>NW_015971638.1:980802-1315489 GCF_000836435.1 Fonsecaea multimorphosa CBS 102226 | reverse complement strand
CAACGCCGCGAACTTCTTGCTTTCCGCCTCGAGTGCCTCACTGCACTGCTTCAGGTCCTGATCGCGCTGTTTTAGGGCCTCGCTGCAGCTGACAAGGCTGTCCTTGGTCTTCTGGTAGGCGACATCCAACCCTGCAAACTTCTTGCCTTCCGCCTCGAGCGCCTCCTTGCTCTTGCCCAGCTCTGACTTCAAGGCCTCCAGCTCGGCGTGCTGAGACTGGGTGTCCAGCCCGATACACTCGGTTTGAGTGCCTGCATCATTGACATCTACCGGCGTGACCACCGGAGATGCCTCAACAGCAAGATCGGTCTGAACACCCATCTCTGCGGTGTCCACCACGACAACCGCGGCGTGGGCCTTAGCCTCCGCAAGCTGTGCCTTCAGGGCGCTGATCTCAGCGTCCATCTGTCCGCGAACCCGGTCTGCAGCTGCTCGTTCGGCCAGGGCTGCCTCCTCCACCTCCCGGAGTGCTGACTGGGCGTCCCTCTCACGCCCACGAAGTTCAGCAACCTCCGCACCAAGTTTCTGAGAGACACCGCTCTCAGATTCAAGGCGAGACGCGAGATCGCCTGACTTGGCCTCTTGAGCTTCAAGAGAAGACCTGAGTTGTTGAGACTCGGCCTTCTCAGCTGCAAGAGCCGACGCCAGGGCTTTATTGGCTTCCGAAGCCGCCGAAGCGGCAACGGCCATCTCGGCCTGTAAGGTTCGGATTCGCGCATCTTTTTGAGCGGTGGCAGCCAGCACGCAGGCATCAGCGTACGCAGGAGCGTCCGTTTCAGCCTCGGCCTCGGCCTCGAGCTCAGCAATCTTGTCCTCGGCCGCCTTCAGTGCCTTCGTCAATTGGTCCACCTTCTTCTCCGCCCGGTACGCGTTGTCACGAAGTCTCTTGTGGTGGTCTTTCTGGTAGTCGTGTACAATGACAGGCACCCGTGGAGGGAGCAAGCTCCCTTGCTTGTCCAGGGTTACCAACTGGCGCCGAAGGTCGACAACCTCTGCTTGAAGCTGCCGATTTGCCTCACTGAGGCGGCCCTTGTCCTCCAACGCCGCTCTGAGGTCTTGTTCGCCCCCGCCACGAAGTCGGAACAAAACTTCCGGAATGGTGGCTGCCAGCTTTGCAGACTTTTGGAGCAGGTAGATGATGGTGAAGAGGGAGATGTTGATCACAAACAGACTGAGCGCTGTCCAGTCTATTTCCTCGGACATGCAGGCTTCGATGCATTCTCGGAAGAAGTCCATGTTGGAATGTTGTTGTTGGGTTTGAGCGGGAGGGGTTTCAGGGAGAGAATGGCTGTGGAGGACGTTGTTGCTGCTTGGGCTTCTGCTTGAGCCAAAAGAAGAGAGGATGATGGTGGTGGTGGTGGTGGTGGTGTCTTCGGGGCAAAGAGAAGGAGTGGTTCAAAGGAGAGAGGAAGAGGAAGACAAAGAAAATGGCATTGTTGAAGAGAAGAAGATAAAGAGGAAAGAAAAAATTTTCAACGACTTGGGTCGCCAAGTAAGGCTGTTGTTGACGGGGTGAGGCAGTGAACAGTGAATGCAGTCTTTGTTTGTTATTCACCCGTCGAGTGAATCAATACCTACCGCTGCCTCTGCCAGACCTTTTCTCTCAAAGGCAGTGAAGCCAGCCATTCCTTTGTTTTCGAATCCTCACGAACCATGCACCAGAGGCAGAGGCAGTACAATCGAACAGGATCAACAGGTCGCTTTGCTTTTCCATACTGGCCACCAGCTCTACTAGTCGCCCAACAGCGGTTCACGTTCCCCTTTTCCGTTGCCGTGGCTGTGCTTCTTTTTCCGGCGCTTTTTCTTTTTGGAGTCATCATCATGGGGTTCAGGAATATGCTCATGGCTGCCGCCTCGCAGTTTCACCCCCGATAGATTTCTGCGTTCATCATACGCGTGATGCCCCTTGTTGGCTCCTGAATTCTCTTCCTCCTCATTCGACTCGCTACTTGACGTCATCTCAAGCACAACCTTTCGGAAACCGTTAGTGTCGACAATGTTTTCTGTGATACTACCACTTCGGGCTGGACCCTTGGAGTGGTAATAGGGGCTTCTTGACTGGGTTCGCGAGTCGGGCAAGCTACCAATGGTGCTCTGGCTGTCGAATGTTCTTGCAGAGGGTCGAGATTGGTGTATATCCTTGGCTCCAGTGCTGCGATGGTTGGATTCCTGCTCATGTGCTGAATCTGCGTGTGATCCCTTAGCTGCACTGGGCGGCCTCCTTTCATTGGGCGAGCCAGAAAGAGAACCATATCCCTGCTTCAAGGCTTGCACACCACCAGAGGCGATTTTACCACCCGAGCTGAGCAGGCCTTCACCAATGCCAGTTTGATATTCTGAAACGTTTTCGGAGATCCGACGGACCGGAGTCGCTCGGGCTTCATCCTCCTTTGCGGCTGTGCTGCTACCAGGCTTGATTTTCACCGTGTTATACCGCGTGGACCTCGGCCTGCTCGCCAGGTTGGAGGGTCCTAGGTGCTTCAGATGCTCCTTGAGTTCGTCGGTGCTTGCGGCTCTGCGGCCAGCCTTGCTGTCTCCACCCACACTGTTTCCTGCACTTGAGCGTCTTCTAGCGCCTGCCGGTCCTTTCGGCTTCTGTGGTGGATGATCCGCGGTCTTGGCCCGCTGTAAGTCCTCGGGGGAGAGTATTTCACTTTCGTCAATGTTGACCAGGTCAGGGGTCGCGCCATTGATTGTCGAGGGTTCGTCAGGAAGGATATACGTCTTTGGGATTCGCCTGGTCGGTGCAGGCATAGCTCGTCGAATCGCTTTGTGCACATCGATAAACACGTCGGATTCATCCACAATTTCTTCGCCAATCAGCTCCTCGATAACGTCCTCCAGAGTGACAACACCAAGAGCGCCGTGATCTTCTCCAGGATACTCTGATACAAGGACCATGTGGGATTTGCCTTCTTGGAAGAAGTTTACAATGTCCAGACAACTGGTGTCGGGTCGAGTCTCTGGTAGAGTGGCCAAAGCAAAGTCCCGGACAGGTTTTGCGTCCTCTGGGTCGTACGTGATGAGCATTTTGACCAGCAACATGCCCACAAAGTTGGAGTCATTATCTGGGTGGTGGATGGGTATTCTCGAATAGCCCTGTGACAGAATGTCGTCCATGGTGGATTCGTCTAGAACGTCGTCGAGAGACAGGGTGAATACATCTTCCATTGGAGTCATGATGCTGCCCACAGGCTTGTCCTTGAGGTCAAGAACTGCACTAATTATGGTCACCTCATCGGCATTGAGCTGCTGACCAGCGTCTCCAAGATTCCTGTGCAGCGATACTAATGTTTTGAGCCCGGCTTTCTTGTATGTTGTTCCATGATCCTCTCCCAGGAGATAGTCCAGTAGTTTTGCGGTTGGCCATGCCACAGGCGCCAGAATGTACATGAGGATCAAGACGAATGGTGCCATCCAGGAGCCGATGGGGAGGCCATAACGGACACAAACGGACTGAGGAGCTATTTCACCAAATATGACTGCAAAGAGGGTTAGCTTTGATAGGGCGCCACCTTGAGGGGAAGGAACATACCGATCAAAACAGTCGATCCCAAGACGGCAGGCCACCCACCGCCCAGCGACCGATCGAGCACAATAGGGAGAGTCTCGTTAGTGATTACATTGCTCAACAACAACGTAACCAGGACCCAATGCTTTCCTTTCCGGAGCAACTTAAGCACCTTGGCAGCATGCGCCCTCTCTGTCCCTTCACCAGAGTCCTTGATGACTTGGAGGTATATCTCATCCTTTGAGCCAATATTAGTGCCTGAGTACTCGGTATGATCTTTGGACTCCCTTCTGCTCACCTGTCCCATCAGCGCAATAGTCAACCCAGCAAATGCCCCTCCCAATAGAACAAGGATTGCCGCAACAGTCAAGTATATCCATAGCCCTGGATCATCCGGATCTTTCCCTTCTGTATCATCGGCAGTGGAGAACAGTTGTGTGGCGTAGACCGGCGCAGCTCGAACGATGGGTATCTGTCCTAGAGAGAGGAACAAGATTTTGGCAAAGCCCAAGATGATGGGCCGCACATGTAGGGAGGAGTGTGGACTTTGTGGTTGCATGGTTTGATCAGGCCCGATATGCTGATACCGACATCTTTGGAGGTGGAAATAGCTTCTCGACGTCAACGTGGAAATGCTTCGATTCGGCTTCGGTCGATTCGCAGCTGGGTGTGAGGGTAACGTTTCGTCTCGGGTCAAACTCGAAGGTAAGAGTGGTGTGCGATCTCTTTGGGCAATACAGATGGATGATAGTAGCGAGAAGCACAAGGGTGAGGTGAGTTGAAGCTGAGGTGCGGTGGGTGTTGTAGAAATGCGTCGTGAAGAATGGTGCAATGATTGGCGGAGGCGGCTTGCGTGGTGGAGGAGAAAGGAACAAGGTGGGTGTGGCTGCGAAACTGATTTCGTAAGTATTACTTTCGGTTCCTAGTACAACTTCTCCCGTGTCCTCGCGGTGCTGGATGCTTATTTGATAGGTACCGAGTAGTCTGTAAAGCTTGGTGTATGAACGACGCAACCAGTGCATTCTGCATCCCGCAGTTTGGCGGGATGGCGTCAGTACCTACCGACCTACCTAGAAACCTTGGTACCTAATAATAATAGGTGGGCACCCAGTAGGTGGTTAGGCTTGCTAGGTGCCCTACCAAGTACCTAGGTACTACTAGGAGGTACTAGTGAAAAAGGCAACTTGTGCGAGAGCCCCCACTCGCCGAGACCCCAACCCGCCCAGCCTCTCCCGGAGTCTCCTGGCCTCTCCTAGAGTCTCCTTTCCGATCTCCGGAGAAGACGGGCGTCGAGCCGCTACTACCACGAGCGCTTATCCTCGGCTTCAGGTCTCTGGCCATCTCACACCAAAAGCCCCTTCAAAATGTCTGATCACCCTGCTTCTCCTGCTGTGACATTGACTTCAATAAACTCTGTCACTCCTTCAAGATGTTTGCTGGTCGGAGACTCAACACAGTTCCCAGGCTGTTGAAAGCACCATCAACTCAGCTTCGATACGCCAGTCAAGCATCTTCCGAAGCGCGTCTCAACCGACCCATCGACTTCAAAAAGACCGCCGTCCTCCACCAATCACAGAACAGTGCCAGGACTGCCTATGGCCTCTCTCAAGATGCACCGGTCGACTGGGTGAACCTGCATGGTGCCATCAATGTCTCTCTCCATCATGCTTTGAAGAGCGACGAGAATGTGCTTCTCTTTGGCGAAGACGTGGCCTTTGGCGGCGTCTTTCGATGCTCAAAGGGCTTGACGGATGAATTTGGCACCAGTAGAGTGTTCAATACTCCCCTTTCTGAGCAAGGGATTGTCGGTTTCGCCATTGGCTGTGCGGCCGAGGGCATGAAACCTGTCGCAGAAATCCAGTTTGCAGATTACGTCTTCCCGGCATTTGATCAGCTAGTCAATGAGGCCGCCAAATTCCGGTACAGAGAAGGCGCGACGGGCGGCAACTGTGGGGGCCTGGTGGTGCGAATGCCGTGCGGCAGCGTCGGCCATGGCGCTCTCTACCACTCTCAAAGTCCCGAATCACTATTCACACATGTGCCCGGTCTACGGGTCATCATGCCTCGATCACCCAGCCAAGCAAAGGGACTGCTCACGGCGTCCATTCTTCACTCCCACGACCCGGTCATCTTCATGGAACCAAAAGTGCTCTACCGGGCTGCCGAGGAATTTGTGCCCAGAGACCCATACACGCTACCACTGGACAAGGCAGAAATACTGAAGCAAGGCAAAGATCTGACAGTCATCTCCTACGGCCAGCCGCTGTACCTTTGCTCCGCCGCTATTGAAGCCTTGGAGAAGGAAATCAAAGGTCTGAGTATCGAACTCATTGATCTGAGGGCCATATATCCCTGGGATCGAGCCACTATTATGGATAGCGTGAACAGGACCGGGCGAGCAGTTGTGGTGCATGAGAGCATGTACAACGCAGGTGTGGGAGCCGAAGTCGCCGCAAGTATCCAAGAAGGGGCGTTCCTTCGACTGGAGGCTCCTGTGGCCAGGGTCACGGGCTGGAGCACGCATCCAGGGCTAATCTTTGAGAAATTCAATATTCCGGATATTACGAGTAAGTCAGGTCCATCCGGTGACAGAATACGAGGGCCTCGGTTTGCAGGGACTAACTGAACTATAGGAATATATGACACAATCAAACGAACACTGGAATATTGAACTGGAGCCGATGTCCAACAGTGTCGCCTTGTCCATCGTTACCGTGACACAGTCCGATAAACTGTATGACTCAAAGAAAGGTGCTTGTGAGTGCCATCAACTTGGCTGTCGTCCCCGGCAAAAGACCGTTCGCGTTTCATGCACAGATACCAAGGTCAACGAGGGATCTGGCACCGGTTTTACCAGTCTCCACTGTCTACCCGTCCTGGTAAAGCCCGGGATAAACCATAACTTATGACCGGATCATCACGAGCAGGAGACCTTCGTTGAAGTATCGCAACCCATGCGCGAATGCGGCCGAGGCGCTCTCCGCACGTTTTGCAACGGCCACGGTAGTGCCATCCAGGCCACCTGCAAGTATCCATGATGGGAGGAAACGCCGTCTGGAGGTCCACATCAAAGCGGGGCTGATACCAATGCCCTAAACCGATGGTTTCTGGATTGCAAGATATCGAGATGAAGAGGGAGCACAGAGAGGATGAAGCAGCTGTAGTCTCAGCTCCGAGTCTGTGGTCGTCCATGGGAGACTGGTCATGGCAATGAATGATACGGAGCATTCATTCACTTGGACAACACCGTCTCCCACCTGGGTGTCGCGGTGGACAAAGAATAGGGTGCATCTGTCGTAGGGACGGATCCCGAGGTCAGTCTCGGCTGAAAGACACTGCAGTTTATAACATCCGTCCATCATGCTCGTACCACAGCTCGGATCATTCCATCACAATTTATTATATATATCTCCCTAAATCTAGATCATGATTAATATTAGGCTTCTAAATCTAAGCATCTATCATCTAACCACTGTATATTGCAGGTACCCACCCGTAGGGGGTTTCAATCAATACTCCTCATGAAAGACCATGACCTTGGGCATCTCCACGCCGGAATCTTCGTCAAGCTCATAATACGCTCTAAACAGACCGCCACAGTTGAAATCAGACACTACTCGACCCCTCTTCTTCTTCGAAACTGCTTGCTTCTCCAAGGAATCCGTCCACGCTTCAAGTGGCGCTTCCTCGTCTTGCTCATCAATGACTTCGATCCCGATGATGCCGCCTTGACCTTCGCCCGTCCTTCCCCACCGATCACCAGCCGAGCGTTGCAGTTCGCCGCCTGGACCGGTGACGAGTTTGACGGCTTCAGCTAGAGATACGGATCCGGGAGGACCTGAGAGACGACAGTGCGCGGCGACAGTGCGCACGGCGTTGAGACGCAGGAAGGAATCGCCGTTGCCGGTTCCGCTCATCGCTACTGCGCGACGGCGTTTTGGTATACACGAAGAGGGGTGTCGGGCATGAGGGGACGGGTAGGGTTGGTATAATGAGGTAGTTGCTGATGGAGTATAGGCCGGAGGAGATGTGTTCAGTGGTTCGTAGAGATGTTCTGGTTCGTCGGATGGATTGAGGCAAGATCCCAGAGAATCATTTGCGCGTGACAGGATCTGGTCTAGGACGGGCAGTTTTCCGAGTCCCGAAGACCTACGCGACGACGACGGCTTCTGTCGGACCTGGGGTGGGGGCAGGGTTGGAGAATCTTCTTCCCAGGCCTCTGCCCAGAACCCAGCGCCAATGGTGGGTGTGTCTCCAATCCTCCCGGCTTTCTTGTTTGTGAGTCCGCCGGTTGACGTTGCCACGGCGAGGTTGCCCCAAGAATCCAGACATACGGCTCCGACCGTGCCTTGACTGGGGATGTCATCCACTTCGGAGTCGTCGTCGTCTTCGAAAGGTGACTCCGTATATGGATCGATCGAGGCGACGAGATTGTTGAATGAGTAGGAGTCGTCGGGGTGGAGCCCTCTTCTATGCTCCTCCCAGCGCTTTTTGGTCCAGAACCAACGGTCAGGTTTCTTCTCGAGACCTCGGTCCCTCCAACCCCATTCCTCTAGCGCTCTCCCGCTCAGTTGGCAGTGCATCGTACTCGTGCCGCCCAGGCCACCATCTTCATCTGCTTCCAAAAGCACCTCCTTGGCAAGAAGAATCGGATGCCTCGTGTTCTTGACGAGACTGACAGCAGCGGCACGTTTGATTCCACCAGCAGGAGGTCCAGCAGGGTCGACAGAAGATACCATTACACTGGCTTCCATCTCAATGGTTCCTGACTCGGTGAAGACAGACCCGCGACCGCAGTTAAATAAGGGGTCATCCTCCAACAAAGCAACTGCATGACATGCGGCGTCAAGGGCCGATGTCCCCGAGTTGAGTAGCTCACGGGTGACTGTTAGGTATTTGGTTAGGGAGGCACGATAACGTGCATAGAGGTCGGGAGGCAGATTTGCACGGGAGAGGGAGCCTGCACCCCCATGAAGGATGAGTGTCGGCTTGAAAGGGCCGAGTGCTGAGGGCTGCTTGAAGGTCATTTTGACAGGTATCGGCGAGGCTGTGGGCGAGTTGGCGAGCTGATGCGAGATCACGCCATCGACGGGCGAAGGGGGCGAAAGTCGGGGGGCTTTCAGATTTTCTGTTGGATGAAGTACTGACTCTTTTGGGTCTTTTTGCTTTAGCTGGACGCAAGGATGCCTCGAAGCAGGAGCAGGATGAATATATAGTGCAGTCACCTGAGGGAAAAGCGATCAGTTGTTAAGAGAATCATGTGCCAAATGGGCGACTCTAGTGACTCTAGTGACTCTGAGCCGCAGCTGCGCCCAAGTCCGTCGCCCTGGGAAGCGGCTTCGGAGGTACGATTTCCCGCTCCCGACCAGACCATCACTCCTCCGTACTACGAGGTACATACTCGGTATTTAGGTTCCTTGGTGCCTTTGTTCTCTCCACTTCCAAATCATCTGATATTCTCTTCTTCTCTTCCATGGCCCCAGCTGATTCGGTCGAGCAGAACGGGTCACCTCACAAATCACATTCTACCGCCTCAAGCGAGCCCGACGGCACTGAACCCTCCGATGAGGGCATTTCCCATGCGTCCGAGGAGCCTGCCTTGACTTCACTGAGATGTCGACCAGCTCTGGTGAAGCATGCTCTCCATCAGATCAAGGCTCCGGGTAGTGTCCAAGCGCTTGCTGTCGACGATGATGTGATATTTGCCGGCACTCAAGGGGGAAACATTGTCGTTTGGTCTCTTGAGACATACGAGCTCCTGGCTACGGTCCCTGCTCACAAAGAGAGTGTCCTCAGTCTCACCCTCTCAGATGACAAGACGCTCCTGTTCTCCACTGGTGCCGATGCTATTGTCAATGTCTGGTCTACCGAGTCTCTACAAAGACTCTATTCTCTATATTCGCCCTTTGAAATTGGCGATGTCTTCTGCGTGGTCCACTCTGCCAGATCCCAGACTCTGTTTTGGGGCGCCCAGAATGCTAGCATTCAGTGGTACAAGCTCAACACCGATACTGCTGTCAAATCTCCCGCGTCAAACCTTGCGCCTGGCTCTCGCAAACACCGCTTCTTCGACTCTTTGGGCCCTGGGGGGATAGCCAATGTCATTGCAGATGAGGGTGCAGTCAACGGAGCTAGCAACCAGGGTGGTCGAGCTTTGACCGCTCCAAGCCGCAACTATCTTCCATACGCCCACAAAAGCTATATTTACAGCATGCTACTGGTGAAAGGTCTCTTTACTCGTGGCAGAGATGAGGAAGTTCTCATCACTGGTGGAGGTGATGGAACCATCAAGCTCTGGTCGGTTGACGATCTCGCGGAATCTGGGCCAAAACAGATCACAAAATTCAAAAACGCAGATTCCAATGTGTTGAGTCTCTCATACCGTGGCTCCTTCCTTTATGCTGGTTTGTCGGACGGCCGCGCTCACATTTATAACCTCGCCTCAAATCAACTCGTGCAGAAGCTACAGGTTGACCATGGCGACGTCAGTCAGATCCTGGTGAGCACAGAGAGCATCTTGTGCGGAACCAGCCAAGGATGGATCAAGGTAAATCAACGACCTAATGCCAGACCGGATATTAACGGCTTGTCAGCGGTACGACGACCATTTCGCAGAGCTTGAATCATGGCAGGCTGCTGCCGGAAAGATTCTAGCAATGGGCTTGACAACAACCCCTGATCACGACATGCTGGTGACGGGTGGAAACGACAGTGTCGTATCTTTCTGGAGCGGCAAGCCCGGCTCCCAGAACTCCGTAGCTGCTTCTGCAAGAAGCAATGGTAAGCCTTCTATCCAGGCAGACCCTGCATCTCGCGCTAAACAATAGCTAGACGAACTCGTCAACGCTCTTCGAGAGTTTGTGGCGTATCGCACGGTGGCTCTGAATCCAACGTATGTCCGAGATTGTCATGAAGCGGTCACATTTCTTCGTAAGAAATGTAATGCCTTTGGTGCGACTACCCGCCTCCTGTCGCCACAAGAAGGTGTCAACCCGATACTACTCGCAAGATTTCCAGCATCCAAACCTACCAAATCAACGAGATCGATCCTTTTTTATGGCCATTATGACGTCGTTGACGCAGAACTTGACCCCAACAGCTCAAATCCATCCTGGAATGGGGATCCATTCGCCCTACAACCATTAGACGCGTACCTTTACGGCCGTGGCGTGACCGACAACAAAGGTCCCATCCTAGCGGCCATCTACGCTGTCGCCGACTTGGTCCAACACGGTTCCTTGTCTTGCAATGTGACATTTCTACTTGAAGGCGACGAAGAAGCCGGCTCACGAGGGTTTCGTCAGACAGTTCAATCTGCCCACGACGCTGTTGGGCCAGTGGACTATATTCTGCTATCCAACAGTTACTGGCTCGATGATCACATCCCCTGTCTTACATTTGGCATGCGTGGAGTCATTCATGCCTGTGTCAGCGTCACTTCGAATCGACCGGACCTGCATTCGGGAATGGATGGCAAGTCCGTCCAGCACGAGCCACTCAAGGATCTAACAGTTTTACTCGCTGCCCTTATCGGCTCTTCTGCCACAAAGGTCACGATCCCGAACTTCTACGACACGGTTGATGAGCTGTCTGAATCAGAAGTCAAAGCCTATGCCGCCATTACTTCATCTCTCCTTCCCGGCCACCCAGAGATCAAGAATGAGAAGGCCTTCGCCCTCTCGCTCATGCAACGGTGGCGGTATCCCAACCTGACTGTGCATCGTATCGAGGTGCCCGAGGCAAAAACTGCCGTCACCATCTCTGGCTCTGCGAAGGCGACACTCTCCATTCGAATCGTCCCGTCACAGACGGCAGAGCAGATTGCCCAGTCGTTGACAGAATACCTGCATGCCGAGTTTGGGAAGTTACAGAGCTCGAATGCTTTGGAGGTTACCATCACGTCAAAAGCGGACCCGTGGCTCGCGGATGTCAAAAGCGAGATTTACACGACTCTCAAAGACGCCATTGTTGACGTGTGGAATCCTGACATGGCTGCGCACCAGCAGCGAACATTCAAGATATCCACCGAAACACCATCCAAACCCACGCCCAACCCTAAGGCCTCCCCCTCCTCATCGTCAATAGCCGTAGTCCCCGATCCCACCCCATCCACAGCCACAGCCGCAGCCTCACACCGCACATCCCACCGCCGCGCCTCTTCACTCGCCACGACCGGCTCCTTCCCGCCATCCACTCTTCCCCGCGAACCGCTGTTCATCCGTGAAGGCGGTTCCATCCCCGCGATATCGTTCTTGGAGCATGAATTCCAGGCCCCCGCGGCCATGTTCCCGATGGGCCAGGCGAGCGACAATGCGCACTTGGACAACGAGCGCATGAGGGTGGAGAATCTGTATAAGGGACGGGAGGTGCTCAGGAGGGTGTTTAGCAGCTTGTGATGGCGAAACAGTGTATTGTGATAAAAGAAGAGCGAGACGGATGAAAAATGGGTACTGTTGGTTTTTCACGGGGACGGTTCGGAGGGATTGGTGTATGTGGGCTACCTGTGTACTTGGTTAGATGGACATGTTGCTGCGGTGGGTTGGCTGGTCGGTTTTCAAGGTATAGTAGCCTATTTGACTATTCAGCTTGCTACATACCTACCTACCTAGGTAGCTAGATACATAGCTACTTCCTGAACCGTGAACCGTGAAGCAAGAAACACGAACCACTTTGATTTCATGTCCCAAAAACACACGTAGTCTTGGTTTGTACCCAGGAAACACACCTACGTAAATCCAGAGAGTATACATGTCGGTAATTGTACCTCGTAAATACTTATAATATACTCGGTATCTACGTAGGTAGGTATGGATCCCATTTCTGAAATCCACCTGCAGGGTCTCAGTCACAGTCTCAGTGCCGATCCCAGATCCGCGACATCTGCAGTGCCGACTTAGTTTTTCCAATCCCCCTTTCCAAGCGACGCTTGACACACCAGAACTCGATAGTAGATTTGCTCGCCTTTTTTGGTGATATCGTATGATGAAAAAATTGGTGATGAGAATGGGACCAGATGAAAATCTTAAATCTCACATTTTTGAGATTCAGGAAAGTGGATATGTAATCCAATTCCGACTCGAAGATGCGAATAAAAAAAGGGAAAGAAAAGAGAAGAGACGCCGGTCGCTATGCTATGCAATATCTCACATAAACAAATGTCCAATAGATCCCATGCCGGCGCGGCCGTGTGTCTTGTCGTGTCATATCGTCGTGAAAGTTTTTCGCTTCGATTCAAATACCTAGTAGATAGAGCATCCGTTACCAGCGATTTGGTTTCGAGATTCCTTTGCTTTTTCAAGTTGTTTCCAGTTCCGTGTCTGAGATCACGTCAGACGTCATTGGTCGTGGTGGGATGATGATGGCGGTGATGATGCGTTGTAGCCAGGCTCATGTCCGCCATAAAGCCAGCGTAAAGTCTCAGCCAGCATTTGTGTGCCATGCAGAAGGCGAGACGAGGTGAGACGGTGCTGTTGGATCAGCTGTTATCCGCCTTTTTTCACTTCGAATTCGGTCCCATATCTGCTGCTCTTACTTCTGAAAGACGTTGCCGCCACTCAGATTGATGCCGCCGAATGTCCACTGCCCTGCAGCCCAAATCCAGGCTCCCAATTTTGGCTTTTGCCCTTCTTTGACTTCATTCACGAGGTTGACCACGCCCTGGAAACTCGACTGGCTCCGACTATCAGAACTCGATTTGCTATCTCTCGGAGGCACTGCGGTGCGGCCCACAGGGTTGGTGACACCGTTCATGGCATCCACGGCGGCGATGGCGGGGCCTTGGTCGAAGAAGTCGACCAGCACAAAGGTCGACGGTTTGCCGTACATCGAGTTACATTGGGACAGGCTATACCCCAAATTTCCAACGCTGTTGCCCGGCGAGTTGGTGACGTTGATGTCTGCCACGTTAGGAGTCTCGATGTCGAACAGGCCCTCTTCGTAGAGGAAGTGGTTGGTAAATGCCATTCGATTGGAGGCAATCGCCGCTTCGGTGTTTCCTTGTACGGCGGTGGGCCGGTCCGGGAGGCAGGTGAAGTTGCTGGGCGAGGTGTTGTCGTAGGGGTTTTCGAATATAAATGTGAACTCGTCCATCAGGTAAGCATACTGGCTCGGGATGGATGAAGGGTCCGAAATGGATGCCACGAACACCAAAAGTCTTTTATTGGCATTGATCAGCTCTTGCAAGGTCGGCCAGGTGCCCGATGCAGGAGGCGTGCTCGTTGAAGGAGGAACGTAGGCGTAGTTCGTGATCTGTGCAGTTGTGAAATGTGCACCCAAGTCCTCCGGGGTGGCATTGTCCGAGTTGACGAGGAGAACAGTGACAACCTCATTCGGATTATTATCCAGCCATGTCTTGATCTCTTCTAGCCAGTTCGATAGGACCCCGGCATCCAACAGATCGCAGGAAGAGTGGCACAAGTGGTATTCCCCGTTGGACTTGTGGACCTGCGCAGAAAGCAGACGCACGCCAGCCGAGAGCTGGACTGTCGAGTTGTAGTATTGGTCGCCCGACGTTGAATAGTCGGTGGAGGCATCTCGGACAAACGGTGAGTCGTGGGCACCTAGATGGACGATGCTGTTGTAGGGTTTCGAGCAGAGGGAGGGGGAGTTGTTGCATGCGGTCGATTGACGTTTATTCACCGAAGCTGCAACGCTCAGGCTGAGGAGGGAGACGAAAGAAAGCAGGGACTGCAGGTGCATCTTCGCGATACTACTCGGTACACTCGGCTGTAACAGTGTTTCTCGTTCGTGGTGATGTACCGAGTATCTCTACTCAACCTGTGTAGCAGTCAAGTTGTCCAAGAATCGGCCACAAAAAACGAGTGGTACAGGAGCCAAGGGATGGAAGAAAAGAACAATGCAAAATGAAAGAGATGGAAAGGTCCGAAGACCTGCTTCTAACCTTGATACAGCATCACGGGCACGGCCTCGCATCGACTGAGGCTTGGACAGCAGCCAGCAGCCAGAAGCCAGAAGCCTTGTGCATGAAACCTAGAGCCACTCAGCCGCGCGTACGGATACATTTGGCGGTGGCAGAGTCTAGCCTCGCCCCCAGATCCGGCAAGCCGATCAATCAAGCGAGCAAGTCTCAGACTGGGCGGGATGAATCAAGCTTGAACCGGAGAGTAACGTGTCCAATCGAGGCGAACACGTCGGCGGACATGAAAATGTTTGGTGGAGTAGCTGGAGTTGGAGGGCGGATGTTGTTTCAGCTCCGAACACAGCCCACCAATCCACACTTTTTCAGGCCAGTTGAGGCCTCCTAATTTTGGTTCATTTGAGGAAAAGTCCGATCTGGGGTACATGCTCAAATGTCGATAAGATGCTGACCGAAGGCAGCCATTGACGTGTGAAGGGTCTCTTTAGATACCTACACATCCAGGATGAACCGTATGTGCATCTCTATCTTGAACAAAGAGCATCTTTTTCGGGGGAATTATGTGCTCAAGAATATAGTGTCAAATGTGACAAGATCAAGGGCGAGAGAAACATCCTTCACTCATCTTGTCACATCCGCCATAACTCCTCTGTACTCGGTACTTCCACACTCTCTACAGATTGTGCAGAATCAGCCTCTCCTTGTCATCTTCTTCTCCTGCTTCTTCCGCTGCTTCTCGTTCTCTCTCTCCAAAAACTTCCTCTGCTCCTCCGCGCTCATGCCCTTCATCTTCCGTTCTCTTTCTTCCTTCTTCATCTTATCCAGCTGTCTCAATCTCTCCTCTTCCGCCTCCTTGTCCGAAATCTTCTTTAGCTTGCTCTTTTCTTGCTCGCGGATCGTGTTGACCTTTCTGAGCACTTCGGGCCGGAGGTGTGACTGCGAGACGAGGAAATCGGGTAAGCGGAGGAAGACAGCGAACAGAGGCAGGGTGGGCAGGTAGTTGCCGTCGGAGGGCAGGCGAAGGGAAATGTGGAGGCGCTTCTTCGGAGCTGTTTCCTGCAAGTTGGTCGGTTTGTCGTGAGGTTGGTCCGTGACGATGAGGTACTGGAAGTAGTCTGGGCCAGCTTCGTTGATTGCATCGACGAGTTCTTTGCTGAGCATCCAGTCACTAATTTCCGCCGACTCGCTCATACATGTAGCCCAGTTGGGAAGTTTGGCGTGGTCTTTGGTGAATGTGAGAGATAAGTCGTATCGTTCCTCGCGGAGTTTGCGCATCGCCAACTTGTTGACCACGGCAAAGACGAATGGGTCATAAGTCGAGTTGCCCACCGATTTGGTCTTGCCTGCTTCCTCGGATCCGGGGACTGCTGGTGGGACGAATTCCTTCTCTTTGCCGTCAAAGGTGTAGATGGCGGCTTCCATCCTCTCGGGTTTGGGTTTGATCGACTCGATGAACATTCCCGTGAGCTCCTCCGCCAGCATCATCATGGGATTCATTCGCCTCTTCAGGTAAATTTTGATATCCATAAACGCAACATTTTGTCGTCCCGTTGCATAGGACTCAAACTCCCATGCGGCCTTCTCCTTCAAGAGATCATCCGACACGTTATCCCCCTTGTTCTGCACAATCTCCTTGAACAAGCTCGCATCCCCAGAGGAAACTCCACCTTCTGCGGTCGATTCAGCATTTGGCACAGCGCTGTATCCAACGACCGCAAACTCTCGCTCCAGGAGAGGGGCATGCACAGCCATCCACTTCTTCGCTTTACGCCGGTTTGTCCTCGTGCCCCAAAAATGTACCAGGAGAGCCAAAAGGATAAAAGGGATGAGGACACCCTCCATCATGAAGTCGGACAGCTGGGTGCGTTCCCACACGCGATACCATTTCGTGTAAACAACTGGACGACCTTCAACAGGAGCTCCCGTTGCAGCAGCTGCTTGCGCATCGGCGGGAGAGACAGGGATCGAGGCCGGCGAGGGCGCAGGGGCAGCGGCGAAGTCTGCGAAATCTAGAGAGGAGGCGTGAGTGAGTTTGAGCGTGGTGTTGGGGAGTGCTGTTTATTCACCTGCATCATCGGCAACCACGGGCGCCTGCGAAGGCTTGGGGCCGAGAAGAGATTGAAGGAAGTCCATGATGGACAAGTACAGTATTGGTCTAGATCAACTCAATGACCCTGACAGTTGTCCTTGCGCAGATAAGGACTGCGCTGTTCTACTTTCACCAAAGAGGGAGGGAAGGAGGGAGAAAAACCGGGGAGTGGAAAGAGTCTGAAGACCGAGTTGCTCCAGCTCCCCACAATTTCTTCAAAATGCACTCCGCGTGGCTTGTGGCATCCACTGGCTGCGCAAACCCTACGACCTCGTATTTCTCGGACGAACTTGTCACGAAGTCCCGAGCTTGCAAACAGTCCCAAGGCGCAGAAATACGATGCCATAGTCGATATCGCATACAAGACAACGGTGTATAGAAATAGTAATAATCCATCTTCCTGGATCCACAAGAACATCCAAAGCCTTGGAGGAGTGTGATTTCTATCTACATCAACGTCGTAGCCTCATCATGCCATTAGTTGGTAGTACACAGCCAAAACAAACGCAAACTTTTGTGTCAAAACATCGCTAAAGGATAACCAGCACGACTTCCAGAAGCATCATCGCGCGTAGGCTGGAGGAGGGTTCGCTTCTTCCTCGCGGGACATCGGTCCAAAGCTGCCTTTAAGTCTTTCCTCTTCATACCGTTGCGCCATCTCATTCGCCATTTTCATCATCCAGGCACGCTCTGCGATGCTGCCCGCGTTAGATGGGTCGGCAACAAACTGAAGGAAACTCGGGAGGGCAGGCCGCGACGGGCCTGCAATGGAGTGCAGCTCGGCTTTTTCATTGACAACAACCTTGGGCTCGACCGATTGTTGAGACACAGATGGCTGTTTCTGGTCGAGCAGATACATCGAAGCCCGAGGTGTCTCGTCGTCATCGTAAGATGTAGGGAGCGTTCTTCGAGTTCGAATTCGAATGGTCGCGTCGGGATCCTTAGCTCGCGGGGTTTGGTGGATATCCAACGAAGGTTCCTCAACTTGATCCATCGACTCCTGGGCATGAGTACCTTCACTGACACTGCGCATCCCTCCCTGGCGCACTGGTTCGAAAGTTGCTGAACGCTTAATGGCAACAGGACTCCTGGGCGGGGTGACGGGATTGAGACCTTGAATTGGACCAGAAGACATAGTGGTAGCGGCCGGTGCCGAGAACACGGACGGCGCGGTCGATGTGCTTTCCGACACACTGGCGGAGTCTGCTGTTGAACCATCTTCTAGAACCATTTCAGGTTCCCCAGTTTCCGGGTGAGGCCGCAGGTCGACCACACGCTTCTTCCTTCGGCGCGCTCTGTGTGCTTGGCCATGTCTTCCACTGCTCATGCTCAGGCCATGACTTGAAGAAGCGAAGCTCGACAGAGTTGGCCGAGACAAGCCGCTATCAAAGGTATATGCCGTCGACGTACTGAGACTTCCAGCATACGAGTGGCTGCGAGATAGGGCTGGGGTTGTTGTCCTGGTCAGGAGCCCCGTCATTTCGCCTCTTTCCAATGGACCGGTCCAGGCTCGGAAGACAGCATCTCGAATGGATGGCGTGAATAAAGACAAAGTACGGTGTGAATCGGTCAAGGTAGCCAGCCGGAGGAGATTCTTTCGTGAGAACAGAGACTGCGTCTCGACCGACGAATCCAACGATAACGATGCGACTTCTGCCGGGGTCAACACCGCGCCGGTGGAGTCAACCGGGTCTTGTGGTGGGCTGGCTAGCGGATCGACCACAACTTCGTCTTTCAATATCTGTGTGGCCCCGAGTTGACGTTCTTCTCGTGCTTTATCCTCTGGCACCAACAGCTGCAGTGAAAGTCGATGAATAATTGCAGGCAGCTCGTCCATCAAAAGCCCTCGCAGCTGAGTTTCAATCTCCTTTTGAAGGAAGTTTGCAACAAAAGGGATTGAGTCAAAAGTCGAGGACACCCGCAGAGACTCAAGAGGGTCGTTTCGAAAGACCAGCGTCAACCCTTTTTGTCTCGAGAAGACAAGAATGATGAATCCCGACAGGCGGAACTCGGACAAGGTGATTTGAAGTGGTATAGTCAAGCCAGTGTCGGCAGCCAAGGGTCGTGGCGTGGCAAATGCTGACCGAGTGCGCAGGTATGTGTTCAATGGATTTGCTTGTACTTTTGTCTTGAGGGTGAGATATGCGTTCCCATTGTACATCATCTTGAACGTGCCGCGGAATCTATCCTCTGCCAGGTCCCCAATCTCCAAGATCTCCAGCTCAGGAGGAACATCCCCCAGGTTGAGTTCATTGACGATGATGTCGTCAACAATGATCGCAGGTTTGGGGTCGGCTCGATTGAGAGCATTGGTGAGGAGTTCTTGGGCGCGCGGGAGGAAGCCGGCGTCCGTGGACAAGGGAGACCAGTTGAAGTTGAAGGCCATGGTTGACAAGCACCTTTGGAGTATGTTGCAGCGTTATGGGGAGGGATGCTCGCGTCTGGCTGGCATTGTTTATATTTTGTGCATCTATATTCCGACCTGGGTGCCTGGATTGCTCACTCAGACAGAGCACATGCGCGTAGCCGGAGGTGGGAGGGCCAACTGATGTGGTCCGGTGATGCGATCGGCGGCTTTGCAGAGTGTGCGTACGCCTTACCGGTCGCTAAATGTGTAAAAAAACAGATAGACTGAGAGGAATAGCAATGAAGATGTTTGCAACGCAAGGAGGTTGTGTTCGGTCGGGGTTGTTGATGTATCCTGGCAATCCTGGCTGCTGGACCACCAGAACCAAGTACCGAGATTAAGACCAAGAATTCTTTGGCGTTCACGTTGCATTTCCGTCTGGCCGTGTGTCGCTGCCTCGATGCCTCGAATCACCTGATTTTCGGAAAAAGTAGGCGAGGATCTCGCCAGAGTTGCCCTTTCCGGCTTCTGCAGAATGACATCAATCCGTCGCTCTGTCACTCTGTCACTCCACGTAAGTGACATGCTCAGGGAGCTCAGCCTTGTCAGTATCACCCTCCGTACCTAGTAGAGACACTTTATCACCTTTGTAGTGTGGGCAACATTTCTTTGATAGGCGCTTGAGGTCGAAACTGTCCCAGCTTACACCCCTCTGTAGAGGTATCCATACAGAAACACACAAAACCCAAGAGAGTCGGGCCCTTGAAAAGCGATTCTGCCAGACCCAAGCCCACTCCTCGACAACTCATCACACAAGCTCAAAAAGAAAAGGAGAGATCATATAGGCATCTGGAAAAAGTTGAACATATAACCTGCATTGTCAGAAATACCTTCAACAATCGCAAAGACCCCTACTTAGGAAAGAGACTACAACAGAGTCAACAAAACCAAAATGGGACAGAAAGAGGCTTAACGAAGCCAACACGGCGCAAGGAAAAACGGTTCTAGTAGGCGACCCTCCGAACGATTCCCCAGATGTGTCAGGACAAACTAGCACCGGGCTAGCAGGCAACACATCTCGACTACGGAAAAACCTGCCACGGCGGGTTTAACTTCCCACCACCCCCTTCGAAGGGGGCTGGTGGAAAAAGTTTTTTGCGTCTTTGGACTATTTGGAGTTTTGATATTTGTTCTCTTCTGTGTGGGGATGTGGGTGGTCGTTGTGCCCTAGTCTATGATTGTTGCTGGCGGCCTCCCCAGTTCAACCAGGCTGTGCAACAACTAGACCTTGCGCCAAGGACCACACTGGCAGTACTCACACATTGCAGGCTTCCCATGCCTTCATACCCGATGGATTCGGAGTGTGAATACTGCCAGCTCTGTCAATCCATTGAGGTCTGGCCAAAGCTATTCAAAATGCTCCTCCATGCTGCAATATATGCACTGTCAGCATAGTGTTGGGCCTCCCCCGGGTGTTTACACAAGAGTCCAAACGATGGTGTGGCAGTGTGGTTAATGATGGGCGAGCAATACCACATTTGAACTAGGAGGTGTTAAAGATCCTTCGAGGTGAGTCTCTGACACGAAAACGCCCAAGAGTTCTCCAGAATTGAACCGAACCAAGAATGTACCACAACATAGACAAAGTCCAGAAGCAATCTTGATGACTGGTGGTGTGTCCCAAGTCCGTGACAGGGATTACTGGTATTCCCTTCAGGAACCAGCCCAGGCAAGGCACGGCGAGTAGTGAGAAAGAGGTTGTAGACATAATATACGGCTAGTACGGCCAGGCGCAAGACATTAGCTATTGGGGAACCCTTCGCTCCTTTTCAAGGTGCATCAAGTCCCTTCCATGCTTGAATTGTGCAATTCGCGACAGCCCGGTCCATACCTGCCATACTCTCGTACGCGACTGCGGAAGGATGCGGATAAAGCCTCCAGGGCCATCAATCCAGCTCGACTAGCATGAAATATCGCGAGACGGCGACCCCAGGGTGGTCAGGCCACAAATTGGCACCGAGATAGTGGCGATTTCAATGCTTCCTTGGCTCGCCTTGTTTGAATCTGCTAAATCACCTCAATGCATGCGGGCATCATACAAGGCCAGCTCGTCCGAGTTCGATGGCAGGCGAAAGCGTGGTCAATGAGTTGATTGTCAAGCTAAGTTGTGCTATCGAGGATGAAGAATGCTATCTACTATACGGTCTCGAGCAGGCACTTTGCAGACAGGCAGATTTTAAGGGCAATGATTTCTCTCGAACAGGCGTGGAAACTTATTAATCACTTTTCATTCAAACAAGTCTAGTTTACCCCTGGGAATATTTATTGGCTTTTTGCACAAACCACATTAATGTTACACGGTCTCCTTGCTAGGCACCTCCACATTGATCTTCTTGTGGGTGGTCTCCGAAACCGAGGCAGCAGCCTCGGATCGACTTTCATCCTCCACCTCCTTGGGAGCCTCCTCAGCAGGAAGATCTTCGATTTCTTCGGGCAGAGTCAGGTTCAGGATCATGGAGACCAGGGCGGTGATGGCGAAGCCTGTCTCGCAGATCAGGACAATGGCATCATAGAAGCCGCGGAGCGCATGGTTGTCTCCGTCGTAGGTGAACACGTAGCTGAACCAGGTGGGAACCAAAGTGGCTCCGTAGCCGAGGGCCAGCGATGCAGTGAGGATGAATCGTGTGCGGCGGTTGAAAGGGACGCGGTTCACAATTGCCATTCCAGATACGGCCCTATCATTTCAATGTCAGTTGCCGGAGAAATTTTTGCCAGGAGAGGGACATTACTCACACTGCGCAGAACAGGAATGTTGTCATGCCTCCGAGAACCGGCGCGGGGATGGCAACAAGTGCTGCAGAGAATTTGGCGAACACACCGGCCACGATAAGGAAGACTGCATAGCTGGT
This sequence comes from Fonsecaea multimorphosa CBS 102226, assembly GCF_000836435.1. Taxonomy (NCBI): domain Eukaryota; kingdom Fungi; phylum Ascomycota; class Eurotiomycetes; order Chaetothyriales; family Herpotrichiellaceae; genus Fonsecaea; species Fonsecaea multimorphosa. The sequence goes on along the minus strand of NW_015971638.1, from coordinate 1,293,757 downwards.
CAGTTACTTGTCGTGATTCTAACTGGGAGCTTGTACTCACAGCAGCAGAAGTATCCTGCCTTGCGGTTTGCACAGCGGGTCAGGGCAATGACACCATTGTTCTGCGCGAATGTCGACATGGGGGTGATAGTCATCAAGGCAGCCAGGCATCCGTTCAGACCATCAGCCAAAACGCCTCCCTGGATCCGAGACTCGAATTGTCGGCCTTCGACTTCGAGTCGCGAGACATCGCAAGTGGCCGTGATGTCGCCGATGGCTTCGCAGGCGCAGATGATGAAGACGACCATAATAGGCAAGACAATGGGCCCGTAGAGCGAGAGCTTGAATGTCTTGACCCAAATGAAGGAGCCGACTGGAGCAGCGTTGATCCCGGAATCATCAAAGTATCCACAGGCCGCAGCCACAATGCAGCCCATCAACAGACCGATGATTACGCTGGTAGATTTCATGATCGGAGAGCCAAACCGCTCACAGATCAAGATGGTCACGAACACCAGGAAGCCAAGACCGATGAACTCGGCGCTTCCCCAAGGAAGAGCATGGGGAGCACCGACTTGAGGGCAAACGGTGTATGGCCCGCTGTCTGGACGCGAAGCGCAAAGGCCTGATCCGCCAGCCCAGTCCTGAAAGCCTGACTCGATCAGAGACACACCGATGAGGATCACAGTCGGACCCGTGACAATGGGCGGGAAGATCTTGCGCAGGGCCCTGGGTGGCAAGAAAGAGAGTGCAATTTCGACCAGAGCACAAAGTGCACACGTGCCGATGAGAGCGCCGTAAGCATCAGGGCAGGGCAAACGGTTCCCGTCGGCATCGAGTTGGCACTTGCCGTTGGCATACATCTGCGTGAAGGCGCCGGTGGCAACGGGGATAATTGCGAAGGATGTTCCGACGACCGAAATCAATCCGGTGCCAATAAAGTACGGAGTTTTCCAAATGTGGAAGCGCGTGATCTGAATCGAGGACAGGATGCCGCATACTATCAGAGAGGTGCTGACAAGGTATTGTTGATAGTCGGCGGGCAGATTGACGCCTCCTTGGCCGGCGAGGATGATGGGCGGCGTCATGATACCGGCCAACATGGCCAGAGCATGCTGGAAGCCGAGCAGGAGCGCCAGAACAACGGGCATGGAGTCATGCAGGCCGAAAAAGGGCGCTGCACGACGAGGCTTCCTGAGAAAAGGGATGTTCGGTCGGAAAAGAAAGGCATAGTCATAGTCGCCAATCAGACCGTGCTTGGTGAAGAAGGTCTTGCGGATGCTGTTCGCACGGTCGGCGAGGGTCTTTTTGGGGCTCATGTCTGGCCCGATGCGATCTGCTTCACCCATCGCGAGTAATTCGACTTGAAGATGAGTTCACTAAGGAACGGGGTATATGATCGGTGGTGGAGGGGAGGGGAGCTGCTATGGTCGCGTGCTCAGGTGAGTGAGGTCAAGTCGTATGGACACATTTCAACACCGTCGAAGCGAAGCCCCAGCTCTCACTTTATACCGATGCGTGCTCGAGCTGGAGCGCAGATTCTGACTCGGCGGGCCATGGCCAGTTCCGCCGAAGAGCTTGCAAAATCACGGTCTCGTTGATCAGGCGCTGGTCAGTATGGCGTTGGGCCAGATGGGGTCTGTAGAGAGCCATAGCGCCGGATCAGGGCGAAAGTTCTGAAAATGAGTGGGACTCAGCACTGCGGGCAGCGGCGACGAGCAATCACAATCAATAGCCTCGCCCCCTCGGCATTGAAGTTGGTCATTGTAGGGCCATCTCTCAGGTTTCCTCGCATTGGAGGGCATTGGCCAACGAGCCAAGAAGAACTTTCTCCGACCACCGGGCACCCACAGTCGCTGGACTGCGTCGGGGCACGCCTGTGAGGCCGGGGTGCCGCGTTATCGACGCGCTCTGATTGGCTCGGAGCCGACCGACCACCACTGATAAACGGCTGGGCGTTGGGATGGAGCTTTTGACCAATGCCTACGACACATTCTTTTTTCCTTTCCTTTGTTTGCTCTGTTGCTTCTCTTGCTTGGACGCAGCTCGGCCAGCTCAGCTGGCTTTTCCATTATTCTAGAGCACCGACCATCGGATCCCGTCCGATCTCCTGCTACCCAGATGCCATATGCCCCATGCCCGCATCAAGATTTCCCGAGACCCATTGCCAGGGAACCACAAAGGGGGGGAAAAAAAAAGTTAATGGATGGGATCACGCTAGCAATCCCAATATCAGATCTTCATCGGCGGCCCCCTATTGGGCCCCCATCTGACTATATCACATAAAACTCAGTGTCATAAGTTTGTTGTTGTTTGGTGTAAAGAGCATCTGGTGATAGTTGGCCTCGGCCTTGTTCCCGCTAGCTAGGTACACCTTCAAGGCTCGTGATGTATCTGGAGCTTTTTGCTATTTTAGTCGTAACGAACTTGTCAATTTTTTGTCTCTGCGACAGAGCCCATTCTGGTGGTCAGGTTTGGTTACAAAGTTTAACTGCGATAGGTTGAAATCACAAAATACCGACGAGACAAGACAAGACAAGACTGTGTACAGTATTTGCGCGCTTTCTAGTGCAACTTTGACCAGTCCCCCTATGTCATTCCTCCCGCTTGCTGTCTATCTGAGCGAATTTGCCTTGGGGCCCCGAATTCCCTTCAAAACGTTTTGGCCAATGGACTCCACTTTCTCAACGTCGGCCCAAAGAAGAAGAGAACATACACCAACGCCACCAACCCAAAGGAGATGAACCCCAGCGTCGAGAACGCCCACCTGATGTTCATGTTTGCAAACATGGCAACACCGGCGTGTGCGCAACCTGCAGCGATCAAAAAACTCGGGATCAGGAAAGCCGCAATGGCGCTGGCGGCCACGTTCGGGTACGAATCCGTAATGTAGTTGAGCATGGCCAACCAAAGAAGCGGGTCACAGAAGCCGAGCACGGCGCCCGCCACGATTGGAGACCAGTATGATACAGAGCCTAAAAACCACGGACTTGTTAGGGCTGCTGAGACAATCGTGGCAAAAAGAAAAGGGTTTCAAGGGCTTCGATAAACTCACCATCACACGTCCAAGCAAACCAGAACAGGCTGACTGGGAACAGCCAAACACACACCAAAGATGTGAGGAATCGAGCTTCGGGCCTGTGGCGGCCGTGCTTCAACCTGTCTCTTCGGAAGAGGTAGGTCTGGACGGGCACGAAAATGAACGTCACAGTGACACCTATTTTGCGCTTAGAAATAATACCCAAAATTCTCAGGGGCAAAGACGTACCAACACAGAAATTAAGATAGGTCAACGAAGCCCCAATATAACTGAGACCGTTGTCGAAGACAAACACGTCGAAGACGCCATCGAGGTAGAGGAATAGCAGGCCATAGGCAAACCCGTTGTATCTGAGCCCACAAGTCAGTCAATTTATCTCCAAAACGAACAAATCACCCACAGGCCGAGCGAGATGACGATGGGCTCGGTGAACATGATCCTCAGCGCCATCGTCGCAACAAACTTCATCTCCCGTATAGCGGACAGTTTGCTTGATCCCAGCGCGATATCCAGGGCGTTCTGATCGACGCTACCCCGTCTCTGGACTGCCCTAGCAATGACGAGCCGGGGCAGGGTCTCCGGCATGAAACATAGGCCAAAGGCGAAAGCGCCGCCAATGATGATATTGATGTAGAAGATCCAGCGCCATCCCAAGCTCTCGTTTTCCGCAATCCACTCTCCAATCGGAGAGCCCAGACTAGGTCCAAAATTGGCCGAGAGGACGAAAAGAGCCATGGGCTGCGCCGCGCCGTCGTGATCACCAAATAGATCAGCGATAGTCCCGGCGACGTTACACAAGGCGACCGAACCCGCGCATCCAATCAGGAAGCAGAAGATGACCAGCATTGGGAAGTTGTCGGCCAGAGCGGTGCCGATGTTAAGGATCGCATAGAGGAGGATCGAGCCCACGTACACCCATTTCCTGCCCCCAATGTCGGAGAGAGGCCCAAGGAATGCAGGCCCGACGGCTGTACCGACGATGAACATACTCTGGCCGAGCGTGGCAACCTGCGTGGAGCTGGTCCACTTCTCCATGATCAAGAATTCAACCGAGACGTACGTCGTCGATGTTAGGGTAACGAAGACCTGGAGAAGGCAGTAAATGAAGACGATAATCCACTTTTTCCAGAGCGGCCATCGAATCGGATGCGCGTCCGAATTGGTTTCGATTTTCGAGAGCAGAGCAAGGGGATCATCTCGGTCGACGGTCGCCTCAAGGTCGGTGTTTTGCCGCATGCTTTCCTTCTTTTCGAGCTTGTCGGGCGACTGCCCCGGCGGAGCGGTCGTTGTGCCCGTCATGGTGAAGACGCTGTGCGTAAGGCTCGAATAACAGGTTCGAGGGAGCCAGAAACACACCGTCTGCGGGAGAAGACTTCAGTTCCCCAGAAGGCGGGTAAATGGACGTCGTGAGGGTGACGACGAGAAGGATTGACGGAGCGAAAACATCCTCAATGAGGGGAGGATGTTGGTGAAATATGAAAATCGCACAAGTGGATATGTGGAGCCCGGGACGGGCGATGTAATGGCCACACACATCAGGATCGAGCTCGAACCTTGGGAGTGCTTATCGCAAGGCTTGAAAGTAGCCAGTGACGTGGCGGTGGGTGCGTCTGGGCAGGGATCGCCTCAGCAAGGCCTGATGAGGGAGCCGATGCTTTCGCTTGGTTGTAGCCATGGTTATCGATGGAGATGGCGAACGATGCGAGTTCCACGAAGCTGGATGGACCAGTGATGGAAGCAGAAATCGAATGTGCACCACTGATAGCGGCACGCGTCGGAACACAATGGTGCGGTGGCTGCAACCTCGGAGCAAAAATTCGACCTGTGATTTTCTGTGATGACGTGAAGGTCAAGCTTTCGACTGCACCGAATAGGAAGGAAGCATACCGGAATTATGGGTCTAGGCTAGCTGTTTACGGCTTAGCTGCCGGTACCCGGACGAGCAGCCTCTGCCGAAGACCGCTCCTCGATAGAGAAAAGGGTACTGCTTCAATACAGCTAGAGGGCGCTGGTGCTCATCTAAGAACGAGTTGAGGCCTGCACACCAGTAAGCATGATAGATAGACATCAGCTAACTGATTCGTAGATGGCTTTGGCCTCGCACTTAACGCCAAAAGCAATGCCTGACTATCCCGGCCGACTACGTGTGCTATCTATGTAAAAGTTGGAAATTGTCATGGTGCTCTCCGAGATCATGTTGTGGAGGCGTGTGAAAATGCATTGGGCCTTGCTCTCGGCTAAAACACCTCTACGTGAATTGGATCCCCATTTGAAATCGGATTCAGCCCTGCATCGCATAACCTGACCAGAGACGGTGTGTCAACTTGACGATAAGAACGTGGCCACCCCGCAATCCCCGCCATGTTCAGTGCTACTATGGACTTTGGGACAAGGCTTGCTGTGAGAACGAAATCAAAACTGTTGCGACTGTCTCAAAAGGTGAATCTATGCCACTGTGGCCGAGGACAAACGGATCAAAGATGTTCTCGCAGTCGCTAGAAGTCAGTGCATGTTACTGTTACTCAATTACCTGATGTATGGGAACCAGGTAAACGCTTGAAAGAAACATAGTGCTGACCTGACATCACACATGTGCTTCGTTCCACATTTCATGGTGATGATACGCATCTGTTCATCTTTGGCCTTTGGAGGCGATCTATCTGTTTTCTTGTCAAAGGCTGTTCCAGCCGAGCAGCACTTCGCCTTCAGCACCTTCTTCTATGATGAAGCAAGAGCTTCTGCCCGCGACTGACTATTCGGATCCAGGTACGGAGCCTCGCCAATACCGACCGCGCGATGTCCAAACCGCTCGCCCAAACCATCGTAATCAAACGTGGCACAGTGGAAGACGGATCGGTTATCCCAGATTGCTATTGCCACAGAAAACGAATCAGCATCTTAGCGCCCTTCAGGGAGAGCTTCAGGGTAGAATGCAGGTACTCACCAATATCATTCTCATTCCTCCATTTAAGCCTCACCTGCAAATCGTGGTTGTCCACGATCATACCGCGCAGTTTCTTAGACAGCTCTTCAGTCTCCTCAGCATTTAACTCGTTGAACGCTTTGGGAAATGTTCCGATCGCATACACGGACTTCCACCCGGTGACGGGATTTGTCCTCACCACAGGATGCACAGCGCTCAAATGCTTGCCCACATTCAACGGTGATCCTCTGGGTTGATCGTACAGCGTCGCCCTCCCTTGCTGTTCGGCTCTGATGAACCCGTCTCCGATGAAAGTCGCCGTCAACCCTTCGAGGAATTTCTGCCACGGTCGGCTCATGCGATCGTATATCTCATAACCGCTTGCCCAGAGGGTATCTCCTCCCGTCTTGGGCAGCTGGGTTAGTCTCAAGCTCGTGTAATCCGCCGGCGCTGGCTCAAACTGGATATCGCTGTGCCACTGCGCGGCGTCGTATTTGCGCTTATTCTTGATTTCGCCACTGGCATCGAAAAGCTTTTTGCGGGACACAGACGAGATGTTGCTAATCTCCAAATCGTGCCCGAATTCGCTGGACCCATTGAGGATCGGATGGATATGGAGCGTCGATGAGGGCGGCTTGCCCGTTAGCTCCCCAAGGCGCTGGATGAACTTCTTCTGCAAATCGTCCGTCAAGTTGTCCTGTTTGCGGAAGAAGACGACGCCGCGCTCGCTGACTAACCATTTTCGAAGAAGGCAAATACTTAGCCTGGTACTCCCCTACACCGAGTGCGAGGCTTCGGATAGGAATGGGGATTGGAGGGCAGAATACATACTCGTGATGGCGAGATCTCTCAAGAGTGCATCTGCATCATCGGACTTCATCAAGTCATCAACAATGTTGACTTGGGGGAACTCCCGACCGATAATTGGCGTAAGATCTTCGGATTCGAATTTCTCATTCAGCAGTCCGCTCTGTTTGAGTGGCTTTCGGGGGCCCTGGCCTTCGCTGGAAGTGGCCGAATGACCATTTGAATAATTCTCGCCAATGGAGCCCATGGTTTCGAGCACGATCTTACTATCTGTGGCGGCGATGGTTATAGACACGGAGTGATCTGTGCTTTGGTACTCAACATGCAGACGAAACGTGCTGTTAGTACAAGGTTGAAGATATCGACGCACCGAAAAGAAAAAATAGAAATCGAGGATAGTAGATAACAGGAGCAACGATCGATCCGTGGTTCAGTTTGATCACGCAATCCATGTTGGAGATGACCGAATCCGGCTGTTTATCTTGGACTTCTCCTCACTTCTCAGTTGCACCGACCATTTGGCGAATGAGACTGGCTATCGACGTTCTCGATGGGACCGAAAGTGCACGTGGCTAGCGTCTGGGAACTGCTACGTGTTGTGTACCCGAACTGCATGGGGGTCCATACCAGGTTCGCTTGGACGAAAGGCATGCGCTGTGGTAGATTCACTCTCAGCTTCATATCCGAGATCTGACGCGTTACTTTGAGGCGTGCCAAGCCTCTGCCGATCCTGCTGCTGTTCGAGGACATGTTAGTTCACGGTGAAGGATACCAAGGCTCTCTGCCACGCTGTACACCAGATGCTTGCCTAAACTTCCCCCGAGGGTGCGGTCGACTATATTGGTGGTCATCCTGCGCAATCCAGTCCACACTCACTTCGACAGGCGCACTTTCCAGTATGTCGCGCTTGGCTTCCTTTAAATCAAACCATTTTTGTTCCCGGATAGAATGCCAGATTTCGATGGTTCTTCTTAGTGGTCACGACGAGGCGCACTCTTGAAGCCATGGTCGGTTTTCTTCTCAAGCGCAGTTCATAAGTCCCGCGAACCACTGAATTTCTCTGTCTTCGCCGTGTATGGAATCTCACTTCTGGGTTGGTCAGCCATTACGAAGCCGCGAGTATTAGAGAAGGTGCTGCCGTCAACGCAATCGTTGTGAAGGCTTTTCATCTGCTGTTTTGCAGCATTGACAGTCTTGTGAATGGCAGGGAACGATCCTAGAGCGACGGACGAAGCGACGGGATGGGACCAGCTGCAATTGGAGATCCGTCGCAATACCCAGTGTCTTTGAGAACCTAAGGGTAGCCTTGAATAAGTTAAGGCCTTCATATGAAGAAGCTCATATCCGAGGGTTGACAAGCTTCGAAAAAGCAGCATTGAGTTCATACAAGAGAAGGCAGGAGAAGGCTGGAAGACAAGGCTGGAAAGGACAAGTTCAGAGCCTTGAAGCCTTGGCACGCTAGCCTTGCGGTGACTCCCCGTTGCACCTCCGCGGTCCTGACCGACTCAACTACTTGGTGCCGGCTACATAAATGTCGTCTATGACCCCGTCCTCCACATCTCTCAAGGGCCGATCCGCTGGCGGCCTGGCTGACGCTCTAGCTTACGTGCAGTCTTAGTCATTCGCGCCGCGCAAGACATATCCCCGGTGAGTATGTCGGCCCCCCTTCATTCTGTATCTGAGCTTCCTGTCTCGGCAAGGCTCAAGCCCACTTGTTGAGATACTTGTTACGTGCTACGCGTGATCCTATGGTAATGCCAAAGCAGAGTGGCTCTCAGCTTGCGTTAGTCATGGCTGCGTCCATCCGCCGAACCCCCGGGGGCCACAGCAAGACATACCTCTTGCTTGGAGCATGGAAGAAGGGGGCCAAGAGCATAGACATCCAATTAAGATACACACCACTTGGTCATGGCTTTTTGGATCTGGCTCGCGTTACATCTAACCTCAGATCCATGTCAAGGGTTCTCTCGGGATTTGCGTCGCTCGCAGCGAATATGCCAGTGAGACCCCCTCCAGAGAGACAGCAGACTACAAAACTTCATTCAGATGTTGGCTGTGGTCATATTTCTGATGCACACAAATCCAAGGCGCCACTGAATCCGACCAGCCCATCTGGCCGTGGTATTCAGTGCTTCAAAGATCCGCATCAACGCTGCAAAACATCTCGCTGGCACGGAAGAATTGGTCAGACCGCGGCCCGGCCCCTGGCCTTTGTCCACAACGAAACTACAAGGCTGTGCTGCTGCTGTTGTTGCCAGACCGCCACAAATACTGCCATCGATCCCACGTTGGGGCCAACATTGCCCAGGTTGAGCTTTTACTTTGAACCAAAAATGCCGAATGCTGCCACCTCCAGCCAAAGATCTCATTCGCGGCTGGGTATCACCGCCCAATGTGCGAGGCACAAGTGACATATTGTACGGCAGCCTCGCCACGACATGGCTTTGCACATGGACATGCCTCTGTCTGCACATACCTACCCAAGAGAGTCGCCGAGGATGGCGATCGCTTCTCTACAAATTCCGGTGGCAGCTCTTCACCCTGTTCTTTCCCGAAGTCCTGGTGGCTGTGGCTATGGAGCAGTGGCTGTCCGCACATCAATCGGTCAGGGTCTTCCACAGGTTGGGACACCCCGAATGGACGACACGCCATGGATTCTATGCAGATATGGGCGGTATCCTGGTCGCCCCGAGGGACTATCCTGCATTTCCCGTTGACAGCCAACAACTTGCCTACCTCATCGAACACAAGAGTTTGATCTTGCCAGAGATTCCCACGCTGGAAATCCAGGCTCTGAACAAAGCAGATGGGCTAGCACGCTTGGTGACACTCATCCAGATGACCTGGTTCTGCATCTCTTTCATAGCCCGTGGTGCAACCGGCCTGGGATACTCGACACTCGAAGTCACCACGCTAGCATTCATCATTTGCACGCTACACACCTTCTCCTTCTGGTACTACAAGCCTTTGGACCCGCAAGTCCAACGCGTTGTGCCCATTGACTCCAACATTAATCAACTCTGCGAGCGACCGGTCTGTGATACTAGTTCGAAGGCTGCTCCTGCCGTCACTGTCACCATCAACACCACAAGCACCACCGGCATAGCCAGCACACCCGCTGCTCCCACATCGCCTTCTCCTTGCGTTGAGCCTTACTCCCGGACACCACTCGACTTTGTCAAGCCTGCGCCCGACCCGAAGAGTCTGACGATCCCGTTCTGGTATGGTTTTTCGGTCGTCTTCTTCTATGGCCCAAAGGCCAAACAAAAGCCCGCACAGACAATGCCGAACAGCATCACCCTCCCGCCCGGCGGCCTCACCACGGGCGTGACGATCTACACGGTATTGTTCCAGCTCATGTATCACGGGCTACACATCGGCTTCGCATGGCTAGCGGCGTTCCCCTCGCGCACCGAATTCTACCTCTGGCTCGTGTCCGGTGGCACCGAGTTCGGCCTGATCCTGCTCTACTGCCTCTTAGCACCGATCGGTGCTTACAACACCCGTGAGCTGGGCCGGTACTTTTTCAACCGTGAAGCCACCAGCATCCCCGAGCTCGCGAATATGTTGCCGCCCTGGTTGAAAATTCTGTTGCACGCCCCCTTCGTCATCGCGTACATGGCTGCGAGAGCCATCGTGCTGGCCGAGTCACTCGCCAGCCTCCGAGCACTGCCCGCTTCCGTCTACCAAGACGTGAACTGGCCCAACTTCATGCCTCACGTGTGAAAGCCAATGCTGGGGGAAACGATCTGTTTCGCCAAACCGCTCTCATGCCTTTCTGTCAAGGCTTTCCCCTGGTTTTTTATCTCGGTACACCAATTCTGGACTACCTCGCTGCGGCGACAAATGGAGCTCACGCTTGGAGAGTAAAGGTAGAAAAGCGTGCAGTTTACCAATTCGAGCCTCACGATCATACCTTCCACTGCCTTACCTTTCCCTTTCCCATTTCTTCCACCAGGCAAGGTCCTTCATTAACCGAAGACGGGGCTACAGGCGAAGCAATCATGGTTTTCTTGGGTGATTTCAACAACTCATTATGACTAAATAGAGTGAAGAGCACGACTGGAAGAAGGACTGGACCAATAAAGGCGCGGTCTGGTCAAATATGGCTTTTCTCAGCATACTGCATGCTAGTTAGTCTCCTTTCTTTATATCCTCTCGGTGCCATCGAGCCACGACTAGTGCAGTCACCACGATCGAAGCAAGGACCAAAATTTGGAAAGGGGGCGAAAAGTAGGCCTTGGGGGAGGCTGACATTTTTTGACTCGGCTCGCTAAATTTCAATTTGTAACGATGTATCCAACCCGGCTTCATCTATGATCCTTTTAAAGCCTTCACTTCCGCAACAAGTTCTGTTACCGTCTTGGTCAGGCTGCTCAGCTGCCGTGACTGCTGGGCAATTAAGGCCTTCATATTCTTCATTTCACGCTCCATGGAATCTGACGACGGAGGGGTCGGCTCAGCAGCGACGTTGGAAGCTTCTCCCTCTTCGACGGTCTGTTCGTCTGGCATTTCCGATTCCGTCATCTGTTTTTTCTCATGTTAGCTCAACAATACGCATATGACATGACATCTAGTCTGACCTTGTGTTTAGGAGCGGGCTCGGGTTCCTCGGCGTCTTCCCATACTTTGGTCGCAGCGGGCGTAGGAGATGGCTCCTTTTCCTCCTCTGAGACGGCCGCCGGTTTGGTCGCGCTTGTCCGTTCCACGGGCTTCTGGACTTCCTCGAAATCTGACTCGTCGTCGTCCCCTCCTTCTGCAAGTTCGGTATCTTTGAATTTGTCGGCAGCACTCATCATTGTGGCACCTTGTTCCTTCATGGATGGTGGAGGAGATCGAATTGTCGCCGGGATCGGTTCTGGTGTTGGCTCGGGAACTTCTTTCTTCGATTCGACAGCCTTGACAGGTTCGGGTGCCTTTTTGGCCGGCTTTGCCTCATCCGCTGCGACTTCTTTCACACCGGTACCCTCATACAAGCTTTCCATGGAAATCTTTGGCGGCAGTCCCTCTGCACCATCAAGCCATTCTTTGCCGCTCATGGCTGGCTTCAGACCAACAGTAGGGGGATAGATGTCCTCCTGAAAAGTCTCTGCTCTCCGAGGCACAATAAAGGAAATAGGCTCAATGTAGTTGTCATTCACCGTCTTGTACGCTCGAGCGACCTCGTTCTCATGCAGATTAACTCCCCTTTTGGGAATGAAGGCCACTCCCCGTTGAGGATCGGACGATTTGTACTCGGACAGGTATTCGAACTTGTCATGCTCATATTCGTAATAACGGATGTTGCCGTCACCCCTGCCTGCGAGGAATAGACACTGGGTGCCTTCGTCCCAGAAGGGCATGCATACGCCTGATATCGAGTCCAGCATTTGGAACCCATCGATGGGTTCCTGTGCGTTTCGGACGTCCCAAAGCGCAAGCTGACGGTCACTCATTCTGGAAAAGCCGGTCGTCGCGATGCGGTCGTGTTCACCCATCCACACGGCGCGACTGTTTTTGGCGCCTGCATGGCCTGGGCCTTCGTGAACGGGTTTTTCTTGTCTTGTGTCCCATATCCTCAATTTCTTGTCTCGAGATGTCGTGACCAAAAGCGAACCATTCGCACTCCATGACAAAGACTGGATCACCTCGCCGACCTTAAGCGACAGCTTGGAAGAGCCGGACTCGATATCCCATATCTTGATCGTGAAATCTCCAGCTGCTGATGCCAGGATATTCTCAGCGGCGGGATTGAAGAGCACGTGTCCGACTTTCCTGAACAGAATCAGTCATGGTCCCAAAGATAGTGTACCAATTGCATACTTCGGGTGACCACTTAGTTTGCCCACAGGGGCAATATCTTGGATCTCATCTGCGGGAATGTCGAGATGCAGTGTGAAGTCGTCCGGAACTCTCCACAGGAAAACCTGCACAAATCAGCATCTCCTGATCGCCAAAAAGAGTGCATATCGCTACCTTGCCATCATCCGACCCGGACGCGATCAACGAATCATTGAAAGGGTTCCTTCACTCGTCAGTCCCGTGCTCTTGTTTTGCTTCTCTTTGACCAATCACCCACCAGTCTGTGTCCAGGACCACAGCAGTATGTCCACGGAAGAGCGGTATACGTTCGGGTAGGCGACCTTTCTCTTTCGTAGGGATGACGGCAAACGCACCACCACCACTGCTATCCCAATTGAGGGCGAGGTATTCGGGATTGGCCTGCAACTGTGAGCCTCGGGGGAAGTTGCAGCTTGCAGGTGGTATATACCTTGATCAAGTTTGTATCCCAAGCATTCTTCGACACCCTCACGTTGTCATAGCATTGTTCCTTTGCAGCTCTTAGCTTTGAACCCTCCCAGTTGAGAGTGAGTGAAGCCGCACCTTGCGAGTCGGGCGGCCGAACACGTGCCGATATTTGGAGGAGCGTACGAAACGGCCAGCCATAGTTTTGACAGGGAAGATGCTTGAGAATGACAGATGCTGGAAGAGCAATTCAACAGACTGAGCCTGCAGTCTTGGTGGGCTCTCAAACTTGCCAGGCTGGAACAAAACTGAAGCACTTTGGGAGGCATTGGGAGCTGACCGCAACCGCAGGCATCCTGGTGCCGGTCCCCTCCATTGGCGGGCCGGAGAAATATGCACGCTAACCCCGTTTGGTACTACGGCGAACCATTACGGAGTCGGCCGTTTAACAGCTCATCAACCACAAGGCTTCTCTGATAAAGTTACCTAGGTAGGTAGGTATGCGATGCTCTTCCATCAATGAATTGGATCAGCCTCTAAAGCCAGGCAAGGTCTTCACGGAACACACTATACTCTATCCAGAGCAAGTATCCAGCTTGATGTGCTTCTCCTCGCGATTCATTCTTTGCATCGCTTGCTCTCCTGGGGCCGATATGCCCGCGTCGGTCTTCTCTCATTCTATCGCTAGGTATCTCGCAAGCTCCCTACACGTCATATGAGATAGGCACCAAATCTCTCACTTCGCTCTAGGATATGAGAAACAGGACGATTGCCGGGGTACGGATACTAGAGGCAGTTCACGACGCGGCTTCGAGGTACGTGGGCTACATGTTCATCTCGACCAAGATTTGCCTCTGCATACAACAAATCTCCTTTCCTCATTCACTCAGCCGCGTCGCGGTCTATCAAACGAAACCCGACCTTCTTCATTTACACTACGACTTTCTAGCATTCTGTTGCTGAGCTGACTAATGAATGCTCTTTCCCCCCTGACTGCTAGTATGGCGTGTCTCCTAAGCGGGTTGTGGAAGAAAACCCTACCCAAACCTTCGAATTTGAACGCTGCCCAAGCAATGGGACACAGCCTAGCGCGATTGCCGTGTCGTCAATTCACCCCGGAGAGAAAATGCTGCACGGTGTTGACGTTTCTGCTTCAAACTTGTAAGAAGTTTGCTCCACCCTGCAGCGGAAAATGGAAAATTCAACGCCACACCATTTCCAAACGCCTACTATGGCTCAAATATCCAGGACTTGCCCTCTCCTTTATAGCTATACAAGAGATAGAGGTATATCGGCTTCATCTGGCGCCATGCTGCTTCTGGTATGGTCCAACGACTTGTCTGGACCCGCATTGAAGACCTGCGATTGGTGTAATGGCTTGCCGAATTGGGAGGGCGATGCTCCCCTACAAAGTAGCCTCATCGCAGCCTCGGCCAACGACGCCGACGTAATAATTTGTATCTCCTGTCAGAACAGACATTCGGCTCAATAAGTCTGGATGCAGCGCACGAGGAGAGGAGGAGAACGGGCATGGTAACCCTGGAACACACCCTGCTGTATGGCAAACAACTTGGCGGTAAAGTATCCGGATATCCTGTCGATGTGGAGAAACGGCATTTGGCCGGGAAGATTCGACTGGCGCTCTGCGAAGCTTCTCGGTAATTATCAAGCACTATCTGGCCTCCCTCGACAAAGAAGGAGACGAAGCCTAACGTTTAGCCAACCTTTCGCGTAATTTACAAGGCTCACCTGTGGGTTTCATTTGGGGATTCCATAATACAGCTTATCCGAATTAGGCATCTGCGTCAAGCTTGCGGGGTTTCTCAGTGATAAGGGCCTGGAAAACCTCGTTTTCACTCGTGCGTCGAGAGAACCTCTCTGATCAACTGCAACTCCGGGAATTTACAGGTTGTTGAAGCGTTTGTACACACAACCCTAGGCCAAGCACCAACTATCCATTCAGTGCAGGAAGACATCATGTCTCATTGCGGCTACTTCTCGAGGGCGCGGTCGAAGGGGGACAAGTTGGGCTACTACCGGGCATCTGTCGCGTGCGGTAAGTACTAGGGCAGACAATCCGGTTGACAATGTGGACACAGGCTCATTTGGTAGACCATTGCCGAAAACGAAAGGCCAGGTGCAGGCCTGCCGTTGGAGACCCCTTACGCAGATGTGCCAACTGCGTGCGTCTGGGCTACCCATGCGTGGTAGTTAAAGTGGAGGTCATGGAAGCTCTAGATGTATTGGGAGAAGACGGGACCCCAGAAAATATTTTACGTGTGCAGAGGTTAATTGGTATGTACAATTTGGCTGGTACAGCAGCAGTTTCTGGTTCTGATCACTGAATTCGCAGGCCATGTCAAAACTGGGACACCACCAGAATCATGCCAACAGGCGGATGGATCTAACATTTCATGGGCTTCCACATCGCAACCATTAACCTACATTGACCCTGCTGCTGCTCCGTCGCCCTGGCCGTGTCAGGTATCTGCGATGTCCCAGCCGCCACAAGCAGTTCCTGCTCTTGTCAACCCTCTCCACAGCTCTACAGCATCATATCCAGGGCCTTCAGCGCACTCTGGTCCGGCACTTGAAAATTCCTGGCAATATATCCCAACAATCCTTCCGCCACAGACTTCTCTCAGTATGACAGAGGCCACAGCGAACGACAGTTTCTTCAATCTGGAGGTGCCACCGCCGGTCAATCTGGAGCACCAAAACAACATTCATTTCTCTCCAGAAGTACTTGCAGCGGACATATCAAGTTGGCCATCTATGCCCCCATTTATGGAAAATGATCACCTATTTCCTGCGATGTATACGACATGGGACTCAACTGCTCGACAACAATATTCGGGATGAACATGAGACGAGAAATCTTATGCAGGGAAATGTTGTCTAGATTTCGGTTCTCACCGGCAGAAGATCGGAGCAACAAGTTAATTACTTTCCTCTGGGCAATACGTCGTTTCAAAATTCATAACGCCTCTCCACAGCCAAACGTCGACTCAATTTGTGAAGAATTGTCAAAGTGCAGCCTTCCGCAGTTGATCGTCATATCGCAGCACACTTTCAAGCAAGACTTGTGCGCCAATGGCACTGGATATAAGATTGTCAGCTTGAAAGATCTCGTGAGTGGTAAATTCTGGCAATCAGACGAAACATACCATTGCTCTGGAGAAGAATACTCGTCTGGATGATGCGAGATTCCCCCTTTGGAGGGCACAAACACCATGCTTGTTGGGCACCTGTCGCTTGTGTGCACGCTGTCGTGGCCAGCACCTGCCATCATTTCTTTGACATTCTCCTCTCCGGCTGCGTTCCGGGCTGCCTCGCGTACACAGCTGATGCAATCCTGATGGAACTGCACGGCGGGACTGTTCCAGATGTCTTCGATCTCAACTGTGCATTTGTTTGCCTGTGCGATACGGGCGAACTCTGCACACGTGTCGGCAATCATACGTTCCCGCACCTCGGTCGAATGGTGACTCAAGTCGACGCTGAACACAACTTTATGAGGCACGGTAGCCGGCGATTGGGGCCACGAGTTGATGACTCCGACAGTCGAGAGGCCATTTGCAGCAAGAGCGATTTCCTCCACACGCGATATCATGCGGGCAGCGGATGTCAGAGCACAAGCGCGCCGATCCATTGGGCAGGTGCCCGAGTGCTGGTTTTTCCCGTGGACCGTGATGATAAGCCACCCCATACTCTGCACACCGGTCACGACGCCTACCTTCTTACCCTCATCCTCGAGGACTGGGCCTTGTTCGATGTGCAGCTCGAAATGCGCGCTCAAAGGGTTTGCCTTGTATGACGCCGGTACGCTTCCCAAGAACCCAATCCGCTCCAACTCACTCTTCAGGGTCGCCGTCTTGGATTTGTCCTCGGCAGCCGGAAGCGCGTGAGCGTAATCCAAGGTGTAACGTCCAGACCAGACGCCAGAAGAAACCATGCCGGTGTTAAACCGAGCACCTTCTTCATTTGTCCAGTCTATGACCGCCAGTGGCGCGTATGTCTGATGCCCGTTTTCCTCGAGGACCCGTAGGATCTCTATGCCAGCCTGAACGCCCAGAATCCCATCGTAGCGGCCACCGGCCGGTTGGGTATCGAGGTGGCTCCCAATTCCGATGGGGGCAAGGGAAGTGGAGATGCCCGCGCGCGTAGCAAACAAGCTGCCCATTTCGTCGACTTTGACGGCGCATCCTAGCGACTGGGTCGTGGAGACGAACCACTCGCGTACGGCTTTGTCCGTGTCAGTCAGTGCCAGGCGACGGATACCTCCATCTGGGGTAGCACCCCATTGCGCAGTTTCGTGGATCGTCTTCCACAGCCGGTCCTTGTTCACAGTGTATGAGGGAATGGTGGTCTGCGTCGTGCTGCTGAGCGTGCGCCTGTACTTTCGGCCGCAGGCAACATACCTGGACACCGGGAAATACGAGGTGGATTCGATTCTGGATGAAAGCAAGCCAAGTGCCCTCGTTCTTCGACTGCTGAGCATTGTGTGGCCAGTTCTGGAAGCAGTTGGCTTTGAAAGATATCACAAAAGATCAAAAGAAAACCGGAAGAGGCTTTTTGAAGTCGACCTTTTCATAGCCTAGGAGGATCGCAATATCTATACTATATGTATACCAGCACATCCTCCTCTTCATCTGTGTTTGTGTGGATAAACTCCACTGTGAAAGTCGGAGCCACGCAGACTGACCCTCCAGGTAGTTGCAGAAAATCTCACAAACGCCATGATTTTTGCCGCTATTACACCTTGCATTCTTGTCACAGCATCCCGGGGATGTACACCCTTGGAATCTACAGGTGTTACAAAAAGTGGAAAGCCACGTGGTACGACTCTTGGAAAACAAGCATGCCCTAGTCTCAAGTGGTATATTCAAGACCTTACCGCACGTCTTTAATCCGACAACGCCTGAACCAGATATCGTTCTACTCGTTGCCCAGCCATGGCGGGACTGTATCTCGCCTGATTGATGGGCAACCGGGACTGTATCTTTCAACGCCACTAACCGCGAGGTAAGAGCCGGGACTGTATCTCTTGCCCTGCATTAGCGTCGGGACTGTATCTCTGCTGATCTGGCCAGTCACCGAGGGCGGAGAATGGCCTACCAGGCTTTCGAAGCTAGCTCTTTTTGGGTTTGTGAGGACCCAATACTCGTACCGGCTATATACCAGTCTGTTTGCCACCAAATGATGATGCTAGGAAACTAAACAAGCGGTTGAATCGACCCTGGTAGTCCAGTCCAGCCCAGCCCCAACCCAGGCTGTTGATCCACCTGGCTATATAACCCTGGCCTCACGAAAACGTCTGAGAGCAAGAGACTCAACTCTCTCTTGAACTCACGGCGGACAGGCATTCAGTCGAATATCGCCCGTCGACGCATCCATACTCATTGCTATTCGACAAAAACAAGAGGAAGAACCAGCCAGCCATGGCCACGGACGTTGAGAAAATCGGCCATGTCAATCCCATCGTCGAGGAGCCAGTGTTCGACGCCAAGGAGAAGCTCGCCCTTGACCAGGTCGACGGTGCTCTCGCCTTCCTCCGCAATGAAGCCGACGCATCCGTTGCCGAGATCGATGAGAAGAAACTCCTCCGCCGGATTGACTGGCTCGTTATGCCGATGCTGTTTGGTGTCTACATTCTTCAGTACATCGACAAGAGTTTGAGTACGTTGGCTGCTGTCAGATTGCGCATTCGCGTTTCATCTCTCAGTGCATCGAGGCTGCTGCTAATGTGTGGTACTATACAGTCAATTATGCCAACGTCATGGGATTGAGCAAAGACACGCACATGAGTGCTGCCGACTTCTCCTACTTGGCCACTTTCTTCTACGTCACCTTTGCCGTCTTCCAGCCTGTGCATGCCTACTTGATGCAGAAGTTCCCGACGGCCAAGTACCTCGCTGTGAACGTTGTTTTGTGGGGTGTTATCCTTGCTGGTATGTTGCGGACAACGACGGAATTATGGAAGGAAAATATATCTCGTGCGCTGACACTTGTTACTCTCGGATAGTTCACAGCGCGTGCCACAACTTTGGTGGCCTCATCGTCTCTCGGTTGCTTTTGGGCATGTTCGAATCAGCCAGCGCTCCGTGCCTGATTCTGATTACCGGCATGTGGTACAAGGTATGTGATCGGCCACAGTGATATTGCGTAACTATCTACCTCGTGACGAAAGGCTGATTTTCTGTAGCGCGCAGAACAGCCTTTAAGAGTGGCCATCTGGTATCTGGGCGTTGGTGGGGGCACCATCGTTGGTGCTCTCGCCTCATTTGGCTTTCAATACTACCATGCAGACGCATTCAAATCGTGGCAGGTCAGCAATCATCTATCCGCACTGCACCACCAGCCTGGAGTCTTTTTAGAAACTGACAAGTCCATAATAGATCATGTTCCTGGTCTTCGGCATTGTCACTGTCGCCTGGGGCATCGTCGTCTTCCTAGTCCTGCCCGACTCCCCCATGACCTCGCCCTTTACGCACGAGGAGAAAGTCTTCGCCATTGAACGACTGCGCGAGAACATGACGGGTATCGAAAACAAGAAATTCAAGACGCCGCAATTCATGGAAACCATCTTTGATCCGCGAACTTGGCTCATCGCCGTCATCATCATTGCCGGAAACGTGCCCACTGGCGCGTGCGGGACATACTCGTCGACACTGATCAAGGGCTTCGGGTACACGTCCAAGCAATCCGCGCTGCTCAACATCCCCAGCGGTGCGATTTCCATGATTGCGGTGCTCTCCGCGTCGTGGTATGCGGGCAGATTCAACAACCGCGGTTATGGCATCGTCGCTCTTCTACTACCTGGTGTGCTGGGCGGCGGCCTAATGGCATTTCTCCCCAAGAGCGACAAAGCAGGAAAACTGGCGGGTATTTACCTGACGCAGATTTTTGGACCAAGTATGCAAAAATCCCCTTCCTTCTTCCTCATCATATCCTCTGCGAAGCATATACTTACCACTCCAAAACACAGATCTGTCAATGATGTACTCCTGGGCCGCAGCCAACTACGCCGGCCACACAAAGAAAATCAGCATCAACGCCATCATCCTCTTCGCCTACGGTGCCTCCAACATCATCGGGCCCCTGACATTCACCGGCTACACAGCGCCCGAGTACATTCCCGCCAAAGTCGCCATCATGGCCTGTCTGTCCCTGGCGATCGTCACCGCCTTGGTGCTCCGGTTCTGGTACGTGTGGGAGAACAGGCGTCGAGACCAGGTGGCGGCGGCCGAGGGATACGTGCACGTTCCGGACAGGGAGTTTATGGATTTGACGGATAAGCAGAACCCCGAGTTCAGGTATGCGCTATAGGTCGGAGGTCCAGCTTTGTAGATGGCGGCAGCTTTGCCGGCAGGCACAAAATAGAGCTGGGGCGGTTTTCCAAAGCCAGTGGTGTTAGAGAGCGAAGAAAGGTGATTTTGCCCGGCGTGGGGCATCAAATATATGTCTACGAGAGAGAGCGCTGATCAGCTTCGGCCACGAGAAAAACCGGAGATATATGGCCTGACCGCCTCGTTAATAAGCATAAGCCCACAGTCTGTGCATAGATACCATACATAGTACCGAGCACTCGAAGCCCAAATTTTGACCCTATCAAAGTTCGGTCTCTGGTTCCAACAAAACTGGGCCACAACTATCTGACACGCAGGCCAGATGGATGCACTTCACCGGGTCACAGACACTCGATCAATCATCCAAATAGGATTTATCGTATTGTGGCCTATATCCAAAACTCCGTTGGCCATGTCGGTATACCACTATACTCAGCGGCGATCTTTGACCTCGCTGAAGTCCATCTCCGTTTTCAGACTTGAGCGTTCCGCCATTTGACCTGAGCCTTTAGAAAGCCATTTTGAGCTGTGGCTGTGCAATCCTGAGCTCGGCTTGTGCGAGGCCTGAGGCGTTCCCTGTGTAGCGTGAGCATAGCCATGAGTCTTGCTATCATGTCTTTGTTCGTTGGTTGTTGTTGGAACGGTGTATGTGGAGATGCCTCTGTAATAAGGGCTGATTAACTACCTAGGAAGTACTACCTAGGTAGGCTCTACCGAGTACAGCGCTCAGCACAGAAGTTGTCGGCTTGTTATACAACGAACATAGTAGGGACACTGTGTGGCGCTCGTCTCTTTGCAAGCACCACTATCGTACCCCTTATCTCATCATGGCCTTATGCCCAGCGCCGAGCATTTTCGCACTCAGAGTTGAAGGAAAGGTGAACTCCCCGAATAGACTGCGCATGTTCTAGTGCGAATATCATCGAATTCCATTGAATTCGTGGCTGTCGCACCGTGTGCGGGCACCGGAATAATAATCACGCGGGAGCATCGTGACCAACACCAGTCTCTTGTGATTTGCAAGCAGTGCCGCGATGTGGCCGATATGAGCGACCATCGGATCAGACCTCATGGAAAGAAACACGTTGAGGCATTTTCGTAATGCGCCGTTATCAGCAAGCAAAGTTGGGGGTGCAGCCAAGGCAGCCCTGCAGCCCCAAGGAAAAGCTGTGTAGCCTGCGCCTTTGCGTCATATTGCAGCACCGCACCGGACTGTTTCCGCCCTCTAGCATCTGCACCAAACATCCTCCGCTACCACTGACACCAGCTGCTTGATAGGAACTTAGCTAAGACAACACCCCTACCGCCTCTTTCAGCATTACCTGCTTCCTAAGACCTTACTTATCATTATGGAATGCCTACCATCAAATGTGCGATCCTCGGGTGGAAGGGGAGAAAAGCGGGATGGGACTGGGGATGGAACATAAAAGGACGAGGAATGGAGCTCCTCGACGACTTTGAACCAACCAGCCAGAGCACCAGCACAACAACCAAGAGAGAAGAGAGATCAAGAAAAGAAACATTGGCATTACCAGAGTTGTCTGCAATCGAGCCAAACTTACACCGATCTTAATCCCACTACACCATGTCTGACGCAGATACCTACCTCGACCTCGCCGCCAACCGGCGCACCATTTACAACCTGACGGGCGAGTCGACCATCTCGGACGCCAAGCTCGAGGAACTGGTCAAGAAGACCCTGCTGGTGACGCCGTCAGCATTCAACACGCAGAGCGCCCGCATCATCGTCCTCCTGGGCGAGCAGCACAAGAAGCTGTGGGATATCGTTAAGGCTGCCCTGGCGCCGCACGTAGCCGGCAACGCTGAGCGTGCCGCCGCCACCGAGGCGAAGCTGAACTCCTTCCAATCCGCGTATGCCTCGATCCTGTTCTTCGAAGATCCGTCCACGTACGACCCGCTGTCGTCGTTCGTGACGTACGCCGACAAATTCGAAGCCTGGCGAGAACAAGGCAGTGGCATGAACCAATTGGTGCTCTGGACCGCACTAGAAGCCGCCGGCCTGGGCGTCAATGTGCAGCACTATAACCCGCTCATCGACGATGAGGTGAAGAAGACGTGGTCAATTGATGCGAAGTGGAAGTTGATTGCTCAAATGGTCGTCGGAAAGCCAGAAGGCAAGAGGCCCGCTGCAAAGGAACAGAAACCCCTGGAAAGTAGATATCGGGTCATTTCTTGAGCTTTTTTCATGGGAGAAT
Source organism: Fonsecaea multimorphosa CBS 102226 (assembly GCF_000836435.1). Lineage (NCBI taxonomy): Eukaryota > Fungi > Ascomycota > Eurotiomycetes > Chaetothyriales > Herpotrichiellaceae > Fonsecaea > Fonsecaea multimorphosa. The sequence continues at coordinate 1,271,218 of NW_015971638.1, read as the reverse complement.
CTGAAAGATCTGCGCAGATATAGACGGATTGCACTTGGTTTATGATTCTCATTGGACTTTTTTCAATTTGAGCGCCGGCAAAATACCTCATAGCCTGTATGAATATTTCCATGTTTGCTTCTATTTCCTTACCCAGACTCTTCCTCCATTCAATCTCCCCCCTTCGCTTGGAACCTAAGTGAGACTGGTTCCAGTTGGGTCCATTGGGCTCAATGCTCCGCCAAGGGCTTCCAAAGTTGGCTAGTTGCCCCTGTAATACTATCTTCCCAGTGGAGCACTCTGCTTATAGACTGTTGGACCATTTGTATTGGCTACGCGGACAGTCCAACAGGCAAGATACAACATTCACAGGCACTGCTGAAGGCGAGCCGCAGTAAGCCATGAAACTCACTTGGAGCATTTACAGCGTAATCTATGTCCTGCTGCACTATGTATCATCCATGTCCATTGCACTCAACCAGACCCGCTTTTATGTGACATTGTTGATAATTTTGGGGTGCCGCAAATGGAATCATCGGAAGCAAGTCCATCAGCCCTTTATCGAATGCCGCTGTCTTGCCACTGAGCTGTCATGGAGCTGCTGTCCTTTCCTCGAAGCTAAGCGCTTTCCAAAGCCGACTAGGCGTCCGTCCCATTCGGCTTGAAAACCACTTTGTTGACCTCTGCCCGTTCGAAGCGCCGCAAAGCATCCGCACACGATTCGTCCAAGCCCGGCAGGACGAGATCGATGAACCCCATCTTCTCGATCGTGCTTTTGTTCCGGATCAGAGCCTGCAGGGCCTCATTGAATACGTACCGCGCGGGACACCGGCCAAACTGAATGTGGACGTTCTTGTTGTAACAGTCTGCGGCCGTGAAGGGGAGCTCGCCATTGTGGACTCCTATTGCGGGTATCATAAGCATAAACATGAACATAAACCCTCAAAACAGAGGTGGGGCACTGCGAGTGTCATCCAACGTACCTACTGAGCTGATCTTGCCGCCGGGACAAATCACGTCGTACGCCGTTTTCAGCGCGGGACTCAGCCCGACCACTTCAATGACTGCATGAGCGCCGTTGCCGTCCGTAAGGCTCATTACCTCCTTGACAGCATCGACCGTCTTGAAGTTGAGGGGAATGCAGCCCAGGTCCTTGGCACGTTGCAGGCGATCGGGGACCGAGTCTATGGCGACAATTCGGGCAGGTTTGTATTCCAGCGCGCAGATGATCGCACACAGCGCTACCGGTCCGCACCCAATCACGACCACGGTCATATCCTTCCACTGGTCGCTAGGAGTTTCGCGGAAGGCATTTCTCGCCCCGTTGAATCTGGCGTGCGGGCGGCATTAGCCGGATCGTCCTTTTGACAAAAACAACCGGTGCCACTGGGGGAAAATTGTTACTCCTTACCCAGTAGGAAAGATATCAGTCATCAAGATCAGAAGCTCCCCGAGATCACCTTCCTGTGGGGTGTGGAACAGGGTGGTATCCGCCAACGGCACTCTGAAATACTGAGCCTGTGACCCGTCCAGCGCGACCGATCCAAACGACTTGCATTTCACGCAGCGCCCGGTAATGCCTCTCTTGCAATGGAAACATTCGCCACTTTGCACATGTTCAGCCCTCGAAACCCAGAAACCAGAAACTACTGGATACTGACCAGCTGATCGTGAACGGGGCAATCACTCTGTCCCCCGTTTTGAAGTTTCTCACCTCGCTGCCCACCTCATGCACAATGCCCATCCCTTCATGCCCGCAGATGTACCCGGGCTGCATGTTGATTTTCGAGTGGCCCCGGTAGCGGTGCAGTTCACTTCACCACATCCCCCCTGAAGTCAGCAATTGCGCGTGGATGGGTGAGCGGACTGGGAGAGATGGCCACAGGCACATTACCTTCCACATAGGGCGGCAGAGGTTGTCTTAATCACCACGTCCGTCGGGTCTATCACGCGAGGGACTGGAGGTCTCGTCAGCCAGTGTGTGCAAGAGACAAAAAGGTGGCTTGGATCCAAACGAACTTGGTCGGTCTTCTAATCTCACATCATATGGGCCGTGGAAAATAAGTGCCTTCATCGTTTCGACGGAACCCATAGTGGCGGTTTTAGTCGGTCGATGGGTACCTAGTAGCCAAGGCTGTGGCCCCTTTTTGCCAGATACGAGGTCGTGCAATTACAAATTTGGTGACAGCAAAAAAAAAAAGAGTTCTTTGATCACACAGATTTCTGCACTCTGGATAACGCTGCCACTTTCAGGACATCAATGAATCACTTGGCCCATTCAGCGATGACATGGCTTCTCCCCCATTGATGGATTCCTACTCCATGCGTCGTTGGAGAGCTCTCCTCGGCAAATCGCTCTGCGGGGAAACAACCTCCGGAAGGAGCATGGGAATCACCGGGGAAAACGCCGATAATGGGCGATAAAAGGTACAGTTTCTCATGATGATCACGGTTTGTATATGGCTGAAATGTAGGTCGAAGTCTCTAGTTGGGCTCATTCAAGGCCACGTCTATCGAATTGAAGTGTAGTCTTGCCAGCTAACCCGTAGCCCCTGGGAGCTTTCTAAACACCCACAGCGCGAGCCTCGTACTAGCCCCTGTATGCCTGGAATGCCGCGACGTCAATCATTTGCAAATCTGACAGCTCCTCACAGCACCCCATAACTCAGCACACTGTAGCTCAGATACCGATAGTTATGGATTTGATATCCAGGTACTCTTCCAGCGCCGCAATGCCTCCTTCCCTGCCCAATCCGCTCTCCAAGACACCACCAAAAGGCGCCTCTGCGGCGCTCACCAGCCCGACTCTCACGCCCACCATTCCCACCTTTAGCGCTTCCGCGACTCTCCAAAGCCGCGAAATGTCCTCGGTGTAGAAGTACCCTGCCAAGCCGACGTCGGACGTGTTGGCCATCTTGATGACCTCCTGCTCGGTCTGGAAGGGCACGAGAAACGCCAAGGGTCCAAAGGTCTCTTCGGTCATGAACTTCATCCCAGCCTTGCCCCCCTTCACGACCGTGGCAGGGAAGAAGTTGGGTCCGCGGGTTGTGTCTTTGCCGCCCGCATGGACGCGGGCGCCCTTGCTCAGAGCGTCGTCCAAATGATCTTCCACCTTTGCGATACCCTTGCCCGCGTATAAGGGTCCAAAGTTGACCTTCCTATCCCACACGGACCCGTAGGTAAAAGTGCGCTTTAGCCCTTCCGTCAACGCATCAGCAAACTTGTCGAGAATGGACGCGTGGACGAAGATGCGGTTTGCGCACACGCACGTTTGCCCAGATGAGCGAAACTTGGATGTGATAAGACCTTAGAACGGCGTCAGAATTTGGGACTATTCCACGATGGAAAGAATTTTGCAATGAATGTCTGCTTGCCGATATTGGAGCCCGTAGAAAAAGAAAGAGAATGCTTACCTGCCACGGCTTTGTCGAGATCGGCATCTTCAAACACAATAAACGGTGCATTCCCGCCCAACTCAAGACTCGTCTTTTTGATAGTTTTGGCGCAGAGCGTATTGAGTAGGCGGCCCACAGCAGTAGACCCCGTGAAACTCAAGTGCTTAACTGCCGGGTGACTACACAGTTCCTCGCCTATCGCCGGGGTATTTTCAACCCCGGCGGTAACGACGTTGAACACGCCAGGCGGGCCGCCCGCTCGTTCAAACAACTTCGCAAGCGCAATCGCACAGAGCGGCGTCTCCGGCGCTGGCTTGCACACAACGGTGTTGCCGGCTGCGATCGCCGCACCCACTTTCCGGGTGACCATCGCCACGGGGGAGTTCCAGGGCGTGATACACGCGACTACGCCCTGCGGCTCTCTGATCGTGAGGACCCTATTGTTTCCGCGTGCCGCGGGGATGGTTTCGCCAAACGTGCGCTCGATGCCGCCCTCGAACCAATCGATAAAGTCGACGGCGTACTGTACGGTGCCGAGGGACTCGGTGTACGGCTTGCCGAGCTCGAGGGTACACAATGCGGCAAGGTCTGCCTTGTTGGCCTTGATCAGGTCCGCCCAGCGCCGCATCAGCCACCGCCGCTCCCGGTGAGGTGTGAGCCGGTAGGTCTCGAAGGCTTTACTCGCGGCGTCGATGGCAGCGCGCGTGTCCTCGCCGCTCAGGTCGGCAATGTCGCAGATCTCAGCATTGTCCTCCGGGTCTAGCAATTTTCGCATGAATTAGAGAAGAGGACTTGTCTTCTTTGGCCTGGGCTCTTAAGGGTCACGCTACCAGCGCTCTTTACCTGAAAGTTTGAAAGTCTTGCCCGACGCGGCACCGACCCATTGACCTCCAATCAACGATCTGGTGTCAATGAGAGTCAGGTCTTGGAACTGATGTTTGGCACAGACAAGGTCAGATAGATTATGCCAATCACTCTTTCAAATTTGGGGTGCCCCTCTCACCTCATACGGTATCGACTTTTTGAACGGCGACGACTTGGACATTGTGGTGTAAAAGTTGCAACACGGGGATCTCACCGAGGAGGCAAAGACAGCTGATGACGAAGGACGTCTTGAAGATGGACACAGAGGACGGTATGGCGAGGATCGAACCCCGTCGAATTTCGAAAGCCTTGTCCAATTTATCCGCATTGCGCTGCTCCAGCCCAACCCACTGATGCTCTCCGACGCTCCATCCAGGCATTGTCAGGCTCAAAAGTCCCTGGTAACCCCAAATGTTGATGGGTTGCGGGGAGGGCGCTTGCCGAGAAAAGTGATCATCAAGGTCGGCGTTTCTACTCGGTAATTAGCGCTTCGGAGAATGAGTCTCCGTTTGACAAACTAGTTGCTTTTGTTGTTTTCGTTAAACAATGTGGCAGGAAGTTGTTGCTCGTTCAACTCTCATGGATACTCGACGGGTAGAGCAGGCCAGGAACCTTTCAGTCCAGGTAAAAAGCCTGACTATATACACTTGTACGAAGACTCTGGAGAATACCTAGGTACAACAGGAGATCTTGTCATTTCTACCGAGGGTTTTTGAAAATTTCTCACAATTTCGCCGAATGCTTGGCTGAGGGAAGTAATAGAACCGTTCAGCAGCAGCAGCGACACTCCGTGTAGCCCGTTCACAGCTTTGCCAACTGTCCATTCTGTTGATACGATCTTGTAGCCCATTGAGCAGCTGCTTTGCCTGCTCGGCGGCCAAACACTGCACCTGAGGTGAGGCCACTGCCACCGGGGTAGTTCGAGTAGAACAGCCCTCCAAGCATTTCTCCAATGCAATACACTCCCGGTATGCCCTCACGCGTCACTGCACTCTTCAATTGCGCCGTCTCCGGGTCCACAGATAGCCCGCCGAACGTAAAGGTCACTCCACATGAGACCTTGACAGCAAGGAATGGACCCTGGTCAATTGGGAGCGCCCAATTCGACTTAGCCAGCGACAGTTTTTTGGTGGAAGACTGTGTTGATAGCCCGTCCTTGATGGCCGGGTTCCAGGTGGCTCCAGGATGCTCTTTCCGATGAGCATAGACAGCGTCGTTGTACTCGCGCAAGGTGCTGATGAAGTTCTCGCGGTTGCGGAGTCCTCGTTGAACACATTTACTGGCTAGCTCCTCGATGGTATCGGCGGTAATTCTCTCGACGCGCTCCTCTCGGTATTCCTCCGTTCTCAACCAAGGACTTGTGCGAGAGTCCCATACTTGGAACGCCACACTCTCGGGCTGGGCGAGAATTGCACGCCCGAATATAGCGTAAGTATAGTTCCGGAGATCGACTCCTTCGTCCACAAAACGCTTCCCTTGCGCGTTAATCATGACACCTAGAGGATATCCAGACTTGGTATACTCATTTGATGCCAGTCGGTCCCCACTGTTGGGGTCCGCATTCGCATCCCAGGCGACCGAGTGGCACCCGCTCCAGTTTCCAGCTGCAAGCGCAGAGACGTCTCGCATGGCTATTTCCAGACAGTCGCCAGTGTTGAAAGGCGTTCCACGCACGAGGGCCATATCCCAGCCAGGACCCAGGTACTGGCACCGTAGGCGTGGGCTCGCTTCGAAGCCTCCCGCAGCGAGAATCACAGCCCCAGCCTTGATGGTGTGCTCCTTCCGGTTCCGGTGAACGGTTACGTTGACCTGGCCACTGGCGTCTGGCGATAAACCAGTAAGTGCTGTGTTGAAGGCGAGCGCAATCTTTTGTCTTTGTGCAATCTTGAGGTAGTCTTCGATCAGACCTTTACCTCCGTCCTGGGTTTTGAGATGGAGACCCCCCCAGAACTTGAAGCGGCCGTTGACCTCATATGCTTGTCGATTGAAGGAGAGCTGGAGCCGGATCCCATTCTGAGCTAGCCACTTAACGGCTGAGTTGGAATCTTTAATCAAAGCTCTGGAAAGTTCGGGATCCGATCTCCCTCCACAGATACGATACATATCATCAGAAAAGTCCTTCTCCGTGTAGGGGTCAAGATCGATCTTCCCTGCTAACTTGGTGTCCACATTGTTTACAATAGGCAAGAGGTCGTTTAAGCCATGGTGAACGGTTCGGTATGCTCCAGCAGTAAAGTAGGAATTCCCGCCCGCCCATGATTTGGGACACTTGTCGATCAGTAAGATCCTCTTTGCTCCTGATTGAGAGGCTGAAAGAGCTGCAGCGAAGCCAGCATTGCCGCTGCCAACGACAAGCACATCACACTCTGTGGGCAAACTCATCGTGGTGTCGCAGCTTCCTCTTACAGAAATGAAAAGTCTGTTGGTTCAGAGGTCCGACAGGTGGAACAGAACGGTCCAGACCTCGGCGGCTTCAGCAGTATATGTTGGCGAATGCAGAAATTAAATGCCCTCTTTAGCACGAGTGAACAAGGCTGTGATCAGGTTACCGTGGTTTTCTGAATTTTCATTCTACTCGATGTCATTGGTGGTGAGACAGACCTCTCATGATCCAAGTTTGATACACGGCAAGACAGCGACCGCCTTCTCGCGGGCCAACCCCCAGCTTCGGAGACTCTCCCTCCGCCAACACGGGTTGATAGCAGGATCAAGCTCCGCAATCCCTGCAGGGCCTAAGCCGCGATACCCGATATTAACTGGCACTTGCCATCCCCTCCGTGCCACTAGCAAGAATCTGGAGTACATGCTGCGGGGAAGGGCATGCCCCAGAGTGATACCCTTTTCCTGCCGTCCATGTTGGTCGAAACTACCATGTGCTGGTCCAGCCTCGCACCGCCAAGCGCAAATGGGAATGGTGTTGGCCGTTGTCCTCGGGGACCATTGCTCCATGAGGTGCCAGGCGGTGATTCATGATACTTAGGGTAGGGCCGTCGTCTCTATCTCGTTCTCCCCCGTCGCAAGTCTCCTGTGTGCTCAGCTGCCCGCGGTCTGTACATCTTCCAGCACATCCCGCCGTGTCTCCTTGTTCTTCAGTCATCATCATGACGAATACAATTGGCGTCAAGAACACTGCCATGCATCATGTCGAAGATGCAGAGAAGCAGGGTCACATCAAGGACCTCATCTCGGAGCAGGAACAGCACGATGCCGACGAGCTCGAGCAGAAGTACCACATCCCGTTGAAGGCGGTGTTGGAATCTCATCTCGAGGAGGATCCCAAGACTGTCCGTAAGGTCATGCGGAAAGTCGACTTGCGTCTTGTGCCCATGCTCTCGCTGCTTTACATGTGGGCGTTCATCGACAGGGCCAACTTGGGAAATGTGAGAACCCTCTGAATATCAACCCGCAGTTTATCCCTGAGGCAACGACTGACCACATCGCAGGCCAACATTGCCGGCATGAGCGAAGATCTCAAGACCAACATCGGCAACCGCTACTCTGTCTTGGCCATGATCTTCTTCGTTGGGTACTGTCTCGTCGACATCCCCGCTACATTCCTTGTCCGAAAGATTGGCCCGGCGCTGTGGATCGGGACCATCACAACCATATGGGGTGTCGTGACGCTCTGTCAAGGCTTCGTCAAGACCTGGGGCGAACTCGCCCTATGCCGTGTCCTCCTTGGCTTCCTTGAAGGTGGTCTTGTCCCCGCAGCCATGTTTCTGCTGTATAACTGGTACACACGCTACGAGATCCAGGCTCGCATTGCTGGATTCTACGTTATTGGCAATGCGTCCAGCGGCCTAGCCGGGCTGCTTGCCTACGGCATCGAGCAGATGGCCGGAGATTCAGGCTTGAATGGCTGGTCCTGGATCTTTATCATAGTAAGCCACAACCCTCTCGATTACTGTGCCATAAGGTATGGCTATATGCTGACAGGTTCGGATAAACAGGAGGGCATTGTCAGCACAATCGTTGGCCTCGCCTCGTACGTTGTCATGGTTGACTTCCCAGAAAAGGCCACAGTCAAAAACTCGCTTGGCCTGCCCGGGTTCTTGACGCCTGAGGAAGCCGCCATTGTTCTCGCTCGCGTAGAGCGCGATCGTGGCGATGCCGTCGAGGACAAAATCACACTCAAGATCGCTATGAAGCATTTCCAGGACTGGAAGCTGTGGGAGTTTACCCTGTACCTCTTGCTCAACAACACGGGCGTCTACGCGTTCTCATACTTTCTGCCAGTGATCTTGAAGGACGGCTTCGGCTACTCGACCGGCCGAGCCCAATTGCTGACTTTCCCTCCCTACGCGGCAGGAGCGGCGTGGATCATGATCTGTGCGTTCACAGGCGATCATTTCAAAGTCCGTGGCCCCATCATGATCTTCAACGCGTCGATGTACATTGTCGGGGTGTCTCTAACGGGGTTTGCCTCGGAAGTGCACGCCCGCTATGCCGGGGTGTTCTTGGGTGTGATGGGCATCATTGCAAATATCCCTACGCAGTGGGCTTATGCCCACAACAACATGGTCGGGCAGAACAAGAAGGGTCTCACCATGGCGCTGATGGTCATGGGGGGCGCCTTCGGCGGTATCATCGCGGGCAACGTGTTCGAGTCCCAGGATGCGCCGGGCTACAGATCTGGTCTGTGGATCTGCATTGGGTTTCAGGTAAGAAGAAGAAACACTCTCTCCAAAACAACGTGGCTCGACCACCAGACGAATCTTCTGACGTCCTGTCTAGATGCTCTACTTTGTGCTTGTGTTGAAGAACTTTGTCATCTTCTACGTCCAGAACAGGCGGGCCGACCGTGGTGAGATCGTTATCGAGGGCCAGCTTGGTTTTCGATACACCTACTAACCGACGGGAGTTACTGAGAGGGAGGAAAGACTGTCTATCTGTCGAGAGACCACCAGGTTTCAAGTTTCAGGTTTTCCTGGCAAATATGATCCTTAGAGGACGTTGGGTTAGCTGCCTGCAATCGAAGAAGACGATCTTGATGGAGTGATGCTCCACTGTAGACGAGTCCTATAGGATATCAGCTTGGTCGAAACGATTCTGGCTCTTCAAGGCCCAAGTATGAATCAACGACCGAACAATATACTATGCCGCACTCCCCTTTTTGGCAATCTATCTGGAATGCAGTTGACAATATCACCGGCCAACCAGAGATATGCTCCTATCGAGACGGTTCTAAGTTATTGGTTTCGAGGCTGTCCCGCCATCACAAAAGAATTGGGCTTCCACGGCGTTCGGGGAAGGGAATACTATTTTACGAGAAGGTCTGTAGGGTCTCCGCAGGGTCACAGGGTCACAGTGTGGGGGAGTTCTAGTCAATTGATATTCTTTAAACAACTCCAAAAACACAGCAACTTATAGTACTCTTTCAATTGGCCTTCTACCCATACCTGGTCCTTATGTACATACCTAGGTATGCTACTCCGTCAATTGAGTCTCCCTCTCGCGGCTTGATCCTTGCGCGGTCCTCGCCATGGTAACCACCCCGACGACACCGCGCACACAGCCGGGACAGAAGAATGAAAGAATGGCGGAAAAGTCACTCCAAGAGGGCCCTAGGTCACTTGCACGAGCATGTCTGTCCTGTCGAGCTCGAAAAACCCGCTGTGACACGGCACGACCCCGTTGTACTTCGTGCGCCATGCAGGGGAAGGACTGCGTCTACAAGCAAGAGACGCCACAGAGGAGGTGCGTTCATCGTAGCCACAAAATTCCCTCGGAGCTTCATCATTGACGTGCTGTGGAACATCCAGACCGACATTAGCACGCATTCACGAGCTGCAGAAGCAAAACTCGGTGCTTGATGCTTTCATCTCCAAGCTCAAATCTGCGTCACCCACAAAACGAGAGAGATTGTTGACGTCGGTGACCATGTGCGACGGGCATGTTCGGTTACCGGATGACAGCAGCGAAGAGCGCACCACTGAAACTCGATTTTCACCTCAACCTCAACTGGCTGTACCGTCAGCAAACCAGGATGCTGCGCCTAACATTTCACACAGGCTGCGGCGCCGCAGCAGCCTGGGGAGTCTGGAAGATTCATCCGACGAAGAATTCGATATCGGCCCTTTCCTTTCTGTTGATGAGGCGGGGAAGCCCAGCAGTTTTGGACCTTCGTCCGCTCTCCACTATCATCCAAGATCCGGTAGCACCTCTTTGCAATCAGCTGCCTCTCTGGCGAGAGATCATATCAGGAACTGCTTGATTGCTGAAGCTGCCCTTCAGCGACAGAACGAGCGCCACTTGGCTTTGCTGCCCGACGTCCACGGGGTGCCCACAGAGTTGGCCATCCATTTACTTGAATTACACTGGAGCCGCCAACATCACACTTTATTACTGACCTACCGACCTGCCATTATAAGAGATCTTCTGCGAAACGGACCTCATTGTTCGAGGTTCCTGCTTCATGCGATATTTGCGTGTACAAGCAAGTTTTCTGCCAGAGTAGAGGTCCGAGATGATCCTTCAGATCCTTCAACAGCAGGTCGGCGGTTCTTCCGGCGTTGTGATGAGCTCCTTGCAGAAGATTCCCTTCTAATATACCCCAAGTTGCCTACGGTGGTTGGACTTCTGCTACTAGGATCGAGCTACAATGCCAAAGGCGAGACCTCAAAAGGCTGGTTGTACACGGGCTATGCCCTGCGCATGGTCTATGACCTTGGTCTCCATCTCGACCCGAAAGAGACCAGCGACTCTCCAGAGCAGGTGGAGATACGTCGGAGGGTCTTCTGGGGAGCCTTTGTCTCCGACAAGCTGCAAAGTCTCTATCTTGGACGTCCCGCGGCCATCAATCTTCGTGACTCGCATGTCTCGCGAGACTTCATGGACACTCTTGAAGAGCAGGAGCTATACGTGCCGTACAAAGATCCCAAGTACCCAAGCCCTCAGACTACTTCGCCATTTCTTGGCCTTCCTATTTACTCGGTCTCGACCTTCCAACAGCTTTGTCTGCTATCAAAAATCATGACGAAGATCATCAACACGTTCTACGTGGTTGGAGCGACACCTCGTAACGCTCAGGCCAGTCTGCAGCTTGTCGATAATGCGTTACAAGCGTGGAGGGAGAACTTGCCGACAAATCTGGATTTCCAGCCGCGGCTCTTGCAGTCCGATCCGACATCGTATCCTCCTCCAAATCTAATGAATGTGCACGCACTCTATCATTCCTTGCTCATTCTCCTACACCGACCGTTCATATCGGATGGACATTTGCGCTCCACCGCCACTCCGTCGCTGTCTTGGGGTCGCTGCACGTCGGCTGCACGAAGCATCACGAGCATTGCACTGGCCTGGAAAACTGCATACAGTCTGAGAGGCGCACCGTACTTGTTGAGCTATGCCATATACGTTGCTTGCACGATCCACGTTCGCAACGCCGCAGCCGATGCATCAAGCGGCAACAACAGAGAGCATACCTCCCTGCTTGCGGCAAGTTTGTCCTGTCTTGAACAGCTGTGTCTTGCCAACCCAGGCGTTTCTAAGCCAATGAAGATCATACAAAGATTGATGGAGGCCAGCAAGATTGTGTTGCAGCCAGGTAAATATGACTCGGATCTCTATGATCTTCTTCGCTGACTCCCTGCACAGAGGAAACTATATATCCCAGCTACTCGCCGTCATCGTTTGACTTGGACACGATCTTCAGCATGTTCCCCCCGAGAACTGTAACGAGCTCAAACGTACAGTACTCGGGTGAAGTAATCTTTGACTCTGACATTCCTGATGATCCGCTCTTCGGACTCATGGACGAGCCCATGTTGCCTTACACGGATATGTCTGACAACTTCTTCAATGGCACTAGAGCATTTTAAGAGCAAGATGCATGCATTTGGAGCGAGCAGTCTTCTGTGGTAGAGCTGGGAGACAGAAGCTTCGATGCCGTGTCCGCTCCACGAAGACTGACAAACACGTGAGGCTAAAGGAGCTGTATTGGCCCCGGACGATGATGCTCCGGGCTTTGGAGCATGACTCTCCGCAGCGGACGTCCAGCGAAATTGGTCCACTTATCCCCCTGCTTTGGGGTACAGGCTAGCAGCAGGACTCCAATTCGTGAATGCCTGAGTCGCTCTGTTGCTGCCACTAGTCCGAGATGGCGAGTCTCTTATATTATGCCGATGTTATGGCACACCCAGGGAGCTGTAGTCCGTCAATTCGGAAAGAAGCGAGAGTCGACAACCGCAAAATAGCTAATCAGGATGAGCGGCGAAAGTTCTTTATACGACAAGGGCAAAGAAGTCCGCATCGCCGTGCTGGGAGAGGCACATGTCCAGAGATCCCTTGCAGCGCGACAAAGCGAGTTTGCAAAACCGCTGCAGGACTTCACTACCGAGTTCTGTTGGGGGAAAGTCTGGGCTCGCCCGGAACTCGATCGCAGGTCGAGAAGCCTTGTCAGTACGTCCAAAGCGTCCTTCCCTTTCGCGCATCTTTTCCAGCGCAAAAACACTTTGCTTTCTCGACACAACTGGAATGGTCTTCCTCTCTCTTACACAACGATGACGCTTTCATCCGGCACTTTTCTGACCAATTTAGACTTGGGGTTCATGATTGCCTTGCACAGCTGGCATGAATTGGCCATTCACACCAAAGGAGCCATCCGCAATGGGGTGACGGAGGTCGAGATCAGAGAGGTCATTATGCAGTCTATGGTGTACTGTGGCGTACCTGCTGGTGTGCAAGCCTTGAAAGTGGCCGAGACGTCAATCAACGAAATGATCGAAAGTGGAGAACACCAGAGACAGTTGAAGGAGAAGGTGTAAGGGGTATGGGAGAGCAGTGTAGCTTGATGCAAAATTCTGTTCTGTGCAGGAAAGCAGGACACGTTGGACATGTCCGCTTGCTATAGAAAGGATAGAGAACAATACGCTCTCAGTACATCCACCTTGGGAAGAACCGGTTCTGGTTCTCCGAAGCCCACTTCCAGTCGTGCGCGACGATCCACTCAACGGCTTCGCCGTTGACCTCTATCAGCCTCTGCACGTTCTGGATCGTCTTCCGGGCCTTGTGCAACTCGGCGTGCGCACTCTTCAACTTGCCCTGCCCGTTGTCGTACTCTAGAATCTGCTTCTCACCCGTCATGATGCGGCGGTCGTGGCAGCAGTCGCCGCCCAGATAGACCCATTTCTCGGGCCCAACGCGGAGCAGAGCATTCACGTGGCCGTGGATGTGGCCCGGGGCGTCGATGATCCACAGACTGCCGTCGCCGAAGAAGTCGACCGCGTGGGGCAGCGTCGAGATGGACGTCCACGTATGCTTTGTCTGCGAGGTGGTGGCCGCCATGTGTTTCCTGTCCGAATCGGGCACGGGCGGAAGCTCCGTGGTCTGCGACGCTGGCAGGGCGCCCTTCTCGATGCGCTCGAGCGGGTAGTGCGGCGCGCCGTTCTCGAGGATGTACAGCGTGCCCGAGCCCACGACGAAGGTCGAGTTGGGGTAGTCGGACGGCAGGCCGATGTGGTCCCAGTGGATGTGGCTGAGGATCACGTAGTCGATGTCCCTGGCCGGGTCCAGCCCGCCGCTCATCAGGCTCGACCGCGCGTCCGCCGACGAATATACCGGTTGTCGGGTGGTGATGTGGTGCTGCGTCGCGGGCTGGGCGTACCGCGTCAAGTCGCGCTTGATGCCCAGGTCAAACACGACCCGGGTGAGTTTGGAAGTGCTCGGCTCCCGGTGCTCGATCAGAAAGCACATCGATGGCACCGTTGTCCCTTTCTCTGGATCCGGGTCCGTCACAAAGTTGCGCTCCGGAAGGGTCAAGAAACCCCCGTTGAGCGCGGATACTTTCACGTATACCTGGTTTGGCGCCGGGACGGGTAGACGCAGAGCGTCGTCGTCGCCAGGTGGGTGCGTGATATCTCCCATGGTTGTCGCTATGAGAGAGGTTCTCTGTTCTTTGGATCTTACTGAGCGGCTCTGCTCGTCGGCGAAGGCATATATCAGAGCAAGGACTGAGGGGTGTGCTCACAATGACCGAATCCCACTTACTTGTGCGAGTGGGTTTGTCAAATCGGCCAAAGAAACGTTCATATTCCCGCGTCCTCGGTCGAAGTCTTCCTTGGAGTCGCCGCCAGCCTGGCGGTGCTGGAGTGAATGATGGAGATGTCGTCCCCACTAGTCATTCCCGACAGACTTTCAACTCGTGCCCGGGGCAGGAGAGTCTCGAGTCGGCTGTGGTCCCTTCCCCAAGGCAATCCACAATGGAGGCGCCCCGAACGGTTCTACCGTGGATCGCCACATCCACTGGGCCATTGCACGGGATATGTAATAGTCGGGGTCCACCCGCGGGGCCCGGGGTAAATGGAGATCAAGTCCCCAGCCTCACTAGCCGAGCAAGCATACCTGTTCAAAATCCAATGTTCGGAGACTCATCCTCCGGACTAGCCTCTCGCCTCGACCATCCCCTCACTTGACGAGCAATGTCGCGTCTTTCGGGGCCAGTCGATCTCCGTTCGAGAGTACACGGAGTCGTTGCACTAACCAAACTCCTTGCCGACCAAGGGACGACGCGGGGGCCGCTTAGTCGGCTAATGGACTTGAAAGATCAGAGAAAGTGACCATCACCGTTGTCACTATTTAGTGAGTTGGTGGTAGCCGTTCCCGGATTTTGGCTTTGGTTTATCAGTACGACAAACCGACAAATCGACAGACCAACAGCAACCACAAGCAGCCAGCAGCAATCCAAACAATGGGCTCGTATTCGGCGGAACCTCAGTTGCCCGCCAACATTGGCTTCGTTGGACTTGGGAATATGGGCTTCCCCATGTTTTGCAACCTGGTCAGCAAACTGCCCGAGACCTCGACGGTACACTTCTACGATGTGAACCCGGAGTCAATGGAAAGGGGGTTGAAAGAGTCTGGCGCGGTGGCCAAGCTGGATCCCTGCAGCAGTTCGCGAGAGGTCGCTGAGAAGAGTGTATTACATCCTCATTTCCATGATCCATGGCCCCTTCCTTTTTCGACAAGTTCCGTCGGCCAAGTTAACTGATCAAGGGTCGCTTCTGTTATAGGATATGTTCATGTCAATGGTCCCCGAGGGCAAACATGTGCGCGCGGTCTATTTGGATCCCGAGAACGGCGTGCTAGCGGCCAAAGATCTCAGCGGCAAGATCCTGCTCGACAGCAGCACCATTGACACGGCGACATCGCTCGAGGTGGGCGAGGAGACACGGAAGCAGCACCCGAGAGCGCATTTCTTCGACGCCCCCGTGTCCGGAGGCACGGCCGGCGCGAAGAAAGGCTCCATCACATTCATGATCGGCTGTGCCAAGTCGGACCCGTTGCTGCCGTTGCTCAAGACGCTGATGTCGCTGATGGGCCACAACATCTACACGTGCGGCGGCCCGTCGTTGGGGTTGACGGCGAAGTTCTGCAACAACTACCTCAGCTCGTCCATCACGCTGCTCAACGCCGAGATGTTCAACTTCGCCATCAAGTCCGGCATGGACCCGCGCACGCTGCAGGAGATCCTCCAGACCACCACGGGCTGCAACCGCAACGCCCAGTGGGCCAACCCTGTGCCGGGCCTGAGCCCCGACGCGCCCTCGTCCCGCGGCTACAAGCCCGGCTTCAAGATCGAGTATGTCAAGAAGGACATTGGCCTGGCCATCGCGGCGTGCGAGCGCGTCGGGGCAAAGCTCTGCGTCGGCCCCACCACGTGGAACACGTACGTCGAGGCCGGCAAGGACCCGCGCTGTGCTGGCATGGACTCCAAGGTCATTTATAGGTACATTGGTGGCGATGAGGAGTGGCTGGACAAGTTCCCACAAAAGGAGACGGAGGAGGAGAAGTGATGCTGGACAAGCTTTTGGGAAAGTTGGTGCAGGGTCTTTGAGGATTAGATTACTATTATCTTGATACACAATGGGATACATGGACCTGTAATCGCCACTTGTATCTATCGATCTCTGGCTCCTGTAGACTGAGTGATCCACCAAGTAGACGAAAGGCTCTAGGTGGAAACGGCTTGGGATGAGCTAGCAACAGAAGGGCCATTTGGCACGCAAAGTTCTAAATTCAGTCTTTTCTGTTGAGATTTGGTATCGAAGGAAAAGTGTCCATTTTTTTTTCTTCTCTCATTTTGCCCCATCTATCAGCTTCTGCAAACCCTCCAGCACTGATCTCTCCACCTCGACAAACCCGCCTTCTCGCGTGCGCTCACGGGTCTCCCAGCTCCGATCAAAGGGCATCCTGATGGGCCCGTTGCCCTTGAGCGGCTGGCTGGCGCGGATGGTGTCGGAGTAGGTGTCAACCTCGCGCTTGAAGTCGTCGATGGGTCTGAACATCTCCGGGTCCATGGCGATGACCAGCAGCCCCCAACCGTGATCGTTGGCCGTGTGTGCTGGGGCTCCGGCCAATGCACCCAGCAGCTGTATGGCGATGGCGAGGCCGCTGCCCTTGTGCCCGCCCCAGACGGCCATGGCGCCGCCGTCCTCGGGGAGGGCCTTGAAGGGGTCGCGCGAGGGGTTGCCGTCCTTGTCGAAGGCCGTGCCCTCGGGCAGGTCCTCGCCCATCAGCTGCGCCAGCTTGACCTGGGCGTGGGTGATCTTGGACGTGCCGATGTCCCAGATGACGGGTCTGCGAGTCCCCGACGGGAACGCAATGCACATGGGATTCGTGCCGAAGCGCGGCGTCGAGCTGCCCTCGGGAGCGACCCAGGGTCCCGCGCTGGCGATGATCAGCGCCACCAGGTCCTGCCGCGTGCACATCTCGGCGTAGTACGACAACATGCCCGCGTAGAAGGTGTCGCTGACCCCGACGACGCCCACTCCCCCCGTCGCTTTGGCCTTGGCGATCGCAAGCGCCGTCGCCCGGTGCGCCGCCAGGTACCCGATTGCGCCCTTGGCGTCGAGCTGCGCCGACGCGGGCCTCTCGCGCGTCACCACCATGTCGTCACTTCCCACCAGCTTATTGGATCTCTGCTGCTTGAGCAGGTTCGCGATCGTGAGGATCCTGGCAACCCCCGTCGGGCCGTATCCGCGCAGTTGCGCGTCCATGATGTGCGCGCAGATCGTGGCCGCGTCGTCCTCGCTGTATCCCACTGCGCGGAGAGCGCGGCTGGCGCGCTCCGTGGCGTCCGCGATGGAGATCTTGACAAGCTCCTCCCTCGCCATCTTCCAGCTGGAGCCGGTAGCCATTCTTTGGGAAAAGGGGGGTTGTAGAATATTGTCGGGCCAGACAAAGAGAAACCAGTGGGCTCGAAAGGGTGACAATTTAACAGCAAAGGGATACGACGACCCTCGACGACGACGGAGAAAAAGCTATGCACCGGCTATCCTGGAATGGTTGTATATCTATCAACCAAGACCCCGACGCCGCCGAACCGGGCTATGTATCCGTATCTCAAGCGTGTTTTTCTTTGATGGTATGTACTGTACCTCGTATATACCCCTAACTCCCCGCACGTTGATCTCACTGCCAAGTTTCTGCGTGGCAGTCGATGATCCGGACTGTTTCTCTCCGATTATCATTCCCCTTCCCCTCAAATTGGCACATATGCAGTAGTTGGAGACCAGTTTGTGCTCCGTTGTCGCTAGTAGGACAGAATTGGTCTCACAGATCAGAGTCCCATCTGGTCGGATCTTTCGATGTGGAGTCCGTCTTTACCGACAGGCAAGCCTTGCTACGGACGAAGAAACAAAATATGGTATGCTGGGAAAGGGGATGTCTCCTTGTTAAGTGTGAGATTTGGTTCTGTTTTAGGAACGCAAGTCGGACCAAATTCGCATTCAGTGTAACTCTGACTACCTGGAGCGTCTCCGTACGTGTATCACGAACATGGCATTCCAGGTTGTCTACCGAGCGCGCGATCTCGGAGACAGTCCCACCAAGATTGCTGGGTGAGAACCTTGATGAGCATCCAGCTCATTCAAGGTCTGATCGTGATACCTCATACAGTATCACTTCAACCAACTTCCCCGCGTAGTAGCAAAAAGAGAAACCGAAAAAAATCATAATCAAAACTCCTTCGTGAACATCCCACTAACACCAACACAACTCTCCGTGTCTAGTATGGGCAGCCTTTCGCCGCTGCCCTTCCCAGCTTCAAAGTCAGCAGTCCCAGGCATCTAAACAAAACAAAACAAACGAGGATTCGCGTGGCTTTCAAGAAAGAACCTAACATTTTCAACACCATTCCTCGACCTCCACCCGATCTCCGACCCTTATTACTGTCCCAAAAGGCTCCGCAAAAGCATATCGTCCAAAACACGGCTTATAGGGAAACGTCGGATTGACTCTCCTGTCCTTGGTCAGGAGTTTATAGAGCTGACGCTCGGGCGGCACGGTGCCACCGGTGCGGAAGTCCACATTCAAGGACATGCAGCGGACCGTGTTGAAGACCAGGTCAAGGTGAACTGGGGTGTTTGAGGCAGCAGTGTCATCACTGGGGCTTGCAGCGATAATATTCAGAGTCTTCCAGTTGTCTTCCGCGTAGGGCGCTGATGCGTTTTTGCCATCCTCATCGTCGCTCATGGGATTGTGCTCTCCGCCAGCGGCGACGTTGTCAATGTGTACATTCGAACGGAAACGCAGAATGACATCGTCTTCTTCACCCTCATCTCCTGCTGCATTCTTGGGTAGCCGCCCCTTCGCATCCGTTTCGGAGCTCACTGTCGTGATCAACAAAGGCGCAGCATCAGCAAACTGGATCTTCTGGGCATGAAGCTCTTCGTCCAGAGCTTTGACCCAGGACAACAATCCGGTCCGCGGTCTTGGTTTGCGTGGAATGAGTGCTGGAGCAGGACAGTCTCGTGACCCTGCGCGACCGCCAGCCATATACAGCAGCCTTGCTCTATCTCCTAGGTGCTTTGTAAACCACGCCGCGATCTCATCGCCCATATCTTCTCCCACAGCTCGCGTGCCGAAGAGCTCGACGGTATATGCCTTGGCCTTACCCAAAGAACTTGGTGCAGGTACGAGTGGGAAGTCGATCTCCTCGCCACTGAGTGTGTGTTTGATGCTCAGCACTTGAGGTGAAGATGATTCTCCATGGGACCGGATTGACGGCTGGAACAAGCACAACTTTGACAGTGTTTTGATGGTCAAATGTTCCTGTACCAGTGAACTGCTGCCCTCAATGTCCACGACATCCGTATCCTTGATGAGAATGAACGACCGATCGTATTTCAGCCCCGTCGATGTGATTTCTGCTTCGGTGACCTCGATTGGGAGGAGGGACTTGACTGGGTATATGAAGAGCTGTGGAAACATAAACAGCAATCAATGATCAGCGTCTGTAAAAGCAAGCTAAGGCAATGCAGAAAATGCCTTATACTAGAGCTTCCCAGAAAGAGGAAGGTATAGACGGCGAATGAAACTCACCCGTTGGATATGCATTCTTCGCGTTCCAATAGAACTAGACCAAGCCTCGTCCACACAGCTTGTTCACAAGCTCAGCGAAAGATGTTGGTCCGCTGCTGCGGGATGCGGTTCGCTTCCTTATGCTTATTAAAATAGCTTCCGGTGATCTAGTCGAGTTAAGTAGTGGTACTGTGGCAGCATCTGCTGGTGTGTAAGAAGCAGAAGCATTTAGGCCTGGGAGGGGAGAGTCTCTTTGCCAAGATCAGTAGAACTCGCATCCTTATCCGGATCAGTGCGTAACTGATGCCGCCCTAAATGGAGACTGCGCAGCATATCTCATCTACGATGGCAGTCAGTTGTCCCCTTATCGACAAGGTTAAAGATATCCGAATATGACAGCAGGGGAAGGTTGTAGCCTGAATCGATTTCGCGAGATATAAGCCTGCCTGCTTTCTCCTTTAAAAGTCTCCGAAACAGTCGAAAGGCCTCCGAATCGAAAAGCATGAAAGCCTCCGATCAGGAAAGCCCCCGTAAATATCAATCTGACTGTTGTCCGTAGTGGCAGCAGCATCTATAAGACTTCTTGATGCTCCTTTGACCAGTGTGACATTTTGGCATCTTTAACCTTCCTTGCATCCTTTTGCTATAGATTGAGGTTTGAGTTCGCGCAACACCCTCCTGAAGATCGGCATCTCAGATCCGTATAAACCGCCCTTGGTCCGTCAAAACGCTCCGTTCCTTCGTTTCTCCGTTCGTCCATCCGTCGTCGATGACTGTCAGCACAAAGCCCTGAATTAGAAGAGAATGGATAAATTGGAAGAAGAGAGTTCACGCATCGAGTCAAGTCCGCGTACGGAAATGGACCTCTGCCATGACAAGACCGGGCTCAATTCCAATGCCAACATAGACAACGAGACAGCAAGCGAGAAGGCGGAGATTACTGCTTCACAAGATGCTCAGCTCTCGACCAAGCCAATAACCGGCCGATCGAAGAAAGGGTTGCGGTTCTGGATGATCTTGGTGGCACTCAGCTTCACAGGTATGCTGACAGCGCTTGACGCAACCATCACATCCACAGCCTTGCCGTCTATCATCGCCGATCTAGGTGGCGGTGACTTGTATATATGGGCCGTCAATGGGTACTTCTTGACCATGTAAGTCCGATGTCTTCGTGTTGCAATTAGCCTCTTTCGTCGGCGCATCTCCTCGGTGTTGACCTATTTTCACGACAGGACGGCATTGCAGCCCCTTTACGGACAGCTGGCGAACGTTTTCGGACGTCGATGGCCAGCTATCGCTGCAACAGCGGCTTTTGTCTTGGGTAGCGGTGTTTGTGGAGGAGCCAGAAACATGTCGATGCTCATTGCCGGCCGCGTGATCCAGGGAGCCGGGGCGGGTGGCACCAGCGTCCTCATTGAGATCATTATCTGCGATTTGGTCCCTTTGCGACAACGAGGCAACTACTTTGCCATACTTTTTGGCCTCATTGCTCTCGGCACGGCTCTTGGACCATTCTTCGGGGGCCTCATTGTCGACTATTCCACCTGGCGATGGGTCTTTTACCTCAATCTTCCCGTTGGCGGCGTCGCGGTCGCACTGCTCTTTGCCTTCTTGAAGGTGAGATGGAACAGGGACGTCAAGTTTGCCACCAAGCTGACCTCGATTGACTGGGCTGGCAATGTCATCTTTATCGCCGCCATCTGCGCTGTCCTCATCGCACTATCTTGGGCCGGTGCCGTGTATCCCTGGTCATCATACCATGTTCTTATTCCACTGGTGGTAGGCTTGGTGGGCCTAGCAGGATTCCTTGTATTTGAAGGCTCGCGATTTGCTTCTCAGCCAACCATGCCGCTGCATCTGATGTCGAACCGCACATCGGGTACTGCATATATCCTCACACTATTGCACAGCATAGTCAGCATATGGTGGATTTATTTTCTTCCGGTATACTTCCAAGGCGTCCTCGGCTCATCGCCCGCCTACTCGGGAGTCCAACTTCTGCCCAGCATACTGGCCCTGATCCCTTTTGGTGCGATGGGAGGAGTGGCTATGTCCAAGTTTGGCCGCTATCGACCCCTACATAGCGCAGGCTTTGCCATGATGGTGCTAGGCTTCGGTCTCTTCGACCTTCTCGACCAAAATTCTTCCACAGGCGCGTGGGTTGGATATCAAATAGGTGGTTCTGCTGGAACAGGCCTGATTCTCTCAACGTTGCTGCCTGCCGTGATGGCGCCGCTCTCGGAAAGCGACACAGCACTTGCAACATCAACTTGGGCGTTCTTGCGCGCTTTTGGACTGACTTGGGGTACCGCAATTCCTGCTGCGATATTTAATAATCGCTTCGACGCTCTTGCAACGACAGGCATCACAGATTCAGTCGTTAGGGGGCAACTCATCAATGGCCAAGCCTACGGCCATGCCACAGCTGCTTTCCTCAACACCCTATCTGCTCCCACTAGGGAACAAGTTATCACAGTCTTGAATGAAAGTCTCCGCCGAACATGGCAAGTTGGAATCGGATTCGCAGGACTAGGGTTTTTGCTTTCGTTTTTGGAGAAAGAGATTCCGCTCCGTCAGGAGCTTGAAACCGAATTTGGCATGGAAAATCAGGAGAACAAAATCATGGCTTCGAAGGAAGAGGGTGTTGAAAAGTAGTCTGACCGTAGGGCAACGGTTGAGGTCACCGGCTTGATGTGTGGCTCCCACGGATCTTCGCAGGGCTCAAGTAACGGCAAGGTAGCAGTCGAGTTCCAAGATTTCTTCTATAGGGAGGATGAGAAAGTCTAGGATGAAGGGGAAGATGTAGCTTGATCGCCTTGCGTCCTCTTTGATGCACTTTCTCGCAAGGTTTGACTGTGTCAAGCGATGTTTATCTGACAGTATTATTCAAGATCATCCAGGATAGGTGGCGCATCTCTATCTGAGTAGCATGCCTCGGAGACCTCTCAGATTAGCTCTGAACGATCTCAGCGTTGAACTGCCTGAGGTGCCATGATTTCCTGTCACCTGTGTCATGGCTGTATGTAGAAGTTGAGATAGGTCCGTAGTACTTAGTAAACCCTTCGAGTCCGGCGTCCGTTCAGAGAGGCCAAATTCCTCGGGGAGGCCCAACAGGCGCTCGAGCTGGTCGAAATTATGGTCGATGATTTGAATAATGATCTTCGCGTACAGTTGTGCCTTCACTGGCGGCAGGCCAGCCACTTGAACCTCAGGTAACCCCTGCAAGAAGTTGGATATGTCTCCGATCTGCGACAGAGCACCATTTACGCGGCTAAAAATTGCGCTGTAAAGTTCCAACAGGAGGATATAGCTTGACAAAAGCATTAGCACCACGGGGGTACTCAACAAACTTAGACTTGTCGAGGATGAATGAGCTGGCGAACGCGGCGCACGCGGCGACGTCTGCTTTCGCCCGGAGGCCGAACTGGAGTTGCCAGAGTCTGAGGTAGTGGATCCGAGCGCTACAGACCCGGCGATCAATTCTTTTGGCGGTGGTGACAACGGAGCTAGCTTTTCGAGAATATCGACCAAGCGAGAGGTGCTCTTTAGCATCTCGGCGACAGGGTTTCCCTCAGTTTGGTGAAGCTTGTCGATACAATGCTGCCCTGTATTTACGGGTCCCCAGAAATATACGTCGACGTTAGATATCTGTTTAGCGATATCCCCATTCAATCTCGCAAGGGCGGTGAGAGTGTCTGGGGGCTGGAGCAGCTCCAGTGATGGCCCGGGGATATGACTTTCTGCAATAGCCGGGAGACCAAAGTTGTACTGTGCGCGTTGGGAAAGGTGCATGGTTGGTCCGATGGCGAAAAGGTCATCGTGAGCCCCCAAATCCGCATCGAAGGAATATCCTGCATTTGCCTCGAATGTCGAGCTTGGTAGTGTATTTTCGGAATTGTAACTGGTCACGTAGGACGGGTCTTGAAGATAGACCGGATTCGCATCCAACCTCCCAGGCATCCACAGGTCATACAGACCCTCCGTCGTCGACGACAGACCTGGAGAAGTGGATCCAGTGTCCAGTGTACCAGATGGTGTACCTCTTGTCTTTGTGAATTTGGTGTTTCGCCCGGCCACTTCTGTTCTTCGAGGGCGTCCCAGCGGTCGGGCACTGCTGGTAACGCATTGGACCCCGATTTTCAAGCATCTAGTACATGGCTCACTCTTGGATTGTTCGTTCCGTGGACAGCGCAGCTTCTGACCCCTGCAGCGATCACAGGCAGAGCGTTGTTGGTTCATGCTGGAGCGAAGCCACTGTTGAGGCCGTGGGGTGGTAGAAGGTCGAATTGCGATGACTGGGGAAAATTCCAATATGCCAGCCTGGCCGAGGTCAGCTTAATCCATGCGGAGCCTCGCCCTTATTAGGCAACAGGAAGATGCCGCCTTATGCCGCTCAAGTCTTGCTGTCTTAACCTCTCTACATCGCGGTTTCAAACAAGTAAACGACAATTTTAAGAGGGAATGTCGGCGCGAGTGTATATATCACATCCATTGCTTTGGCCTCCAGGCTCAAAGCTAGGTATCTCTGCTGATAACTTGCCAATATTAGTCCTCCTCGCTAGTGTCCAAGTCATAGCACATTCCACATAAAAGTCCATGAGCAACATCACGCTCCCCTAAATAACTTTCGTAATAATCCTTGCTGACCCCAGAGCTCGATTGCGTGACCGCATGATTCATCCTCATACGTCCGCCACGTTCAAGCCCTGTTCACAAACACCGCGGGAAACACGCCTGCATCGCCTGCATATACGCCGAACCACCACTCGTCGTTGATTTCCTCCACCTCTCGTATATTGGCATGCTTGGGGAACATGAGCTCGTCCTTAGCCTTGCCATCATTTTCGGAAGGGTAATAACCCCATCTGGCGACGTAGGCCTTGCCCCAGCCACCATCCGGAGGCAATTGCATTCCTGAGCGTGGCAGAGTGGAAGTCCTGGCTCGTGTTTTTCGCCGTGTACCAGCTTCGTCTTCTCGCCAGCTCCAATCGCCTCGTACAGCGGAAAGATTTGCTCTATCAACGCGGTGTAGATTTTTCATCGCAAGTTTCCACGCTGCCACATCTGCATCCGTCATTTGTACACCACCCACAATGCCGCGAGTGATGATTCTGCGCTCGTTGCCCTCCTCGTCCCCTTCAAAGGCCACGGCAATCATTCGATGTCCATCGGGACAGAGACGCCAGCCTTCCGGCCCATTGTCGCGGGTCATCCGCCCCGACTCAACGAGTCCATGGTAGCAAGTACTGCAAATATCGTAGTCACCTTTCTGGCCAGGGTTTTCCGGAGAGGGTGTCGGATGCGTCGGGCAATGGTATCGGGTTTCTTGTAGTGTGATTGAGCGAGCGCAAATGTCACAATTGGT
Organism: Fonsecaea multimorphosa CBS 102226; assembly: GCF_000836435.1. Taxonomy (NCBI): domain Eukaryota; kingdom Fungi; phylum Ascomycota; class Eurotiomycetes; order Chaetothyriales; family Herpotrichiellaceae; genus Fonsecaea; species Fonsecaea multimorphosa. The sequence continues at coordinate 1,246,315 of NW_015971638.1, read as the reverse complement.
AGTAACAGATAACGGCACAAAGTCTGGGCGGAGACCCGGATAAGGCCCGGTTCCGGATGTGACGCTCGAAGCTGCGCTCTGAGCTGGGGATAGGTCGCGCCCACCAGAACTGTAGGGGCTCAGTGTCGCAGCACCCGGCCCTCCTCCCAATCTAGAGCTTGCAGAGATCGAGTCCGATGATTTGTAGGCCACCGGCAACAGGGGATGATCGCAGCAGTGGTTGCTACCTACACAGTCGTTGCAAAAGCCCCACTCGCCCTCATTGCAATAGTCACACGACCAGAAGTAATCGTTGGCAAAACGGCCACATCGATCGCAAAAGTTCCCCTCTCTCAGGCGCAAGATTGCATCGGCAGCCGTAGCAAGCCGCCCTGACTGTGCAGTGGATGCTGAGGGTCTCTCATATTGTCGGCTAGTTGGCAAGTGTGGTAGTCCCATAGACTGATTGTTGCGATTTGGCGGCTGAGATGCGTGGAATTTGAGCATGGCAGAGCGATAGAAACCAAACCAATGATTGCAACCCCGCCCAGCTCTATAGCACCGCAGACAGATGTCAACCTTACAAGCCGCACAGTGTTTGTGAACTTCATACTGAATGTTCGGACGAGAACACCGCGAGCACACAACGGATGGTTCATCCGACCTGGTTGAGACGCTCGTAGCAGGTAATTCTGTGGCTTCAGGAACAGAAGCTTCTGATTCCAAAGTTGGAATGGAGGTTGGGACGGGGCCAGTTGCCACGCTCGACATGACAGGCTGCACAGAATCAGGCCTGGGCGACTGTTGAGCTGGCGAAGCGACTTGCGGCGGGCTTGACATGTGGCGTCCACCAGCAGCCTGCCACACTTCAGAGGCTCTCGGGGGGGTTCGGGGCTCCGTATTGGATCTGTGCGCATGTGGCCCCTGCTGGAGTTGCTGGAGGCGATCCGCGCCACCTGCATTCGATTGAGGTCTGTTGGAGAGATCTGTGGCTGATCTTACCGCAGGATGAGGCGTCCGGTCTGTTCTCGTCGCAGAATTTTCGCCTCTTCGACTCTCATCGGAGGCTCGTCGTCGGTGAGCCGCAGTCTGCGGCAGTGTCAACAACTGGTCGTTTGCGGATTGAGACGAAGTGGTGTGAGGTCGGGTGCTGTTGCCTCCAATAACCACATTATGGCTCGATCTGGGGCTTGGCTGCGTCCGTTCACGATTGCTGCTCCTTGACGCCTGACGGGCATGGCGCTCAATTTCTTCGGCATGTGATTCCGGCGGCCTCGGCGTGTTCCCTTGGGTGCCAGGCCCACTATCATCTGAGCCTGGTCGTCGATGCCTCTCCGCGTGCAATTGTCTGATGCGTTCGGCGATAGCCTCGCTGAGCGCATCTTGTTCTTGCTCCGTCAGCTCATCAATATTGATGCCATCCAAGAGGCCTTCGGTCAGAATCTCTTGCATGATTCTTGCCTCGTCTAAACTGTCACCAGTGCCAGTGCCGCTTTCCGAAGCGCTGACCAGGGATATTAGACTTGCTTGATGGGCAACTGTCCGGACACCCCTTTGACGTGCTTCAACAGCCTCGGGATGCCTGGGTGAGCTGGGTGGGGGAGATAGGGACGAAAGATCTGCGGAGTTGGAAGAGCTTGCTGTTCGCGGACGAGAGAGCTCCGTATCTGAAGTGTGCTGTTGGTCACGTCTCTGGCGGCGGTCAGTGTCCCTTTGCCTTTCTGTTGTCTCCCTTCGTTCTCGACTCCTACTATTCCCGCTGGTGGCTCGTCTACGGTCAGCGGAAGCGGGGTCCAGGTGTTGGTCGTGTCTGCTTCTCTCGCCATGACTGCCATCTGCATTCCTTGAATCTCCCAGGCCCGACTCCTCCTCTTCACGCCTTCTTCTCTCCCTCCTCCGGTGGTTCTCGACCTTTGGTAGAATTTCTTCGCCCGGCTTATACGCCTGCGACATCTCAGCCTTCTCTTGCGGCGTCCTGTCTCTGCCCGGGTTTGCGATCAAGAACATCTCCAGCAAGGTATTTATCTTCGCATAGGGCCGGGCATTTTTGACAGGAGCGCGACATGTTGGGCAGGTGTATGGGTTCGTGGAGGAAGGGGCACGCGAGTGGGTTGCTTTGCGGTATTGGTGGGAGAACCATTCTTTCAGACAAGAGCCGCAGAAGGTGTGCAGGCAGTCGAGCAGGGTCAGAGGCTGATAGAGAACCTCGGTGCAAATAAAACAGACGAGCTCGTTCTCAAGGTTGAGAAGGCCTGTGGCAGGGGCTTCGGTAATGGCAGCCATGGCTATAGAGTCGAGGTCATGATATAACCCTCAGTCTTGCTTTTTCCGGACTATAGTTGAGGATTCAGCCACGGGAAAAATGCGCTCCTGGCGGCATCATCCTTAATATTCCATCTAGGACGAGGTGTGACAGGAGCGAAGGTGAGAGAGAATGAAAAGAGCGAAAAGGCGCCCGCGAGTTGAAAATTAAGGCAATAGAAAGTGAGCTGAGTTGAGCCAGTTGGCGAGGCACTTGTACGGACGCCCAGTCCAGACTCTACGACAGGCGAACTTTTGCCCTTTGCCTGCCCACGCCTGCCTCACACCAAGGCGGATATTTTTACTTTCCGGGTTGCGGGATTCCGAGGTTTTAACTGGAGCAGCTCGCAGGTGCCTCTGGTGTCTCGGTTCGCTAGCTAAATCGGGGCCCTGGATGCGCCCGTAGTGGCTGAAGGCCTCGCATCCTTGGGCTCGATTTTTGATAGGGCTGCAACGCTACCTCTGTACACTTTGGCTTTCGATGCACCTCTCCAAAGTAAGTAAGCAAAAAGAAGGATATATCATCATTTGTCTCGTGAGCTATTTCAGTTGCGACTCGTTCCGCACAGGCTGTGCTAAGATCTGCTAACCTCGCTTCCCGTTGTCCTCTTTTGCTCCTAGCATACGATGTGCTTCTTCTTCACATCAAGACGCATCTCTCCGTTTCAAGATAGTCCGAGTCGGGCATCCTCACACTGGAGGAAGTGACTGGAGATGGGCTCGCCCCAAGGGTTGGTATTGCATGAGTGCAATCAAATCATGCAGCCTCGTTTTTCGTAGCCTCCTGAGTCTCATGACCGATCTCAGTATGGCCACTGTCCTCGCGCTCACGGTGAATAGCATAGCTTAGTCGCTTTTCGGGATCGACTTCACCTCTCTCCTCTCTCTTGATGTTTTGATAGTCGACGTGGGTGTTCCACGGTTTGACGTTGCTCATAAATATCTCCTCGACCTCTTCGAGGGTCTTGCCGGCCGTTTCAGGGAACAAGAAGAAGACGTGGATTGTCATGACCGTGCAGAAGATGCCAAAAATGATGTAGACCTTCCACTGAATGTTGACAAAGGCTGGGGGGACAAAGTACGACAATGCAAAGTTGAAAATCCAGTTGGCAGAAGTTGACAACGCTACCGCCTTGCCTCGCAGACGAAGAGGATACAGCTCCGGCGGATAGATCCATGAAACCGGCCCCCACGAAGGGGCAAAGGAAGCCACGAACAAATATGTGCAAGCAATTACTCCTTTAGCTGCACCACCGTGGATCTGCCAGGACTCCTCTGGCACGTGATCGACTCCTCCAGGGGGTGCGGGTTTCCCGTAAGAGGCCATCAGACCAGCATTGGCGTACATCCAAATCGCCATGAAAGTAGAGCCAATGAGCAGTGGCCATCGACGTCCCCATCGGTCAATGAATATGAGTGCGAAAATGGTCATGAAGACGTTGATGACATATTGGATAGATGAGGCCACGAGGTTGGTGTTGCCGGAGAGACCAGCCATACCTATGATCCACGTCAGTGATTCGCAAGGGTGCCAATGGATGCTTCTTACCAAAGACGTAGGTGATGTAGTACTGGAATATCTGTCAGCATGTGCTCATTCCATTGATGGTGCAATAAACGAAGAGACTTCTTCGGCAAGAGGCAATCATTCCGATAGGAGGAGAACCTACCATCATGACATTCATTCCGGTAAGTTGGGACCAGATCTGAGTGAAAACACCGATGTGTGTTCGGTTGATCATCTTTGGCTTGAAAAGCTCAAGGTAGCTGACATCGGCGTTCCTTCGTTCAAATTCACACATCTCTCGAATCTCATTCAGTTCGAGGAGCACGAATGGAGCCTCGCGATTGCCCTTTGCATGCACAAGAGCCAGAACATTGTGGCAATCTTCCCACCGATCTTTCTTCGCAAGCCATCTTCAAAGTTGTTAGCCTTGGTACACGACGACCTGGAATGCTAGTTGTACCTGGGACTTTCTGGAAGAAGGAACAACGCGAAGAAGAGAAATATGGCAGGGATCATTTGCAAACCCCACGGGATGCGGAACGCCGCCGCTCCAGAGACAAAGCTGCAACCGTAGCTGATGTAGAACATGATCAGAATACCCCAGGTGATGGCCCATTGTTGAGCTCCCACAACTCTTCCTCGCTTGCTGGGGGGTGCCAATTCGGACACATAAACAGGAACTAGATCGACTGTCAGATACAGATCCTGGAGGTAGAGACAAGCCAATAGAAGTACCTTGGGCTGAACAAATGCCGACACTGAGTCCATTGATGAAACGGCCCACAACGAGCATGCCGATGTTCTGAGAAGCGCAAACAAGGATGGAACCAATGCACCAAATAACAGCGCCGACCTGGATGGAGGTCTTTCGACCAAAGATATCGGACAGCTACACAATGTCAGTATAAATCACAACCGTTTGCACCTGCGACCTACAAATCCAGATACCAAAGCGCCAACGAATGAGCCTCCTGGCATAGAAGCAGTAATGCCGCCCTGGACGTCAGATCTCGGGCCGGAGCACTGAGGAGGCCCATCAGGGCCTTGGTTGAAGTAGCTGGTAGCAGTAGTCAGTCTCCGTATTTCACACGAGAGAATGATCGCGTGCGTGTTCGTACCACTTATATTGCTCTGTGCCGATACTGAGAGAAAATCAGTAAGGGCCATTTGTTGGATGTTTGATCTTTACTCACATGGCAGACATCGATGAGATATCGAACCCAAACAGACCACCGCCAATCACGGCGATGGCTGTGATGAAATAGATGTTACCAATCTGATACATGATGGCGACCGGCTGCCGTGGACGTGGTCAGGGCACGGATTTGGTGTCTCGAGGAGTTCACCAGAAGTGGGAAGAGGAACGGTTGATGGTATACGGCGGAAGGGGTATACTTGTATTTCCACATGGGAAGGGAATGGGTCGGAGCAACTCGAGGTATCGGGCAAGAATTTGCTGTGCGGCAGAGGACGCGTCAAGGGTTTCCCGGTGACCTCTTGCGGAGAAGTGTTACATGGCGCCAGCATCTTGCCCTGCTTCTCGTGGTTTGACACCCCCTGGTGCAGTCCAGTCAACGGGCTGTGGGGAGACGGGGAGAGAAAGCTGGAGAAGCAGACGTCTACAAGGTGCCAGGCACAGAGAGAGGGATGATGTCGTGGATCACTTGTGCTCGAGGCTGCTGGTCGAATCAGCGTCTGATGCTCTCTCCCAGTTCTGCAGACGCCATCCCGTCGCTCGGACCAATCCAAAGGACTATCTTCGTCTTAACTCTTTCTATTATGTCTTGGTGCGCTTTAGCTTCAAGATCAACGAAGCTAAATGACACTTTCCAGCAGAAGACCCTTGTACGTCACCTGCGCCACTGACCGCATTTGGTCCCGGGGACTGAAGGCAACGGTGGAGATCGTCTTGTGAAAACTTCTAGCACTGTTCCACCACGGCTATGAAGGCACAGCAGAGCCCAACCTCGTGGGGGCCTCAAATGCAACAGACCGTCGATCATCTCTCCTCTCATTTACTGATGGTAACACCAGTTTCCCCCTCACTCTTACTCGAATGTTGATCGATGCAACCTCGCCAAACGTGGAATCATAGAAGCGCACCAATCTATATGATGCTCGACATCGAGACACTCGGTTGGACTCGGTATATCTCCCAGCGAGGGTCAGGAAAACTGGCTCTCGCGGCACCACATATCCGATATTAGTCCAGGGCAACAGGGCGCGTGCCGTGTATCCAGTATCCATGACTCAAGCGTGAACCTCGCGGCGGCCTGTGTATCCTAATTCATCTCCACGTCCGAAATGAACCTATTGACCTCTTGCCGGATCGTCGACACGTGTCGGCATTCAGTTGCTGATCACGCAGCCTCATCACCTTCAAGTCCTCTGGTGTTTCGGTGGACCACCAGTATAACCCACATTGAGTGCTCGACAGGCCCACAAAGAGTGGAAATGGGTTGCAGTTCAACCATTAGGGTCCACAAAGCTGAAACCCTCAAGTCGCAACGTGATTCTTTGTATCCAGCCTTGCCAGCTAGACCTATATCCCTTCACTACATTTCAAACTTGCCACCAGTGCTCCTACCGGGTCTGTCATCTATAATGTACTCGAAGGTGATGTGCTTCCGTGCCAGCACAATTCGAAGGCATACTTCTTTCTAACCTCTGCTTTAAAAGAAGCACGGTGATATGTTCTTGGGTATGCGAGGCTGATCGATACCATCCGCCACTCTGTGACAAGAATAAGTTTCAGCTGCTTGACACACTTGCTCCAGTGAGGATCCAAAGGCTCTTTATCTTGCCTCGGACCATCTTTGCTTCTTTTTAATATACGACTTTCCTTGGGGAAGGTAAACCTTCAGACATGGCAGCAGAGATTAGCTAGTCGAAGTCGACTGCGGAACGAATATGATTGGCCAGCAATTGACCACGAGGAGTCATAATTCCTAGCCACCAGTTTGATCATGACTTCCCCCAAAAGTTGTATTGATGCCTCGAGAACGCCTGGATACCTAGGCATCCAAACACCGTGTCCTGGAGCATGTGTTACCTGGAATTTCTGTGTTTGCTGTGGTTGAGTGAAATATCGTTGTTTGGGACTTAGTTGTTTATAACCTTGACGGGGCCGAGCACGACTCAAGGAGCATCTCGATTCTACCCAGCATATGCAGCCGTACAGGTTTTCCTTTGTTCATAAAGATGCCGTCGTCTTCCTTACAGGGTCTGACGACCACAATAACGATCAAGCCGATAACGTCCGAGGCCGACATCCCCGCCTGCGCAACTGTTGCCGACGCAGCATTGAAAGCGGATGGCCTTCACGAGTTTCGGAGACGGTACAGCAAGAATGTTTACGATAACACCGTCGAGAAGTTGACCGACGCGCTACGAGACGATCGGGGCCGGTTCTTTCTATTCAAGGCCGTTGTGTCACCCGCTCGTACTGCCCAGACAGCGAACACAGAAGCTCAAGAGGAAACCATTGTCGGCTTCACGCTGTGGCGCAAGGGATACGTCGAGGTTCCTAAGATGGACCCGTTTGCTCCAAAGAAAGAGACAACGGAGAGCGCAACCACAGATACAAGTACCATCAACGTGCCAATCACAGAGGGCGTCAATGCTGAAAGCGCCGTCGACATCCAAACCATACCGACTACTCAGATCAGCGGCGACGGCGCGACTGGTCCAGCAACCAAACCAAAACCATTTTATGCAAACCCGGACGCCGAGGTGGCTCGGAAACTGGGCAATGCGTACATCGGCGCCATCAGAGGGAAGAGACATTTGTGTAGGTCATGACACTCAGTCCCAGTCCTCCACCTTGAAAGATGCATGCCCCCTTCTATGAAACTCATTTACACCGTCGCTGACCACTGATACGCTGACACTGCCTGTAGATCTACATTGGTTATCAATCCATCCATCATACCAACGGCAGGGCATTGGACAGAAGCTACTCGACTGGGGCATTGAAGTTGCCGACAGGGAAAACATCGTTGCATGGTTGTTTGCGCGACCGGCCGGGATCAGGCTGTATGAGCGTAACGGCTGGAAAGCCGTGTTGACCATCGACGTCGACGTCCCTGATGAGGATCTGACGGTGGCTCCTGTGGTGGCCATGTTGAGGGTCCCTACAAGGCAACGACAGTGAGCGAGATTCCGAACGCAAGAGGCGCTGTTGGAGGGTAAGACCATTCACACATAATATAGATTGGAAGACATGGTTTATTCTGGCTCCCCTGATTTTAGACTCCCCACATCCACCTACAACATCAGTCAACCGGAAGTTAGTACAAGTCCTTGAATAAAATAGTAAATAATAGATGTCTTGCTACAGATTTGAACCATACTCCCTCCTCCTCCATTGATATGAATCAGGATCCAAACAAGTTCAAATCCCACCGGAGCTCATGGTGCCACTTTTCCCCTCCTCCTCAACTTTTGTCTCTCATCCACGAATTGTTTGCTTACTCCTAGAGGAGTGAGGACAAGCCCAGCGAGATGCAATTCTTGAATTGATATGCGGAGACCCTCTGCTACCTTTTGGCAACAGCGACCGCATTTCATCTGGAGGAGGGGAAAGGCCCCGCCCACCAACCCGATAGGACCTGAACCCCTGTCACATACCACTCGAAAGGTATTAGGTCAGCTATGGCACTTCTTTCGAATTGGGAAGTGTTGGCACAAAGTCTCGCGTAGAAGAATATGAAGGCATGAATCGAGGCAGAATCATTAGGAGTATATTCAACCACTGGCCTAGCGAGGTAATCGACTCGAAACATTCCTGAAAAACTACCAGTAGTGAAGTTCATTGATCCCAATCTCAAGTTTTCACTCTTGCTTGTTCCCAGGTGACGGACTCATTTTGTCTTCCTAACGGATGAGCTTTTCATCGCAAAGGCTGTGGAGATCTCTTGAAAGCCTGAATATAGAATCCAGAAAGGTATGAAGACCCACAATACATTGAAAAAGACCAAATAAAGCCAGAGATAGACGGGGTCGTCGCCGGCTAGGGCGGTGTTGCCGCTTAACCACTCAGGTGCGAACGTCATAAAACCCCCATATAGCTCTCCGGTTGCGAGCATGATTGCTGTGAACCAGAGTCGGGATTGATATCGATTTTTCATACCTTCATCCGTGGTGTTCGCAACCTTGGAGATCAGATAACAGATATACAAAGCAGCCGGACCAGCCAGGCCAACAGTGAGGATCTCCAGCGATATGACGTTCAGGTCTGCACCTCCCCATCTTCGATCAGCCTTCGCATATTCTTGCCATAGTCTGGCCATGGGACCTTGAGAGTATAGGGGACCATAGCGACGGTCAGGGCGATTGTACAGGTAGGCTTGCGGCTCACCACCCCAAGACGCGGGATGTGAGACATCGGCGGTTTGCGGCGGCAGTTGCTCGTATGAGAAGAAGCAGTGGTAGAGGAAGCTGGCCTCAATGATGGAGTGAGTGAGGAAATCATAGGCGTGCCACAGGAAGAGGTAATAAAGCTTTCGAGGTGTGGACTTGGGCAGAGCAAAGGCAGCTAGTATTTGAGCTGATGGCATCAGTGCGAAGGCGATGGCGAGGGAGACGGCGCTGCCAGCATCGAGGGTGAAAGGAGGCGGAGTGGCCATGGGCACAGCAGATGCCATGATCGAAAGATAGGTCGAGAAAGGTCGTGGTAAGTGCCTTTGCTTGCCAGTTGCAGTGACGATCGATCTGCTGGGAAAAAACGTGGATGCGGAAAGTCTAGGTTAGCATGCAGGAGGAGGAAGAGGCGAGCGGGGAAGAGACTGGTCATCATTTAGGTACCTAGCTCGCTAGGTAAAGGAAAGAGCTGGAGCATCTTACAAAGAGCCAAAGAGCTGACAAGGTGCTGGGGCTCTCGTCCGCCGGGCCGCCGGCGACAGTTAAGCTTACCTATGGCTACTACTCAGGCAGGTAAGTATTGGCGGTGGTCTCCATCCTCCCCCAGGGCAATAGCTTGGGTGCCTACCTAGGTAGTAGACAACTGTCTCGCTGGGTAGCTCTCCCCAGCTTTTACCCCTCCATCGATCCAGCTTGTTGGCGAACCAACTCATCTCCTTAGGCACTCTTAGGCAAACCCCCACGCCAAACTCAAACGCATTACTTTTCCGGGGGATGAGGGGTGTTGGGATGCCTCGCCATGAGCTTCAAATCACACGACGCACATGTTCTCGGCACCGCCAGTCGACATCATTCTTTCCTCTCCTGCGCCCACCGCGTTCTATGTCGTGATCAGGTCTCGTGCATCCATTCCATCAGGCCTCCTCTTCTCAACTTTCGCAGCTTTCAACTACGTTTCGTGGAAATGGAGTCAGGCTAGGTCAGTCCCAACACTTCACTTCAATGAGCCCACCGCCGAAGATCAGGCCTTGAATCGAAAGCCAGAAGCATTTGGCGTCTGGTATCCTTCATTCGCAAATACTCTCGTCACAGCTAAACGAACCTTATGGAGACCCTCACGCACATGGCAGACGCTCTCGAAGAACCTGTTGGTGCTGGCGCGCCAACTACCTCTGAATCGCACCAAACGCTCCTACCTTGTGACGCATGCCGAAGGAGGAAAGTGAAGTGCTCAAAAGAAGAAATCTGCGAGCGGTGCATATCGGCAGGCCTGAGGTGTACAAGAGAGATTGCGCGAAAGAAGAGAGGGCCAAAGAAAGGATCAGGTTCTGTTCTCGCAAGATTGCGAGACGAAAGTCAGGCGACTTCGCCAACCGAACAAACATTCCCGCCACTTGACTTGTCTCAGTTGCAACTACAGATGCCACATTTCAGCAAAACGGTGACAAACGAAAGCCCGTTTTCGTCATCGCTAAGCTCTCCCACAAGTTCGTATTTTGGCGACACGTATGGTCCAGCCCCAGGACCGTCCACAGTCCCTAGGTCTGTACCCATCGTTCAGAATGGCACTGAATTCGACCCGACGTCACATACAGAATTTGCCCAAGCAGGCATTCAATTTCCAGCATCATGGCAGATGCAAACTTCGGAACTTCTTCAATTCCAAGCCCCTCATTCGCCTAATGGTTACATGTCGATCAGGGATCTAGCTCAGGAAATATTCCAAGAGACATACCCTCCTGTTCCGCGTGCAATTCCTCCAAGGTCCAATGCGCAAACCCCGTCAAGAGCTTCAACACCTCTTACCAAGCCCACTTCCCTCGATGCTGTGTTGAATCTTGGTCCCACCAGCGCTCCCTCTCCAACCCTAACCGCTACCAGCTCGCCTATGCCACTCCATGGACCAAAATTTCTATATCGAAGTGACTCCGGAGATCTCCACAGCCCACTTCAGATACAAGCACTCGCAGCAGAATTCGATTTGTCGGCGCGGCTCATGAGTCAATGCCTTAGTCAATATTTTAGACATCTCTACCCGATACGGCCTACAATTCACGAGAGTTCATTTCTTCAACGCCTCAATAGCTCGGTTGAATTATCAAATGAAGAAAAGATCCTAATATTATCAATTTGCGCCAACACCGTTCTTCACGCAGCACCCCAGTCAGATCTGTCACTGGATAAGAAAATGCAACTTGGAAAGCAGTTTGTCGAGCTGTGTTTTCTTTTACGATGTCAATATGATTGGGCGGAGTCGGCTACACTTCTGTCAATACAAGCCAGTTACCATATTTGCGTTGCGATGTTTGAACTCAAAAAGCCTCGGGCCCATTATTTGTATCTCCGCGAGGCTATTTCTATGGCCTTTGAACAAGGCCTGCACCTTGAATCGACCTATTTCGGCATGGATGACATCCAAGCCATCTGTTCGAGACGAACGTTCGCCTTACTCTTCATAACAGAACGTGGCCTGGCCATCCTCCGGAACAAACCCGCCCAAATCCCCCGGTTGCCAATTCTGTCCAGCGAGTATTTCGACGAGCAGGACGGAATCATTCTGGCCGGCTTCTCTGCCCTGGTCAATTTATTTTCCATCCTTGACGAGAAGTTCATCCAACTCTGGAGTACCACGCCTATGGAAACCACATCCTCGGGCTCGTATGAGCCCTACGACAACGTGGCGGCGATCCAACACTCGTTGAGCGAAATGTCATTCGACCATTTTCCCATGACGGACATTCAAAAGGCCGACGTCCTGATCACGCATCAATGGTTGAGATTGATCTTCTGGCAAGCCTCCATGCGCCAGGGCTTGATCAGCTACAGCGCCTCCGACCCCATCTTCTCCTCGACGTACCCGATCGCCATCGCGAAAGACCTGTGCGTTGCGATCAACGACTTGACGCCCAGTGCCGTCCTCGTACACGGATTGGGAATATTTGAGAAACTGTTCGAGGTCGCATATACGCTGATGGACGCGCTGACCATCGCAAACACCAATTGGTCTGACAGCGAGGAGTTGAGGTGTCTCTTTGACCTGCTCAGTGCGAGTCCGAACAGTCAAAGCACCTACGTCAAGATGCTAAGGACGAAGATCGAGGCCGAGAGGAGTCCTCCCGCTGCGAGCCCGCCTCAACCGGCGCTGGCGCCGCAGCTGATCTAGGTTACTTGAAACTTAGAGTGAGAGTCAGGAACGAGCCAAGTTAAAATATAGATAGAAAGTGGGGTGACGGTGCTGAAAGCCTGTCGACGTAAAGCCGCTATGCACTCCACCCTCCACCTCTATCGAACGGAATACATATACATCCATCTGCACGTGCTTGTACGGTTGCAATGGCACCATATGATGGACATGCGAGAAGCGAAAGAGAATGTGGCTGATTCACTAACTATCTAACTAGAGTTATCCTCGCAACGTCCTGGCTCTCGAAGGTATCCAGCACAGATATGACAAGCTTGACTCTGATACCATTGTCCACCTTCTCGAAGGAGAGGATCCCACCAACTTTATGCAGTACCTTACTAGGTATAATATTGTCAATAGTCCGAATACTTCTTCGGGCGACGCTACTCTTTACGAAGGTCGCGTGGCATCGGGAAATTCTAGAGACCCGCCGTCCCCTTTCAAATAGATATATCCGGACTGTCCGGGAAGAGAAATCAATAACCTTGAAAACTATCAGCGTCACCGAGAAATATGCTTATAGAAGTAGGCGAAAGCTGCTCAGGACCTAGCTGCCGGTGTTCAGGCAGATCAGATCGATAAAGACAAGCAAAATCTCCCTTCTTTGATGGATGTCTTCTTCAATATGCCATCCCAGCAACGAACCCGCCGTCAGCACACCAGCCCGCCCCAGTAACAAAGCTTGCCTTATTGCTCGCCAAAAAGACACAAACATCGGCGATTTCTTCGGGCAGTCCGAATCTCCTCATCGGCGTGTTCTTGACCGCGTTGTCCTCGAGCCACTTCCTGGTTCCAGGGTCCGGGTTCGTCATTGGAGAATCCACGATCCCTGGCAGGACAGCATTTACCCGGATCCGTTCAGAGGCATAGTCGATTCCATCGGAGCGGGTGACCGCCAACACGCCGGCTTTGGCACCGCAGTATGCAGGACAGTTGGACTGCGACACTAGTGCGAGACCGGAGGAGATGTTGACAATGCTACCGCGCTGGGCGCGAGTGGGCGGAATCTGAGCTTCGGGATAAGCGTCGCAATCCAGAGATTGAGTGCTCATGGTGCGCAGAGCTTCGCGGGAACACAGCCACAGGCCGCGGTAATTCACGCTGTTCTGCCTGTCGAAATCCTCGACGGAATAGTCGGTGGAACGGCCAAAGAGAATGATCCCTGCACAATGCACGGCATAGTCGAGACGGGAGAATGTCTCCTTGGCGTCGGCGTAGGCCCGCGTGATACTGTCTGGGTTGGAAACATCACACTTGTAGGTGTGGATTTTCAGAGAGCTGTTGCTTCCAACTGCCGCCTCCTCGATGAGCTTTTTGGTAGTCGAGAGCCCTTCTTCGTTCAAGTCAAGGAGCGCGAAGCGTGTGCAGCCTGCTTCCGCAAATGCTAGAGCCGTTGCTCGCCCGATGCCCGAGCCCGAGCCAGAAATGAGTGCCACCCCCGGGAGTTCTGTTTTACCCATCATTGCAGTTGGTCTGAAGATGAAAGCGACACCCTCGTCGTTGTGGGAGATCTTGGATGAAATGAGAGTCGATCAATTTGCTGAGAGGAGATATGTAGCTCTTGCTGGAGACGTCTCCCCGCTATATCGCGCTTGCCACGTCAGTATGGCGGCAGCTAGAGCGGTTGGAGTGGTGGAGCTTGTACATAAAAGTACAAAGTACAGCGAAGGAGCGGGGTGTCACGTGCAATAGCAATGTGAGGTTCTCTCGAGTCCGATACGCCCGTACCTCGTATACGTTTGATCCGACTCTGGTGGACAGGGAAATAGACGGATGAGTTGACCAGTTATAGCGTTTGAGATGGGCCGTAGTGATCTCCTTGGAAAGGGAACTCTTTCGCCCTCAAAAGAAATCGTCGTCGTCGTCATTCCGTCCCACCATTATGGGTCGTTGCTGTCTGACATGGCCCTCCCGTCCGGGCTGTTGCATTGTCAGAGCTTGCTTGAAGGCATCCGCATAACCGCTTGCAGTGCCGCACCCTGTATCAGCATATACTCTCTCGGCATCTGGGAGCCACTTCTTGATCTGCTCGGCACGGTTGTAGTTGCTCGGATGGGTGGACAAGAACTGCGGAGGTTCAAATTCTGATGCTTTGCTCATGCGTTGCCAAAAGTCCAAGGCTCCTCGGGGGTCGTAGCAAGCCTCGGCCATCATGAGGAGGCCTATCCGGTCGGCTTCGGCTTCCTGCGTTCTCGAATTCGGAAGAGACAGCAACAACTCAGCGATGGCACGTCCGGATTGGCCGCTGATATCAAAGACGAGAGAAACGGCCAAAGCAGCAACGAGGACGATGCTTGACCTTGAGGCTCTCTCCGCGGCGTGATGGGCGACGTTGTGGGCGATTTCGTGACCTAAGACGGCAGCAAGGCCAGTCTCGCTCTCGCAAATGGGCAGAATTCCCGAGAAGACAAAGACTTTTCCGCCAGGCATGACAAACGCGTTCTTCTGGCCAGGGTCATTGATGACATGGACCCGCCAGTCGTCGCCTGCCAGACCGCGAGTGGTTGGAAGCAACTTTTCAATAACTTTGGCGACTTGCATGGTTTGAGGGTGGTCGGACGGAAGGACTTTGCCTTGGAATTCTTGCAGGACAGATTTGTACATGTCAGATCCACCGAACAGTTCCTTCTCTGCCGCCGGAGACATCAGATTGAAGCGTCGTCGGTGAGTGACAGGGACCTCTTCGAGGTTGTAGACATAGAACACTCCGCCGCCCACCCCGACCACAGTCAGCGGCCTCTGGTAATTCCGCCAAATGTACTGCATGCGATAGACGGGACCAAAGTTGCTCCATCGCTGCCCCTGGCCCTGTCCCTGCCCATTTCCAGTCCCTTCCCCAAATCGCTTATAACGCGGATTCGAGCCCCAAGACGCTGACCGTCGTGGTTGAAAGCGTGAAGCTTGTCCCAACCTGAGAATAGTACTGGAAGGGGGTTGGAAACGTGGGCGAGCTGCTTGACTGGCAGCTCGCTGGAATACCCGGAAGGTGAACATGGAAGAGTAAAGGGGTCTCACAGTGTCCCCAGAAGCCTACAGATACCAGACTTGATAGATGAGTAGCGGACGTGCGAGATGAATGGCCTAGGGCGCCAGAGACTGGCAAAACATGAATCTCGTCGGGCTCCAAAGCTCACATAATAACATAGGATTCGGGACCATCTTCCAGGCGATGGCAAAAGGCGGACGAGGCAGAAGTTGAAATGACGCGGGAAGCCGGTGACGTTCGTCATGTGAGCTCCGCACCAATCTCAACCTCTTCCTGCCTTCTTTAACCAGCACCTGTTTTGATGCCTCTGAGCCATTCCCAGATACAATAATGGCGTTAGTCGCGTACTCAGACTCTGAGGGTTCAGAGGACGAGAAGGTCATCCCGCAAGCAAAGGCCGAGAAGCCTGCGACGAAGACTGCGAGCAACACAAACACAACCTTTACTGTCGACAAAGCCAACCCCAGAAAGATTCAAGTCAAGCTACAAGATGCGCCCATCAACGGCAATACGGATGGAGAGCCTCCTCTGAAGCGACCTCGAATCGGCGCTGGTGCAGGAACATTCAGTGGTTTCAACGCAATGCTTCCTGCCCCCAAGCGCGACGCCGACGCCAAAGCCCCTCCAAAGCCTGCCACGAGAAAAGTCTTCAGCTTGAAGACCGGTGCCGAGCCTGGTTTCAGCAGGGAGGCGGATGAAGAGTTGCGCAATCTATTTGCAGAACAAGAGCAGCAAAGGCATACCACAAACACTGATACGGATGAGACAATGCCTTCAATCCCCAAACGTGCAGACCCTGCAACAAATGCGCCGAAGGAACAATCAATGCAAGGAAATCCCTTCATGTTCAAACCCCTCTCGGTGGCACGAAATAATAAGAAGTCGAAACGGAAAGTGGATGGAACGAAATCGACCATCACGCTGGGGCAGGACGCGGTCACAACTCCTGTGTCAAGGGATGCATCTGCGACATCCCTTTCAGCTGAGCCTGTTCCTCCGCCAAAGAAAGTCAGCCTTTTCTCCATGGGCGGAGAGACAGCAACGGTGCAACAACCTCAGCCTCAGCAAGACGAGGACGAAATCGTCGAGTTCCTGGACGAACCGCTTGATGAGGCCATAACTCCAGCGCAAACAGAAGGCCTCGTCAACGGATCGGCCACTTCTCAACCTCAATCCCTTGATTCCATCGCTGCCGATCTGAATCTCTCAAAAGCAGACCGGCGACAGCTGTTCGGGCGCCGCGGCCAACCAAGCGGTACTGCCATCAACGTGGTCAACTTCAACACGGATCAAGAATATGCGGCCAACGAAGTGCTGCGCGCAAACGGCGAGCAAGTGCAACACAATCCAGTCCGCGCCATTGCCCCAGGCAAACACAGCCTGAAACAGCTTGTGAATGCCGCCACTGGGCAGAAAGAGGCACTTGAAGAGAGCTTTGCAACAGGCAGAAGGAATAAAAAGGAAGCTGGAAGCAAGTATGGTTGGTGAGATCATTGGCTCTACACGGTCGACGCCTGAGCAGCTCCATTCGAGACTTGTTTTGACAAGGAAATGAGATATCCAACAATCTGTCCCGAGTGATAACAATAAGGACATCCTCTCCTCGATGTTCGCCCCGGTGGTCTCCTACTGCTTCTTCGCCGCCTCACCACAAAGCCATCGCTCGCGCAAGCTGTTCATATGCATGGTCGACGTCGGAAGGAACAGTCCCCGTTCCATGGTCGACATACGGTTCCCACTTCACAAACTCATCCATAAAGCTATCATCCAGTTCCGTGCCAATATTACCGTAGTTGATACCAGTACCTTGCTGCCCCTCAGCAGCCTTATCCAAAGCTCCACCTTGATTGGAATTGTATTGATTCTGGTTATTGCCAGCACCATTTTGAGAATGTGGAACACTGAACGTTCGATGCGGATCGTGCCGAATTGTGCCTGTTGCTGGAATGTCGCCCGGTTCTGCTCTATTGGCTTCACCCTGCGCCCCTCCGACATCATTTGCAGCATTGGGCTGCCCGGGTTGACTTGGTCTTACTGAAACCTGTCGATACTGGCCTAGAGCCCTGACAACTGCTTGCTGCTGTTGGCTCCAAAGTGGGTGGTGAGGAGGTGCGCTCACGGACGTGGTGTTTTGGTTCGTAACTACATTGTCTCTTCTGTCCAAAGTGTCTTCCCAAATTGGCTCAATTGGCGGCATGCCTGGAAGACCACCGCGACGACGGCAGCGTCTCGGTTGAGACTGGGCAAGCAATGGACCATGGTTGTTACTCTGGCCTTGACTTTGATTTTGGTTCAACTGTGTCATGGAGGTGTCAAATCCGTCGTGAGTTTGCATTTCGGCAAGCGGGGATGCAATGTCTTCTCAGGCGCGCGAAATCTGTTGCAATGTTTTCCGGCTGCGGATGAGTTGTTCAGTTAGGAAAAGCTGGTGAGGAAGTGGTTGAAATGAGGTGTGCAAAGCAATCGAGGGCAGTTGTGCACTGACAACTGTAACCGTGGTTACTCGAGGCAGTGGGGGAG
Source organism: Fonsecaea multimorphosa CBS 102226 (assembly GCF_000836435.1). NCBI lineage: Eukaryota > Fungi > Ascomycota > Eurotiomycetes > Chaetothyriales > Herpotrichiellaceae > Fonsecaea > Fonsecaea multimorphosa. The sequence continues at coordinate 1,228,477 of NW_015971638.1, read as the reverse complement.
GCAGAAAGTGAGGCAGTGACAGTGACTGTTGCTGTCCAGGCCATCGCGTTGACTTCGCGTCCTGCCACGGCATTTCAGGCAAGTCTCTTTGGAGGCAGTGAAGGAGCAGCAGCAGAAGATGTTGTGTTCTCGTGTCTCACCGTCTGCAGTTGGCTCCGTGTCATGGCCCCGGGCCAGTGACAATCCGGATTGCGCTTTCTCTTCGCGCAGTTGCCACAGACAGGCTTTACAGCGTCACATCTCTTATGCTGGAGGATGCAGCGCTCACAGCGGTGGCCAGTCTGTCCTTTGGTCCCCGTTGGTCTGCCGCGCCCACGTCTACCGCCGCCATCTGGGTTGTTCCCGTCCACACTGACACCATTGGTATCTACCCCATTGTCATTTTCATCCTGCTCTTCATCTCCCTCGTTTCCAGAAGGATTTTCTGAGCGGTGGCGAGCCGAGTATTGTGTTGATGCCTCAACAGCCTCAGGAATGGACTGGGGCTGCATTTTGTCAAACTGTGTCAGATTTCCAAACTTGCTAACAGGAAACAGAGCAGTTAGAAGGCAAGGTCATATACGTACCTGAGACTCCCCCCATTCGCAACCCATGACACGAAGAGCTTCTCGGGCATACTGGACAAGACGTTGATGGTCTGTGCTCTCGGGCAGATTCGCAAGCTGTGTGCTTGAATGGTGACTTTGTGACCGGCCTTGTTGTCCGGAGTTGTTCGATCCAGATCGTGTGCCGCCAGTATCAGGAACTTGCGAAGCATCACGAGGAGAAGCATTGTCGTCTGATGCAGATGTATCCATCTTGTCGAACTCACTAGCTAGTGAGGGAGAGAGTTTTCTAGGCTGCAAAGCAGGAGCGCAAGAGCTGTGGTTTTCGTGTGTGCGCGTGTGTTCAGAAATGCCTCACCCTCCGCGAGGATCGATCAAGAGAGCCAGCTGCAGTTTGACGTTGTTCTCTTTCCTGTTGAAGCGCCCAGCCATGACCACCCACGCCCCTTGGATTACTGTCCAGTGCCTTGTTCACTTCACTCTACCCTCATCCGTGTATTCACCGCCATCGCAATCACATGAGTGAGTGAGTGCGTGCGTGCGTGAAGTGGCTGACGGACCGGTCGTTGAGAGGAATACCACCTGTTTCTCCAACATTGTGGTTTCTCTCTGCATGGCATAGTGAGGACCAGAGTCTCAAAGTGCGGATCCTTGCCTCGCCTGCTCAAGAAGATAATTTCTCAAAAGGTACCTGGATGTACAAGTACGGCTTTATATACTTTATTGTAGGCACCCAGCTAACCTATGTATCTATCTACATAGCTAAACATGTACCTACGTCCCGAGCACTCGACTGAGATCTCGACGCCCATCCACGGACAAGACATTTCAAAAGACCTAATGATGGCCCAAGAAGTCCCCGATCCTAAACTTGTCAGGGAGGATCATTAAATTAAATATGTTAACCACGTGGGGAGGGGAAATCAAATGCATCTATCTGTCTATCTATCCATCTATCCATCTGCGCGAAAACCATCAACTTGTGTCCGCAATTGCGACGGGGCAAAAAGGAAAAGAGAGAGAAGGAAAAGCCATGAGTCAATTCCTAACATGCGGGAACTGTGGTTGTAATGATTAATTATTCAAATCTATCAGGCGCTTGAATGAGTATGTATATAATCAACCCTGGACGTCAACGACGCTCCCAAACCAGCCCTTCAACGCGGTGGCCAGGACGCCGGGCAGATCCCTGACGTCGCGGACGACGAGGTAGTAAGGAAAGGGGAAGCCGTCGAGGTATCTCTTTGTGCGGACGCGCATTTCCCCTGTTCCTGTTCCCGTTCCAGCCCCTGCGTGATGACTTTGGCTCGCGGCAGGATTGGGGTCGGGCTCGAAGACAGCCTCCTTGAGATCGAGGATACTCTCGTCCCCGGCGTCGACAATGACAAAGACAATCACGATGCGCTCCTCGTCGTGTGCCTGCCTGACCAATCGCGCAATCCCCTCGTGGTCTGAGCAGTGCCCGTCACTGACGATCAGTTGGAGCTGCCACTGCTCTTCCCCGCGGCTTTGCTGGGGCCGGCTGTTCCTCTTGGCGTCACGGAACAGAGCGATGCTCTGCTTGAGCAAGCTCTTGACGTCGGTGCCGCGCTGCTCGAAGCTGAAGCTCCGAAAAACATGTGGGCCGGACTCGGCGGGTGAGAAGGGCTGGTCAAAGGGATGGGCGACCGTGATGGTGGGAGAATCTCCGAACCCCACGACACAGATCTCTCCCACCTCGAGCATGGCCAGGGACTTTGTGAGGAGGGCCAGCGTCTCGAAAGCGAGCACGTCCGCGCCCGACTCGCTCATAGATTTGCTGTCGTCCACCGCGATCATGATCTGGTAGTTGCGCTTGCTGGGCACCGAGCGCCGCATCCAGATCTTGTCCCGTTTGTAATTCGACGCGATGTATGGGATGATGCGTCGGATATTGAGCCGTTTGCCTGTGCGGTAGTCGCCGCGGAGCTTTGTGGCGGTCGTGGGCGACAGAATCAGCCGGAGTTGTTCCGTCAGCACAAGAGAAAATTGATGGGTGCTGGCTGAGCATTGCTGCCAAAGCTGAGCGGCGTTGGCGCTGCTCGTCGGATGGGCAGCTGCCGGTTGTGCTTGGTCGCCGCCGCTGAGCTCGAGCTGTTCGATATCAGGCGCCAAGTCATCGGACGTTGTGTCGCCAGAATCTTGCTGACCGTCGGATTCCCTCTGTTGGGACTGATGATCGGGGACAAAAGCCCCTGCATCTCTGGCCCCCGTTGGCGCTGCCTGCGCTTTGAGGCGGCTGAATCTCTCCGTGATATCTTCCTGCACCTCCGGCTCCAGGACGTCAGGATATGCCGTGTCCTCGTCCATTGGCGCATCTTCATCTTCTATGGCTTTGCTCGGGTCAAGATTTTGAGCCTGGTCGGCTGATGCAGCGCCAAGTGCCTGAGCATCTCCTCCGTCATATTCATCTTGGACATGCTCGAAGTCGACGTCGGCCATGTCAACATCTCCCTGCTCGTTCGCTGCATCTTGCTCTCCAGATGCTGGCAGGATCTCGCGACGTTGATGCCATCGATCAAGGACATCTGACAACTGCTTCAGAGATTGATTCTGTTGGTCTTCGAGGCTTTCTGCTCGTCCAGTGCCGCGTTCAAAGGTCCCAGTGCCAGTCTTTCCCTGGTCTTGTTCTTCGGAAGCCTTGCCAGGTTGAGATTGTTGGGGGTTCGGTTCGTTGTCAGTCTGGTTCATGCCCTCGACACCCTGTTCGGCGTCGACATTCTCCTGGACCTCGTTCGCGGCTCCAGATTCTCCACCGGCAGTTTCTTCCAAATCTTGAACTGTTTCGTCTTCTCGGGTAGCATGATCTTCTTCCTTGTCGTCGCCTGCTTCGATGGGTTGGTCCTCCATGACCTCGTTGTCTTGGGCAGTCCCATTCTCAGCCTGCTCCTCTTCTGTGTCAATCTCATCCTCACTGGCACTTTCATCAAACGGCTTCTCCTGCTCTCCGGCCTCCCTGGTCTCCTCAAAACCATCCCCTTCGACTTCCTCCCTCGGATTGTCCATATCCGACAACTCATCCATGCCATCGTCTGAGATATCGTCGTCCTTGATCTCATCCTCGCCAGCCAACTGCAGTTCATCCGGAAGATCTAGAGCCTTCTCTTCCTCCACATGCTCGTCCATCTGTTCGCCTTCAGGCCGCTCTCCTCCTTCGTCTCGCTCTTCGCCGTCTTCATTCATTTCCTCTGCTGGCTCTTCCATATCTCCCAGATCATCGCCTTCGTCCCGGTTCCCGTCCGCTGCGGTCTGCTCGTCAGATTTCTTTCCCTTTGCCTGGTCATTCTTCATCTCCCTGTCTTTCTCCGACTCATTCTTGATGTCATCCCAAAGTTTCTCATCCACAGCATTAGGGTCAAGGTCGTCAACAGTGCCTGTCTCTTCGTCGATAGCGTTCTGCTCTTCGTCTCCAGACTGGTCTTTATCGTCGCCTTGGTCTGAGAGTCTTTCGTCAGCGTCACCCATTTCGCCTTCAAGATCCTCATGGTCCATATCAACCGCATCTTCGGTATTCTCCATCTCCCCGTCTCTCTCTTCCTTCTGTCCTTCGCGCGCAAGCTCAGATAAGTCTTCATCATCTTGAACATCCTTACTGATATCCTCCGCGCCCTCTCCTTCACCCAGCCCGGTTCCTGACTCTAATTTGCCTGTCTGCTCCTCGCCCTCTGCAGGCTCTGAGGGACGACAGAAACCCTGTTTTGCAATGATAGTGAAAGATTTGGCTAATTGCAAGGCGAGTCGGGACGTCTCAAAGTACAGGGCGACGTGCCGCTTATGGAGATGCTCGCATATGTAGTAATACTGATCGAGAACTGGCATCGCCACAAGTAACAAGTCCTTGGCGGCTTCCAAGTCCTCGGGAGTCAGGTATTGAAGCTTTTGTGTCACCGACATTTCCAGTTGGCTGGTAATAGTGCTCATCCTTAGCGAACGCAGTGCCTCGACGATGTGCTTGTCCGATTTCGAAAGCCAGCCTTGGTCTTCGTCTGAAGTGGGCATCTCTAGCTGGAGCGAAGGTAGTCGTTGCATTATCACAAAAACTTGATCTACCACCTTTTTGAGATTCTGGTCCAGTTCTCGGAGAGTGAAGCTCGACTCGGGACTTTGCGTTCTGCCCATTAGGGGTGGGATCGTTTCGGTCCAGGGAATGATTTGCCGCATGAGATACTCAATTCGAGGCTCCTTGGACTGCCAATCCACCAGTGAAGACCTGAGTTGAGAAAGGAGTTCGGAAATTCTCTGCGTCAGAGCCAGTGAGGTCTCCCATGTCATTCCCAAAGGTGCATCAGGCAGGTCAAGGAGATTGAGTCTCAAGTCTGTGATGTGCCTTGCGTAAGAGTGCAGTGAGTCCAAGCACCCTTTGATGTCGAATCCTCCATGGTCGGCTTGGAACTTTAAGATGCGACAGGCAATTTTCAAGATCTCTGCTAGCCATGCGAGGCGCTCTTGCATAACATCGATGGTATGAGCGGCGACAGTGGATTGCATAATCTGGCCCGATGAAGAAGACACGACGGACCTGAGCACTGACAATTGAGAGCTCAATCCCTTCATATCGAATGCTTGCTGCGGGCTTGCTTGACGTTGACGGATTGTCAGGAACAGCAAGCCTTCCAACAGCCCAACAGAGCGGTTGATTTCGCCTTCGGTGAGGTCGTCAGAATGATCGGACCGAGCTGCGCGGACTTGGGGCATGACATCAAGCAGTTCGTGGAAGACGCTGTTGGCAGCAGACTCGGCGGGTGTGCGGTGGCTCACGGGTGAGTCCGCCACCAATGCTAGAACAGCGGCACAAGATGATTGCCTCTCAAGCTCAGAGGTTGGGAGGTTTCTTCTGACTCCCATGTATGTTACTGCCTTCAGTGTATGGGCGAGCAGTCTTCTTTTTCTCTCTTGCAGGTGGCGGACAAATGAAGCATTATCTTCAGTCAGTGCTGATGGAGTCTGGGTCCTCAATTGCTTTGATGCTTCAAGCAGGTCTTCTCGGAAGGAGGCCATCTCCACATGAGCATGAAAGTCGGGGTCTTTTACCCTGTACACATGTTGCATGCTTCTAATTGCTCCTAGGGGTTGAGTAAGACGCTCAGGCCGTGTGCTCCAATCTTCGATCAGCAGGTGGCATCGTCGTAGTGCGGCTGCTATTCGTTCATCGTTGTAGCGAGGTGCGGAAAGGGCTTCCACATTGCTTGCCGGGTGACCCTGCTCTGACTCTTCAGGCGCAGTGCATACAACAGTCTGGTTGAGGAGCTCACGATACTTGCGAACGATTTTGAACAAGTTGTGGTGCGATCGGCGTGCGCTTTCACGGAGTGCCGCGACATTCGTATCCTTCCAGCTTGCGAGTTTGATCTGCTCGCTCAAAGCCTTCTCGAGTCCAACACGACCGCTATGCAACGCAGCCTCAACACCACCCTCATACCGGCGATAATGATCAATGACGTCCTGGACGCAGACAGCAATTGTCTTGAGGTTCTGATGGGTATCCGCCAGGCCCTGCATGGTCTTTTTGAGCGTATCGAGCAGTCGCAATCGGGCCGAGTATTGACCTAATGTGGCTGACTTGAGAAATTCCTGCAATATTTCAACCAAATGCCGTTGATATGAAAGACTGCCTCCGTCACTGGTGTCTAGGTTCCTGGAGTTGTGGACGATAGCCTCATATGCAATGAAATACCAGGCTTGTGCGTCCTCTTCGTGCCTCCGCTTCTCTTCATCCAGCAGCCTTGACCAAGACAAGAGCTCCAGACGCCTCCAGCTAATGATCAATGACGACAGCTGCTCAACAAGGGGGCCGACTGACCACTCCCTACTGGCAATGTTCTGCCATTGTGACACAATGTCAAACAGCTTCTCTGTCTTGGTCAGAAGCTTGGCGATGGGATCCCCGAAGCTCAAATGGAGGACTTCTCTGCAGAATGACAGGACCTCTACGGGTACAGCATGTTCGGGCCACTTCTCTTGAATGATGAAGAACCTCGACTGAATATCGTGCACCAAGTCCAACAGCTTCTGGCACTGCTTAGTGTCCCAGTCGGTGTATATGTTGAAGGGGAAGGCAGTTTTATCGGTGCTGAAGTCGTTCATTTTAGCTTCCATCTGCAGGAAGATGCCGGGTAAAAGGTAAATAAATGAACTGTCGGTGCCTCTGCCAACACCGGCAGCCTTGGGTAATAACTCCAACGTGGACAGAATGAAAGCCTTCATGGCCTCCTGCGGATCTCTTTTAGTGTAGATCTTTTGATGCAGCATACTGAGTCGTGCTGCATTGGCACGAGCATCGAATTCTTGTTGTTGCACGTCGGTTCCCACGTCTTCATCTTCGAACCATGGAAACAGCTCTCTCATTTCGCGACTTTCTCCTTCTTCGTCTTGAAGCGTGTCCCCACGGTAAGTGTAGTAGCGAGATCTCGTTGCGGCATCGGCCTGGTCTTGGGTCAAGCGAGTTTTCCATTCGCCGTAAAAACGGTCAATAACTCCAAGGAAGTCCTCGATGAGCGGCGAATTCCGCTTTCCTGTCAGAGCAGTTCTCAGTCCAATGTAGTCCAGCCAGTGAAATTTGACCATCGGGGATGAGGAATGAAGAGGTTTCCAGTATTGAACCCCGGCAGGGTCATCGGCCAGTAGAGGAGTGCCTAGGATAAGCTCGCGAAGAGTGGCAGGTGGACTGCTTCGCCTCTTCTCGCCAATTTCAAGCTCCAAGGCAAGATATAGGCATTTCAAAAACCATAGAATCGGCTTCACAAAGTCGTCGAACGCTCGGTGGGAGCTTTCCAGTCGCTCAGTGATGGTCCTGAGATTTGACAATCCCTGTTCGCTGGACCATTGCTCGATCCACTCGACACTGCTGGGAGTTTCTCCTTGAAGCGTTTGAGAGGCATGGTACTTAGGCATGGCATTAACAATTCTTGTGAAGATCTCTTGGAGCTTGTAGAGTTCCTCTTTGCCTGGTCTTACCACTGCCGGAGGTTGAGGCATAGTACCCAATTCGAGGAGCTCTTGTTGCAGAATACGGATAACGAGAGCTGTTTCCGTTCCCATCAGGTGTCTGTGAAATTGCTTCTGCCCCTCGATTCTGGAAGCCAGCTCCCCTCGCCGGCTTTCATGAAGATGGTACACAATCATTGGGTATGTTGCGGGGTCCATAGGCCTATCTGGCACCATGAGAACCAGGCCAGCAAGGGACAGGTCAGCAAGGCATGGCTTGAGCTGCTGAGGACCAAATCTACCCCCAGCTTGCAATTGCAGTAGAACAGGGTGGATCAGTCTGATGTACACTTCGCTAAAGGGTTCGCCGCTGCGCCCTTTCAGAAAGACATCATTGCTTGGCATGGTAGATAGCCGAGATAGATCTGGTGAACCTCCTTCAGGAAAGCATGCTCTTGCCTCCGGCGTCAAAAAAGTACAGAAGGAAGACATAAAGCCTTCTAGGATAGAGAGAAGATCCTCGGTCAGCGGAGAGATGAGGTTTCCCAATGAGGAAGTGTGTGATGCCAACACTTTCGTAAGTTCTCGTAGTTCTTCTTTCGCGTGGTTCAGGGTGCCGAGAGGCTGCTGTTGGAACGAAGCAAGCTGACCACTCAGTTCCAGCCCAATGGAGCCATCGTCCACCAAAATATCAGCATCCAGGGATGCAAGGCGGGCCAGTGAGCCGGGCACAGAGTTTTCATATCCAAAAGCAAGTGGTCGTCTTTCAGACGCGGCCATAAACATCGCCAGATTCCCCAGGTCTGATTCGTTCGTTGTACGCTTCTGCGACCTGAGAGCCCGGTATATGAATCGAATCACGTTTTCAAACTTTCCTTCAAAGGAAAAGCCCTCCGTCGATTGCTCCTGTAGTCTAGACACGGCGGCCTGAAGATCCATTATCAGGATCTCAGGCTGCTCTGACTCGACAACCGACGCATATGCATTTTGTAATCTAAGCCTCAGGCTTGAGAGTGAGGTTCGGGGCTGCGGTAAGCAGCGACAAGCAAGATCAAATGTACCGATGAGATCCTCCAATGCAAGCTGACAGTTGAGTTGTGACAATGTGTGTGCTGTCTTGGGGCGGAAAGTTGGCCACATGAGTTGCAGCCCGAATCCTGTCTTTAGTCCAGATTTGTAAGCCCCCAATGCCTCCAGACACGTCGAGAACTGAGAGGCAATCTCAGGAAAATTTCGCTGAACAAGATGGATCAAGTCGGCTCCAACTTGCAGATATGCCTGAGAAGAAGCCATGTCGGTCGTTTTCGTGGCGCAGAGGAGGAGTAGCTCCTGAGTAAAACTGAGGATTCGTTCTATTCCCTCCGGTAAATTCAAATTCCTCGTTGCTCTGAGCTCTGTTTGGACGACTTCGGTCATTGAGGAAATCATAAGCTTGCCAAAAGCTGCAATGTTTGGTGCTGTACCAAGAGCCTCTCTCTTTGAAGCAGAAATTGATCGCTCCAGGATTGTTTGGTCCTTGATGGCAAGTGATTTGGCTCGAGTTGACGCGTTCTTCATGATTGAACTGATTTCTGCCAATCGTCGTGTTATGTACCAATACCTGGTAAATAGTCCTGAAAACGAAGAGTTTAGGAACGCATTCTTGTAACCTGCTCCAAGCAAGATCAGTGGCTCGTTGAGGACAATCATTTGTGGAACGCGGTGGTCTGCAAAATGTTCCAAGGAACGAAAGGTTTGGTACACATTTTCCACCTCGAATAGATTTCTGTGGTTGATCTCCTTTTGCAGCAAATCATTAGTTTCAGTACCAAGTAAGGTGACATCTGCCTGTGAGATCAATGTCATGTCCGCAAGATTGAGGTTGTCGACGGCAGCTTCAATACTGTGAGCCTGTTGAATTTGGCCAACAGTCTCAGTCAAAACTCGCAAGCGATGGAGGCCAGAAGCAATCGGATACTGGATAGGAGCCGTATCAGCGCTTCCGTGAATGTCAGAAATAAAGATCTCGAGTGATCGATTCCTCATGGCCCTGGAGAGCTCTCCGTAGCGCGGGTCCATCGTCAGGAATATCCTGAAATTCGGATGCGGCTCGATTATTCTCGTCCCGGTGCTCCCGCTATGTTGCTCGCTGATGACAAGTGATCCACCTGGTTCGAGCAATGAATTCAGCCTGTCCAAGACAGATGGATTGCACAAATTGGCGTTTTCGAGCAACAACCACGAACCCTTCTCCACAGCATCGACGAGAATGCCATCATTCCAGACGAACCGGAAGCTTTGCTGGTCACTTGGATCAAGTATCGTTGCAATCATTTCGAATTTCCTTCGGAATTCCGGGAAAACAGAAAGTAGACCTGAGATCGCTACCCGAAGATCAGATATTTCTACCCCATCGTCTTCGAACGATTGCCATAGCCTCAGCAGTTGAATCTGGCGTGTTTCACTGGCTATAGTTCCCAAAGACGCTGCTATTTGTTCTCGAAGAACTTCTCGTGCTTTGATCCGGACCTTGCTGACGTCGCGACGGACATCGTATTGGTCGAAACCCCCCAAGAGGTCTATTGTATCCACGTCGGAATTCATTGAAAACTCGACGAGCTCCACTCCTGCTGCTGCCGCAAGATATCGAATGAGAGTTGTCTTTCCGGAACCTGAAGGACCAGCCAGTATCACAGGCCAGTTCTGTTTGACAGCTGTAATGATAGAATTTGAGGCGGGAAGTTGTCGCACAGAGGGAGTTGTGTGCGGCGCCTCGGTGTTTTGCAAAACGGAATCCCTGATTAAAAACGCGTTGCCAACCTGAAGAAGGGTTTCATTTAAGTTGTTGTAAAAGCTTTCGGGCGCTGTGGAAGTGGAGCTCGATTCGGCTGCCTTGAGGATCTGGTCTCTCTGAATGGGGGTGCGAAAACGCTCCGTCACGATAGTACGGAGATGGTAAGGTGAGGGAAGAGTTGGCTGCTCTTTGCACAATTGCAGCCATCGGTTGACATCGCGGAGATTCAATTCCCAAGGTCCACCATGCGCAAAAGCTGTGCTTTCAGCGACAACATGTTCCAGGCGCGTAGCCGCATTAATCACGTTCTCGATTTGGTCGCCATCAACCTCTGGGAACCTGGACTCGCAAATGCGAACCAAGTCAACGCGCTGGAAAGAGTCCGCGTAGACGACTGTGAATCGATTGACGAAGGAAGCCGGCAGCCCTTTCCGTCCTCCGCCTTGATGATGAGGATTTTGGGCAGCAAAAAGGGTGAAATCTGGGTGACAGGGGAAAGACTTATCCAGCTCTGCAATATACACTTCCCGACGGTGATCCAAGCAAGCATTCAGCCCTTCTAAAACAGATTGAGATGCCAGGTTCATTTCGTCGAGCAGGACCCATCCGCCGGATTGCATGGCTTTCAGCAAAGGTCCGTCTTGCCATGAAAACTTCCCTACTCCCTCGTTTTCGGAGGGAGCATCCGCCCCAAACAAATCCATAAGGTCGGTTTGGTCAGACAGATTGATTCGAGTGAACTTTCTCCCACAAGCTTGGGCAAGCGCAGTCACTATTGCCGTCTTGCCTACACCAGGGCTGCCCTCTAACAGGATGGGCCTTGTCATTTGCAGAGCGCGAACGATCCTCATTGTATTTTTTGCGGTAGTTGGAGCGTTGAAAACCAGATCAGTCGTCTGCGGCACCAAACTCTCGATTCGAGGGAGAGAGAAGGGACCAACAAGGAGGCGCTCATCGGAAGACGAGAGCTCGGGAGTTCTTTGGTAGCTCTCTAAAATATCGAGACTCACCAGGTCTTGTAACTGATGAAGACACTTTTGCCTTGACCAATTCAAGTCTCTTACGCCCATGGAAGTCATTCCGGCTGGGTTTGCACCGATGGCGTCGATGTAAACCATGAACGCCCCGTGCACGAAAGCAGACTCCTCACCCAGTGACGCAGCACGATTGACAAACTCTGCCCAGGCCAACAGATCTCTCAATGCAATGCTCTTCGATGCCGCATTGTGGAACTCCGTGCGGAACCAGGCAGCAAACCGGAGCATCTTCTTGGCCAGATCACTCTTCCTTGTTCTTAGCTTATGCTGGACAATGGGCAAGAGATCTGCTTCTTCTGACAAGGGGGGCACCCAAATCTCAGTCAGCCGATTTCGTAGTGCTGCCGACAGCTCCCTCTTCCCGTAGTCCCCTCCTGGATTCATCGTGGCTAGGAATTGAAATCTTGGGTGCGCGACGACGAGATTGTCGACAGAGCCCTTTTCCGCAAGTAGAATTGTCCGAGCCGGCTCCAGGACGCTGTTCAGACGCTCAAGGACAGAATCTTCGGCCAGAGAAATCTCATCGAACAAGAAATACTCGCCCCTTTTCATGGCTCGGACGAGGCTGCCATCGTTCCAACTAAACAGAGCCTCATATGCCCCAATGCTAGATCGGAGATGCTCCACCAGTGTTGGATCATAACCCGATCGATCCAAAGTTTTGAAAGCCTCCACAATCCCGTCAACATCCAGATCTTCAGTCAAGATACTGCTAGCCCTGGAGTGAATCAAGGCTTGCCAGCTTGCTTGTACTTTGTTGACAAGCTCGGATCGGTTACGAATTGGTCGCTGAGATCCAATAAGGTCACCAGTCTCGGTATTTGTATGCGCGTTGTAGATATCGATTGGAGTGCCTGTTGCTTCGGCAATCACCTGGCAGATTTGAGTCTTTCCACACCCCGTTTCGCCGACCAAGAGAACCGGTTCGTTATTCTTTAGTGCTTCAGCCACAAGAACAAAAACTCGTCTCATTGCAGGAGTCCAGACAATCGAACCTTGGTGCTGGATAGTGTTCGGGATCTTCGACATGCCATACAGAACACTTTCATCAATGACTACCTTCAGAGTCTCCTCAATAATTCTCTTGACCACAGCACGCTCTCCGGGTTCTCTTACTCGCTCAGCCAAGAGCATGAAGCCGTGACGCGCCAACTGCTGCCAGTCATCCACAGGTCTTGAGGCCCATCGAAACAAATCTCGTAGTGTGGCAAAGCTGTTACGCTGTTCGAACAATCGGGAAGACTGCCTGAGAAGAGACAGCTTCTGGTAAACGGCGACAATTTTGGTGCAGAACGAAGGAGCGATCTGGGTCCGTTCTCGTAGTATTATTTCCAGCTCATCTTCAGGAATATCATCAAAGTGGATTTCGAGAAAGCGATTTCTGAAAGCTCGAGACAACCGCTTCCGGCCCCCATATAGGCCAGCCGGATTCTGCGTGGCGAAGAGCATGAAGTCGGGATGTGGTCGCACGATTTCCTGAGACTCCGGAATGAGGAGCTCTCTATTATCGTCGAGCAAGCGATTTAGGGCTTCGAGCACATCACTCGGAGCCAGATTTAATTCGTCGAGCACGATCCAATGCCCAAGACGTAGCGCATCCACCAAGACTCCTTCGCGGAACACGAGTTTGCCATCGGTATCTGACATATAGCTGCCCAGATATTCCTGGAGGTCTGTGTGCTCATGATTGTTGATCCTGACAAACTTGTTGCCTGACAATTTTGCAAGATATTCCACCATGCTGGTCTTTCCAGCTGACGTCGGACCTTGTAGCAGAATTGGAAAACGCTGCATGGAGGCAGCGCGAGCCAAGTTGAGCAGATTGCGTTCAACAGAGGGTGTTCTGATATAGTGCGGTTGGAGGTCAGGAATCACTGGACCTTTCTTGACAATGTGATGTCTAAAAGCAATGTAGTCCTCTCCGTTATGCGGCACTTTGGGTTGCTGGCTGAAGAATGCCTTCCGATTCTTAATACTTGAGAGCAGGTGCTTTTCAAGCAAGGGTAAAGCTGAATTTTCTGCTGCTCTGCTCAATACCGTAAAGAAGCTCATTGCAAACCCCTCGTACATGGCACGTCTCAGGCCATGGCTGGCACTGTGTTGTGAGACATATAACAGACATCGAACAAGGGAGCGAATGCTGAAGTGCGGCGTTTCACCTGCCCCATCCGTAAGCTGGTGTGCTTGATTGAGTTTCTTCAGCTCGAGATAGGAGTTCGCAAGATCCAGGGCAGCTCGTTTGTCATTATCAAGGAGGGATCCAAGATATGTTCGAATGATTTTGGTCAAATCCTCCAGATCACTATCACCAGAGGGAACATATAGCTCGGTAAATCGTGATCGCAAGGCAGGCGGGAGGTCTTTCTTCCCTGCATCCGTGGCCGGGTTCATAGCAGCGAAGACTCGAAAGTTCGGATGAGCAACGATGGTCTCAATGTTGCCCGCTTCAGTAAGAAGTAATGACGGCTTCTGTTCATCTCCATTGTGTAGTAGGCTGACGATATGATCGAGAGTGTCTGAAGGAGCTAGATTGATTTCATCAAAGAGTACCCATCCGCCCTCTCGGACTGCTTGCACCAGCCTGCCTTCAACGAAAGTGAAGGTGTGCGTCTTGCCACCGTGATCCACAAGAGCACGAATATGCATCGAACTTTCAGAGAAATCAGCCCACCTCGTGCGCAGGGCTTCGTATCTTGGTGTGTCTAGCTTGCGCTTCTTGTTTGCATGGACAGATCCGTTTGTCTGAGGATTTCCTGTGGAATTAAGAGAGGCCGCCGCCATTTGGATAGCTTCATTCCACAGAATAATTAGTCTCGACCAGTTCTGTTTGGCAAATGCCTTAGTAAGGGCTATCTGGAACTTCTCATTCCTTTTCACAGAGAAGGTGTCGTCGAACAAGGTGTTAAACTTTTCGACTATTGGCAGAATCAGAGATCGAATGGTAACAGGCTTTAGGCCCCCAACAAGGTCGCCAGCTTCGCTCTGTTGTGAAAGGTTGATAACAGTCAGTGTCTGGCCTACGAGGTTGGCAACGTGTTGCACCAGAGTTGTCTTTCCAACGCCGGTTTCACCAACCAAAAGGCACGGTTCTGAGCAATCTGCGCACGCGGCGATACGGTCAAGCGTTCTGGCAGCCGAAATGGTGAATGCAAAGGGAGCTCTCCTAGCCTGTCGACGGCGAATGGTAATTTTTGGAAGAGCGCTTCGCCCAACCTGCACCATATCTTTGTCTTCAGAGATCGTTGCGAAAGTTTCATTGAGACAATACCGCATCTGCTGGGGCGATATGTTCATGTCGGAAGCAATACTCTCGGCTATCAGTCCATGGAGTTCCTCCTTGTCGAAGTGTCCTGCATAGCAATCGACAGCATCCTTGAATATGTGGAATTTTGTCTGTTCAGGGAAAGCGTCCGATTTTGAAAGGGCGCCGTGACGTCCCAATCTGCGAACTATCCTCCTCAGCAAATTGAGTAGGTCTCTGAGGGAGGGCATGCGTGTCTGTAGTCTTTTTAGTGCATGGTGTTCCTGTTGGAGTCGAAGAAGATTTCTGTGAACCTGCAGAATTGTTGGAATGAAAACACTAGCCTTAGGATATCGAGAATAAAGTAACGCTTCAATCTCTTCAGGCGGATAGTTGGCCGCTTCGACAGTGCTCCAGGGTCGAGGATTGAGTAACCACGACTGGCGAGAATTTGTAATGAGAGAAGTCTGCCCGGTTGATTCAACAGTTGCCAACATGCGAAAACCATCCTTCGGGCATATTTTTTCATTACGACTAGGCAGGAAGAGGTCGCCATTCTCAAGGATCGGACGCAGCACTCCCATTACCTCGCCAGGTACCCGATCAATATCTTCAATCAGAACCCATCGTCCCTGTTGCATAGCCTTTGTCAAAACACCGGGCTGCCAGGTGAAAGATTTGCCATCGGCGGAAGATGTGTGGATTCCCAATAGACTCTTAGCGTCAGATTGTTCGTTGAGGTGTAATGTAATCATCGATGAAGACTGATTTAGAAGCCTGGCCGCCTCGTGAACCAAGGAGGTCTTTCCGGAACTAGCCTGGCCCGAGATGAGGATTGGTCTCGAATCTAACAGACACTCGCCGAGCCGCCGTAAATTGTGCTTCGCCGTGGCTGTCAGAACGAAAGTGGAAGCAGAGGAACTTGGAGTGTGGTCGTCCAAGGGCAAGTGAAGAACGCCACCAATATCGACGACACGCGGTGAGAAACTTTCAGTAAGCAGGTTGCGAGGTTTCGTTGGCGACAGCGGGGACGATTGCCAGGACTTCTCAACGCTTGCCAGTGCGCGGACCAGATTCTTCCAGCGCCTCTCTTCCCAAAGCTTCAGCAGTCGATAATCAATCCTCCGACCCTCCCACTCGCCCCATATGGCATCGTTACCCACATATGTCTTGACCATTGTCTCGGAGAACGCATCGGCAAAGTGCATGATTATACATAGACACTGGACAGCCAAGTATCTGACCGGCAATGCGCGATGACGCAAAAAGGACGACAAAAAGACAGGAGTAACGATACTGGCGAGCATGCGTCGGTCAAGGGAGAGGAGGCGGAAAACAGCGAGCAGAAGTGAATGTTGGACATCATCTTGGAGCTCAGAGGAAGCGCTTGCTAGATCCGTCAGAAGATGCCTTAAGCGGCCCAATCGAAGAAGTTCCGTGGCATGAGGCCGCAGATACGTAGCAAGGGGCAGAATCCGAGCCAGACATGAAATGGTGGTGATAGTGTCCTTCAGATCAGTGGTGCGAGTGGGACTCGACCACCTGGCGAGCAGCTCGGGCAAGAGAGGTTTGTAAAGCGGGAAGAGGGCGTCTGTGTATCGAGCATCTCGAACGACATCGGCAAGGGACTGTAGATACTGAGACGCTGTTGACCTGATAATGAGTGATCGGATTTCCGTCGGAAGTTCTGTGAGAAAAGAGTGGTTTGCGCCCAGTTGCACATCGGCCCATGAGCAGTATACTGCTATGTCTTCCATGGTGAAGCCGGATGCTGCAATAGTATCTCCCCCTGCTTCCTATCACAAAGATCCAAGGAGGGCAAATGCAACAGAGGATGGTTGTCGATGGAAGGGAATTCTCAAGCCCTGTTTCTTGGCGAGGCAGCGAGTGGCCAGCAAAAATTTCGGGTGGCGCGAGGCTGGACAAGGCTGGCACCTGCATCGACCAATCAGCACGCAAAGAGCACCAGATCTATCCATCGAGCATGTCTATCAGATTTCAATTCGATACCTATGTACCAAGGCAAAGGATCTGACAGTTGCAGTTCTATTCACTGAACAGGGCGTAATCTATGGAATGTTCACATCGACTGCTATCATCAAGCCGCTTCTGTTACAGTAGGGTATAATATCTCAAAAACACATCGAACCGCTCAACTTTTCGAGTGCTGTAGCAAGCCCTTTAGCTGCACACAGAGGGTTCTTTCTTCGCTGATCTTAGAACAAGCAACATAATCAAGAAAATATACATGCACATATGGGACGAATTTGTACATAGAATCATATCGTGAGGCTTCATTACTCTTCAGTCAGAGCGTCGTCGCCTGTCTCTCTCCATTCCCTCGACTGCTCCGTAAGCCTCTTGACCCCGGCAACTCGTTCCGCCCACAAGGATTCGGATGCAGTTCTAAATGTATAGGCCCGTTGTGATGAGATCACTCCCATTGCCTGGAGGACTGCTTTGCGAGAGTCCCGTGAGAAGACGGCAGGGTGGTTGATCCACTCAAGGCTGGCTTCGATATCGGCGTCGAGTGCATTCATGATGGTGTGATCGACATTGGTCGAGCGGGGAATAGGAGTGCTGGCGTCTGAATGGGGGCTGTGATCGCGCGCGTGGTCCGGCGTGGCAGCTCTTGGACTCCCTGCCTTGGACTGCGGGCTGTGGCGTTTATTGACGGGGTGGGCGGCACCCGGCGGTAGTGGTGGGAGACCACCTTTCCCCAACCCTTTGAGAATGGTCCTTGTTTCATTTAGCAGATGATGTGCGCGTTCGTGTTGGCCACGCTGGACAAGAGTAAGGGCGCGACTCAGCATGTCGGACGTTAACAACTCCATGCGCCTTTGAACGATGGAGGGATGGGGAGGAATGGGAGGTGTTGGTGGCCTTCCGTTCTGACGCGAGCGGCGATTCGAGGGTAACATGGTGATGGTAAGCAGTGATGGCCGGGGTAATTGGACGATGGAGCCTTCTCGGTGCAGATCGCCAAACGAGAGATCCGCCTGGAGCAGTGGTAATTCCTCCACGCTTTGAACCCTCTGGTCATCATTATCAAGGGAGCCCCCCAGAGCTTCGAGACCAGACACTATCGATTCCCAAGCATCCTGAGGCGCAGGCTCCGACGTCGAAGTGTCTGGGTCGATCACCAGCTGCACAAGTACATCGCGTTTGTCGCCAAAATGGAGATCTCCCAAGCTTGCTTCAGCATCCCGACCGGTCGCTCTCTTAGTCGTCTGGAGAGCACCATTGATTTTGACAAATTTAGCCGGGGATCCTTCAGGCAACCTGAGCTTGAGCTTTACGTTCTGGTGAGATATCGATTGAAGGGCGCCCAGGACGCCGCCGGCACATTCCCGAAGCATCATCCAGTCTTTCACGTAGAGATACGATGCTTTTGTCCGATTCGACAGCTCGAGCATACTTTCTGGCTTATGGGTAAGCCCAAGGCCAAAGGAGTAAATACCGACCCTGTGGCAGTTAGTAGATGTAGGAACAAGGGACGGCAGAGGACATACTTTGCAGCTTCGGCTCTCTGAACAACGAAATCCACGCCTTCCATCTCCGAAGTTGAGGAATCGCTGATCAGGAGGATCGTCGAGATCGGATTTGCGGCCTTGCGCTGCATCAAGAGATCCATTGCCACATTGGCACCATCAACCACGTCCGCCCGCAAACTCTTCTGTCCAACTGGCCGGATCGAATTAAGCACTTTGTTCCATCCACCCCATGTCTTGGTGGTCATTCCCACGACCGGGACTCCTCCGCCGCTAGAACCAAAGGTGACGAGACCCATCCGGTCTCGGTCGCCCAAGTTGTGTACAAGGAAGCGTAGTGTATCCCTCAATAAGGTAATTTTTAGACCTTGCATCGAGGACGAAACTGGAATGACAACGACAATGTCGATTGGGACGTGCAGTGACGGAGAAATTCGCTTGTCGAACCCGTTCTTTGAGGTAGAATATTCCGTCGCTGCAGTGGTGGCTGACCTTGGTCCTCCGTAGGACGACGCAACAGAGGGTACGCGTCGGACCTTTTGGTTCTGCCGGCCGTATTCTTCCTCATCCGTGCCCGAGGTATCTGGCTCGTAGTCTTGGTTGAAACGGGGAGAGGGTTCGGTGGCATGTAGGTCTCGCAAGGCTCGTTGCCAGATTTCCAGCTTGTCTCGGTCCTGGAACAAAAGATGGAAGGTTGGCAGCTCTGCCACAGACAGATTCAACGTCAAGATACACTCGTCTGGAGACGCATGTACCTGCCGCAAGTGTTTCTTGATCAGAATAGAGCCTTTCAAGGTACATCTCGTCAGTTTGCGGCCAGATTCCGTGACCAATGGAGGCTGAGCGTTCTTCTTCTCCTTCACACAGATGAGCATCTCCCCGAACAGGTAGCACTCAAGCTCCTGCCATGAGTGACGGTCCTTGCCAACTCTGATGACACTGTGCAGGCGTAGTTTTCCAAATCTCTGAAACTCAAGCCCATGCCAGTTATCCACACGCATCCTAAGTTCTTCGGTGATTTCGTCAAGGATCTCTGACGATTCGTACACGAGAGGTGGCTGCTGAATTTCTTGACGCTTGTGCATAGATGGAATACCGACGCCAGAGTCGCTGGGAAGGGGAGGTACTGGTGGCGTATGCTGTATTTCCTCCAGTTGACTATGGAATTTCCCCTCGGGGACTTCAATAGTAACGAGACACGTCACGGTCTGCTGCTGACGTGACCGAGTCAAGGTCGGATACTCACTGCGAACTGTAACAATGGGAACTGGGATGGGTTGCTTCATATCTTTGGTCTGAGTTCCTGGGACACTCGTTTCCATGGCGTGGAGATCATAATCATGCTTTCGTGGGTGACCGGCATGGTCATTGGCGTAGTCGGTTGACGAGGCATTGCCGCTGTCATTGCGTGAATGGGTCTGAGATCCGTGGAAGCCATTATGGCCGATGCCGAGGCGTTCGATGCGCATTCTTTGGCTGTCTCGACTGTCACGGTTAGGGTTCTCGCGGCTGAGTCTCTCGCTCATGGCCTGTGAGCTGTAGGAGTCATCCTGGACAACTTGCCTGCCGGCGGCCTCCCACGGCATGGGTGTGTTTTGCGAGCTCCTTGGTGAAGATACATCTTTGGAAGCGACGGCTCGGACCATATTACTCAACTTGGCTGTGAACGCGGTCAGGAGTGATCTAATAGACCGGAAAGGAGGCACCTACACAAATCCAGGATGCTGCCTCCCCGGAAGGAATCCAGACTCAAGGGAGCGTCGCATGTTGGGCAATATTGGGAATCCGAGTCGCGAATGTATTCGTAGAAGCAAGCCTCGTGGGCGACGTGGCCACAGGAAAATTGCAAGACCCTCTCCCCCCTCAGTGTATGCTCCAGAGGCTCTTCACAAGCGGCGCATTCCCCTCCAACAAACGTCCTTTCTCGTCGTGAACGTGAGCGGTCCGAGTCGAGCATGCCGGCCATGGGATGCCCGGCTCCTGGGACGCTTGTCGTGGGGGAAGGAGGAGGTCGCTGGTCCCTCGTACGCGGACGATGCTCGTTCGGGGTATGCGGTCTACCCAATGTGCCAGAAGAAATACTAGATTGTTTGAAGGTCGCAGCAGTATGGGAGGCACCGCCCAGGGATGAAGCCGCGCGAGGAGGGTACCCGTCGTGTCGGGCTCGCGAGACCTGGTCTGGGAAGTACAAAACCATGAGTCAGTTCTATCGTTTCCTCGCCTTGTTACGCTGGAACAGAAACGTCTGTGGAAGACAAGACTGGAGAAGGGAGTCGCAGCGGCCGCAAAAGAAGGAATATTGCTGGAACTCTTACAGTGGGCCGGTTTCGGATCGTTTGTGCTTGTCCGAGACCTTGATCGAGGACGATTGAGAAGTCCCAACTCGTAGAGGTTCTCGGTGGTCTCTCTGGACACCTCGGCGCTGGAGTAGGAGCGATCGTGTTTGGTCATGGAAAAGAGATGCCCGACTGGCAGTGCTCTCCCTCTAGCGTAAGACCAATTTCATCAAGAGGGAAGATCCTGAGAGAACTAGGGGAGATCGGTTACCACGTGGAGGCCTTTCAAATTTGTTTCCTCAGTGGGCACTCGGGAGACGGGGATATGAGAATGGAAGCAGGTTACAATGGCTAGAGTATAGTATTGCACTTGGATTGCTGCTTGGGGGACCTGGAGGGAAGTAACATTTGGCCAACTGCAAATTGGTGGATGCTGCTTCTTTCTCTCCGACAAGGTCAAACTGGCTCTGTGGGGGCACTGTCATCAGTGTACCACGAGCGCCTTAGCATTTGAGACCGTGAGGCACGATCGATTCTGGCCATTTGGACCGGCGCGGTGGGGGAATCCCATGGCGCAACGCTGTGTGGAGCCTTGCTTTTTGACGGCGGATGTCATGTAAAGACAAGTTTGCCAGGCTGGGGCCTTGTAACCGTGCGCCGGTGGAGAATCTCAACGCCCATGGTCGAGCGAGACCATCTAGAGCCCTTGCGCCTGCTCCCTACTCCGTACAAGCCCCGGGCATGGAGATGGTGTTGCACCGAGCGCTTCGAGCCATGCCGCTGTAGGAAAGACTCCAAGCCGGCGCCGTGGAGCCGGCATTAGGCGCTTTTGCCTAGGTACCTAGACCCAGAAAACAGACAGACCCAGGCAACCCCTTAGGAAGCCATCAAGAGGGGCCATCGGAGGATGCCAAAGGTGCTAATGCCGCATGGTATCCCGTCCCTGGCGGGGCGACGCACGTCTCTACCAAGCAGCTGCCGGCCATTCGAGGGCTGTCTCTGGGGGCGTCGTGCTGCAGCAGTGATCTGCGTCAAGGGTTTCCTTGCTAGGTAAAGCACCAAGGGGAAATGTCCAGCAACGTTACCTGAAGTCCCAAGCTCGCATATCCGGGCCTGCCCTTCACCTTCGAGCCCTCCAAGACCTCCCCAGAAACAACGCGTCGGAACCCAAGCCTGGATAGCCTCGGGATTTGACACCCTGTGGGCTGTGGCTCCTGTCAAAGAGGCCCCGCGGCCGCAGGAACTCATGTCACGGACAACCCCCGTGACAGATCAAGCAGGGCTCGGAAAGTTGTGCCCACAAGGAACAGACTCGATATATGTAGGTATAGAGTACATGGAACAACCCATTTGTGGCTCTGGCGACGCAGGCATTGTCAACGGGGGCCAATTGGTAGAAACATAACGGAAACCTTGCACCATGCCGCCAGGATCTAGGAACAATGGACTCGCCAGATGTAAGGTACCACGCCCATCGCCCAACGGTCGACCATGCTGGCCAACAACAATAGCAGACGCCTTTTGGGTGGGTGGAGCACGGCGAAGGAAAAAGAGTCCCTTGGGCATCGGCATCATCCTTTCCAGTTTTATCGAAATTTCCCGTGTCGTGACGAAAAGCTAATATGATCTCAAACCACGTTCCTTCGCACCTACCTGTACCTCTTGGAACGACTGATCGACAGAGCTAGATCTTGACTTGCAGAGGATTAAGCGATGGCTCGTGTGTACGCAGTATGTACATCTCTTCCACCTTCCTGCTGAATTGAAGGCCGAAAGGAAGCCTTGAAGGAAATCTGTGCCCTCATGGTCGACACTTCAATCTTGTCTCCTGCAAAGACAAAAATCTCGTTGATCCGTCACATGAAATCCCCGAACTAGATAAAGCCAGGGCGATGGCTTGGTCGGATTTCTAGGTAACAATATCTGGGAAAGTTGCCTAGAGCCAGCCAGGAACTTTGGGTATTCTGCAATGTTATGTCCGCCGCCACGGTCCTATCCTGTTCTTAGGAGGGTGAATCTGCGCGGTATAAACACTAGCCATCTCGATAGTCCTGTGTCATCATGCCGTCATCCGCGAGGACAACCAAGCGGCTGGGGGTCGCTGCAAGCAGCCCAAGAAAGGGTGGCTTGTGTCCTCAACATTCAACCGCAGACGACTTCAGGAGGCACTCGGGTCAATCATCATCATAGGCGAAACAGGGGAGCCCATGTTGATAAGGTGTCACTGCCAGGGGGACCTGCATGGCTTCAAAGCCATCAATGACCACTGCCATATTGGCCCCACGACAACCAGAGAGTTATACATAAGGACCCGACGACTGCGACCACACTATCGCATACCCTGCCCCGGGGATCTTTTCCTAAAGTATCCGGCTGGTTCAGGTACCAACTTATTTGCCATGTCGTCGCTGGTTGTGTGTCCATTCAAAACGGATTGTTGATGCGAGCCATGTCATGCCAATGGCATTCGTACTGAAGCTCGGCTGATTTGCCCATCATTGTACCCAGAGAACCTCGTCATGTGGCGCAGACAGCCGATGCGAAGGACTTTTACGGTCCTCTTCAAGGCGCAGAAGGATTCAACGGTCTGGCATCGTCTCTTGAACTGTTGTGTGCGTACTTGCCTTCTTTCAAACAAGTACATACCTACGCGGACGATAGTAGCCCGGGCCAGCAGCTTTCAAGTGTGCGAGCGACTGTTGCCACTGTCAGCAAATTACGTACCACTCACCAGTGAGTGAGACTTGAAGGGCAAGAAACGTACTCGGTACTCGTAGGTGCTCCGTCCAGGGAGAGCACTGGTGCATTCGGCTCCCTTCCATGGCTTTGGGTCCTAAACTTCCCTCACTATTGGTGCCGCCGCGCACTCCAGGGTTAGGTCGCCCGGGGAAGCTGACTAGCATCCAAGATAGCTTTTCATCACCTTCCCCAATCCAAACGCCCAAGCGAGAGACTAGGGTAAAGGGTTTGATCCCCTCAAACTGCCGGCATGGTTAGATAGAACTATAGTACCTGAGCAGTTCGTTTCAGATTGCACATACTCGTACAACTTGCACTCTGTACCTGTAAGCGAGATAGGTGGCATGACTTTTGCGAGAAGTTGTTCTCGGTACGACGTACAGTTTTAACCCCTGAATCACTCAACTGTGTGAGGAGGCACAGTAGTAAGAGTACGCAGCTTCCACAAGGGCTATTTCGGATGCTCGCAGGCTCTGAGAAGGCAGGGTGGGATGTGGCGTTTGGGCTCGTATCAGACCTGTTGATTGTGGAAGGCGACGCATCGCAGAGGTTCAGAGCTTGGGGTTCGTTCGCGGCAACGATCAGCGCTTTGTTCAGCTCTCACATTTCGGATTTGCTGCTTGCTGGAGTGGCCGCAGGGACCCAAACACCAAGGGATTGGTGACCAATCCGAATGTCCCTGCAGAGCAACGCCACGGTGATTTCTGCTTGAATTTCGTCGGCCTCAGAGGAAAACCCCCGTTCTTCCTGCATGAAAAGTGGGCATTTTACTTCGACTTGAGCTCCGCAGCTTTGGAACCAACGATTAGAAGTTTCTTGTCCTGGCCCTGCCGACATCCTGACTGCCTACTAATAACCAAAAAAAAACGTGTGCAGCTGCAGCAACGTGCTGGAGTGGAGGGCCCGTGGATCCTACCGACTGAGAGTTTCTCCTTCTACGCACCAATAACTTGCAACACGGTTGTCCGATCGCCCTCGTCATCTATACCATTGTACGTCAAACCACAGAGATCGACACCGGCAGGAAGAGATGGCTCTCCACTGCTGAAGTGATGTAACAAGAAACGGTGGTTTCCCATCTCGGCCAAGACTGGCTTCTATAACGGTGACTGGTCCCAAGGGAACAACTCGATCGAAAGATCGAAGCATGAAACTGGAGCCAGGACATCGTCACCAAATTGGCCGATAGAGAGCTCAGCACTGCTGCAGTGAAGTCATAACTCTGCCCCTGAAGCCATCTGAGTTTCTTTGGACACTGAGTCTTCGAGTCTACCGGCCAGAACACAGTCTTGTGCAAGGAACGAGGTGGATAAGCACCTTGATCAGAGGCTCCGGCAGCCGTGCAATAGAAGATCTGACGGCGACAGAGCGAACGAGTTCCGTTGTATCGGTTGGAAATTCCATCAGGTTGGATAAAGAATCAAGGCCCTTGTCATCTTTACGACTCGAGGAACCAGCAAGTCGAGACAGATTCAGTAGGCACGAGTCCGCACGCTCTTAGCCGCCGGTTAGCGATTACTACAAAGAGCAGTGGTGGCACCAGTAGGAGTTTTCTTTTGGTACCATCGAGGTTCAACAGTGCCCCGTCCTCGCCGTGTCGTGCCCTTTTCCACCAGTGCACAAGTGGATGTTCGCTTAGAACCTCGTGGCGCGCGACGATCATGGCCCGTTCTGGGTCGGCCGCCTTGCAGAAGATTCGAAATCTTTACCATGCTTTTACTCGACCCGGCAGCTCCGAGTCAGTCTTCAAGGGACCTGAGTTTGGGGCCAGAGCAGACTAATTTATCAATTGCAGACTTTAGGGGAATAAGTATGTCGTTAGTCATGGAGCGTGTGAGAAGTTTACTGCGTGAGCATTAGTTTGCCGTTATCGCTTCAACGCGCATTGAAATGCCAATCCGGCATGTTTCGCTTCTTGAACACATGTGAACTGACACGTTGCTGCTGATCATTTCGGTTGCGGGAAAGGGGCCCGTCAGGAGGAGCATTGGTACCTGGGTACCTATGTAGGTAGAGCGCGAGGCTCGGCTCATCGCAAGCGCATAGTCGTACCCAGTTTTCTCATGCCCGCCCTGATTTTCCCGTAGGTAAGGAGACCCAGTCCGTGGAAAACGGCCAATTATGGACTGCCCCTTTTTTTTGCGGCCGAAGACGATAATATATTGCGTCTTCGCCTCGTGGTAGTCTTGTTGTCAGAGCTTTAAAGCTCGCCAAAACACAACCTAGAGGAGTTGCTAGAGGCACGCCAGATGTAGCGTGGGCAATTGTCTTTCTAAGCGATATTCCAGACTTTCTAGGGAGCGGGTGATCAGCTGGGCTTCTGGCCGTTTCCGCAGGGTCCTCTGCGGACTATTGCAGTCTACTGACAAGCCTCCCAAAGCGGCAACTTTGTGCATACAAGAGAGGCCGCGTTTGACTGTTTCAGGAGATTGTGCAAGGAGAAAGTTGCACCGTGGCTCCATCCTAATTACTGTCAGATAGATGCTTTGGGCCAGACTCCTGAGAAGACATGCCCCGTTTTGGGCTCGTAGCTGGTAGCTGGTACGGGCAACATCCAACAAGGATCACGCGTTCGACTATAGCTTCTGCCGGACGACTTTTCCCGGTGATCCCGGCATTTCAGTCTGCAAGGCGTCCGAACCTCGAATTTAGGTCAACCGTTGACTTCGATGGTTTCTCGTGCGTCCTGTGAAAAAGGCAAAAGTGGAGGTTCCACTCTGGCAGACGAAATTTTGATTAAGTTGGCCTTCTTTGATCTGGATCCCCTGAGCTGGCCTGGAGAAGGCCTCTCGCTTCCTCGGACTCTTCCTCGTCCTCCAGAGCAGAGTCTCGAACGGTTTCTGCATCGGCAACAAACCCTCCAGTCTTGCGTCCGTCTGCCGATGCGGACAAGATCCACCAAACGTCCTTTTTGGTGAGCATGCCTCTGAAAGCGCCACGCTCAACGAAAAGGAGGTATCGAAGCCCAAGTTTCTGGAACATGTGCACCGCTAGTTGAAGTGAGCTGTTCGCGTTTAGCGTGATGGGTGTCTGATCCATCCATGGCCGCAGGTCGATTCCAGAACCTGATGCAATGTCGGGATGGTAGGTGAAATAACAGGGCGTTCTTGAATCAACAATCGTTTCAGCTCCAGGTCTGGACTGGTGACTGCTAGGATGTGTCAACCGCTCCAGCGCGAACGCCAGTTCAACGCGAGAGATGTACCCTAGAAGAGTGTTCTCGCGCGGATATTGCCGGTTTGAACCTGTTTCAGCGACATCGCCTACTGGCTTCCTGAACGCGACCACCGGGAAACCGCGATAAGATGTTGTTCGCAGGATGTTTTGTAAGTTTTCGACTGTATAAGACCTGTTGGCATCTAGGCACCTCATTTCCTCCACCCTGGTCATGAGACTGGAAACGAGGACATGAGGCATGGTTGCGTCGTCCTTGTTTTCGAGATATGGGTATTCGTTGAATTGAATCCAAGACTCATAGATGCCTCGCGTGGAGAAGACATCTCCTATCCATTTTGCAAGCATGACCGCAATCATGATTGGCAAGACGTAAGTCAGGGCGCCGGTTAGTTCAAACATGATAACGACGATGGACACGGTCATTCTTGTAACCCCAGCCAGTGCTGAAGCAGCGCCAACGATAGCGTACGTGCCCGGAGTAACACAGGGCACATCAGGTTCGCAAGCAGCGAACAACAAGGATGTTGAGAAATGTTTATGTATCAGCTCAACAACCACACCAAGTGTTCTGCCATAGAGTGCGCCAATTGCCAGAGAAGGGAGGATGATCCCGGCCGGAATTTGCAGGCCAAAGGTAATGCTCGCCAGCAAGAAACCCAGCAATGAAGCAGCAACCAAAAGCCATGCCATGGACAGAGCTCCGGCAGTTGTGGCACGACAGAGGCCAAAGATGTCGTTGTTCCCAATGGTGGCACACTCTGCAAACAGATAATACACCAACTCAGACAATTGGGCCCGCATGAAGAGGTTCGGATAGTTGATGACTGCAGAGATGGCGGAAACAACCAGGATTTCCAGCAGTGGCCTGTTGCGAAACGGATAGCTTGCAGACCTACGCACTCGTGCCACCAACATGTTCAGTTTGATGAACATTCCACCATATATTCCGCCGATAATGCCAAGGAGAATGAACGGCGCAAGTTCAAAGCTGTGCCACCCCGTCGTGTAGGTGACTTGGTAGAGGACAATTTTCCCAGTATGGAAAGGATTCAAAGCTTGTAGTGTCACTGCTGCCACCATCGCACAAACAAACGATTGCCACATAGTCTTGTCCGGGAAGTAGTAGGCCAATTGCTCGAGCGAGAACAGGACACCACCAATTGGTGCACCAAAGGCAACTGAGATACCAGACGCAGCTGCGGCGGATAGCACTTCTCGCTTTCGAGCTTCGTTCTGGCTCAATGATTCGAATGGCTTCATGATGATATTGGCACAGCAGCAAGCCAGATGGACGAAGGGGCCTTCTTTACCAAGCCACATGCCCGAAGAGACGGCGAGGATCTGTCCAAGTCAGCTCAGCTCCGGGCAAATCTAGGAAGGAACTCACTAAGCCAAAAGACTTCGTGATCAGAGTCCATGTGCCGAGAAATCTTCTGATGACGAACCCACCCAGGAGGGTCTTGATTTCGGCTATACCGCTGTGTTGAGCATATATCGAGTAATGTTTAACGAGTGTCGCCGCTGAAAACGCAAACAGTATAGAAAAGACAATGAAGAAGATATAGCCCATCACGAACTGACCGGCCCTGGCTCTGATACCCAAGGCCGCAGGCCACGGGGTCCAATCTTGACATTGAGCAAATTCATCGTGACCCCAGCAACAGAACTGCTTGTTCAGGTAGAAGTCTCCACCGCCGACTCCTTTCTTGCAATAGCCTGTCTTGATATCGCCCAGCCAGTCTGAGGCGATGTTGATGAAAGCTGCTACGCACCCCACGGAGATTCCGCTCGCAACGAGCACGAACCAAACGTGACTGGCGTCGAGTAACAGCCTGAGATTTCCAACGAGGCCCGTATGATGTGCCAGAAACTTTCTCAGTCGTTGTCGCTCTTTTGTATACTCATAAATCCAATCGATAGCAGTGAGGTCGTCGTAGCCCACTCGCCTACCCGGCCCCTCGACATACCAGTCCAGTGGGCTGTCATCCTTCTGGCCGACGTTTTCGGAGTTGTAAAAGTCAACCCTCTCAACGGTGGCACTGGTCTCGCCTGCGTCCCCATTGGCAGGGAGACGTGAGGATGTTAAGGGCGAGGGAGTCTTGTTCACCTGCGACAGCGGATGAGGGAAAGGGCTTATAGGACGAGCTGCTGTGCCTGAGCCCAGCAAATTGGGCGGTCTACGGTTCAGATGTTAGCAAAGCCAGGCACCTCAAGTCGCGACCATTACCTTGAAGAGATATCACCCGTCTCCTCCGCAGCGATCAAATCAAGGTCACATTCTTTGCTGTCGTCGGAGCGTGGTCCGGCCATGATTGCGAACTTTCGGAGACTGTCCCACAGTTGTACGAGTATTCATTGTCATGACAATACCGTCGCAATCACCACAAGCATCAACATTGACAAGTTCGAGGACAGCGGCTTCTCGGATGACGGGATGCGCATGCCCTTGTGCCTGTCAAGCAAAATATTAATTATGGTACAACGACCCTGAACCGCGTCGCGCCCCGCGCCGCTTTTAAATGCGGCTCACCTGCTCTTCCCCTCTCACAGTTTGCACTCACCTACACTCACCTTCACTTTCCTCGCGTAGCTACCTAGGTAGGTAGTCCGCTCTGCTTCACTTCGAAAACGGGTCTCTGATCTTGCGCTAGGTGTGAATCCTGCGTCGATGATCGAGTAGATTTCTTTTTTCCGGTGTCTTGAAAGTGGGCTGCCGCTGCCCTTCTCTTTCCATTATACCTGCCACTTCACGAAGAGCCTCCTCAACGAATGACATCGGCTTCCCTCCCAGCACTCCCTGATGTGGACACTTGTTACGAACACTCTTCTACTTCTCTTCAACTTCTCTTCAGTGTTTCCGCTAGACCTTTCCTGGTTCTCGCCGTTGTCGAATCTATTCGTTGGACGACCTCGGTTCACAGCGCGATGCTAACCCATCTGTTCGCCTTCGGGGAACGGCTTGCTCATGGCCTTGGACGGCGGACGCGCTCTGAGCTCGTGCGGCGGCTCGAGACTGCAGCAGAAGGACAAGGATAGCAGACTTAAGAGGTCTAGAAGAATTACTATTCTAACGCCAGCCTCCTTCAACTACCGATCATCGGTGCCGTCCCCTATCAGCGTATATCCATTCTAACATGAATCCAGAGAGATCTGTAACTATGTCTCCCTCATAAGCTTCCAGCCTGCGTCGAGGACGAATTGGGTTATGATACGGGTCTCTGTGAACTGCAGGAACGAGCCCCTGTTCTCGAGGGCCAGGTCACAACCAACCTTTGACAATAAGATGCTCAGCCTGGCTTCACCAGGTCCAACAGCTTCCTTGACCCTACAAATAAACCTGACTACCACTCTCTCGCTAATCCCGTCTACATCGCGTAAAGAAGTGCAATCGTTGCTTGTCAGCAAAATGCAGGAACTTCCCGTTCTCAGTGTGGACGTTCACTTCGCTGCTCTCTTCCAAAAGACCGTCTTCTGCCTGTTCAGATACCTCGCATAAGTGAAGTAAACGAGCAGAGCCAAGGATGAAACGACAAAATGACGGCTATAGTCGTGAAACCAGTGAGGTACTCTGGAGCTTCCGAGGTGAGGAAGAACTAGGCTCGATGATGAATCCGATACAGTAACCGACGAATATGAGCGAGGTGGCTACGGATCTCTTGGTGTGGCCGGTGAAGTTGGCTGTTATGAGGGTAAACATCATTAGCAGTGATCCATTGGTGAATGGCGTGATGAAGAAAGACAACAGTCTCCCGATCCAGTTGGACGTAGAGTCCCAAGCCGCTGCACAGATCGTAGACGGTAATTTTAACGATAACACTCCTAACCATGAAATGAATGACATACGATCCGGTCATCTGCAAACACTGCCCATCAGTTGTGTACTCCAAGTACACAAGCACGGAATACCCATCAGAGCTCTTGACGGAGTCGCCGGTGGAACCAAAACTTGGTCGATACTGCGCAGAACTGCTTCCCATCTTTCTGCGGCGTAGGTAAGTTTGTCACGGGTTTCGAGGAAGCCCAGGGTCGGCCGCTGCATCAGTGCGCATGATTTCCATCTTACCCTACCTGTCGAGGCGATTTAGTCCCGGATAGCGAAGGACGGAAGTATCGAGCACCCTTCGGGCAGTATCTAGTAGTGACCCTCGTGGTAAGATAAAAGACCTTGAGCAAGTAAGTGGACGACAACTTGTAGGCTAGTAGGCGAAGACCTGTTCTATCCAAGAAGTGCTATATGCGTATAGATTGGTAGATCCTCCACTAGTGACTCTTCTGAATCTTTCTTTCCGGGGACTCGCAGACGATCTGGGTACTCTGGCCACGAAGACTTTGTATTTTTATCACAGGGAGGGGGAAATGTCGGCTGATAAAATTAAAGTGTAAGGGCATCGTTACCGTAACGATTTCCATCACAAAAATGTGGACATACTAGTATTATGGTATAGTCCAATATGAACTTTACTCGCGTCCAATGCTGTGGCCACGTCTTACTGTAGTGACTGGAGAAATCAATTACGAGCAGATATGTAGCTAGAGAACTATCTCGCCGGGTATTTTGCCAACATCTTCGACGTCTGCAAACGCCGTGGCAATGATATCCGCACCCCTTAAAAGGTCCTCTTCACTGATCGTCAATGGCGGGCAGAACCTGATCCGGTCACCCATGCCAGTAGCGCTGGCGAGGACGCCTCTGTGCGCCAGTAAAGCTGTGATCCTCCGTCCCGTAACCTTGGGCGGCTTCTGCTCAATGGCCACAGCAATGAACAAGCCGCTGCCCGAAAACTCAATCACATGAGGAAGATTGAATGATCGTAGCTTCTCCAGTAGGAGCTCGCCCAAGTCATTTGCCCGGTCCGAGAGTTTCTCTTCCTCAAGAATGTCCAGCGCAGCTAAAGCTGCGGCGCACCCGGGAGGGTTGTTTGCCATTGTCGTGCCAATTCTATTGTTCACGTGAGCCAGATAGAACTAGCCTGAGCCGACAAAGAACAGGACAAGACTTACTCGTAAGGTGAGATAATATTCATTATGCGCGAAGACCCCATAACGCCAGACATAGGATAGAGACCACCGGACAAGGCTTTCCCTAACACCACCAGATCTGCTTTGACACCATCTCGCTGGTGGCACAAGTTGAACCCAGTTCTGCCAAAGCCAGTCTGGATCTCATCCGCGATGAACAGTACATTGTGTTCTCTGCATAGTGCTGCGACTTCGGCAATATAGCCCTTTGGTGGGACAATGATACTGTTATGCGCCGTCAACCTCATGATAAACCAGACTATATTGTGCTGTGTCGAGGACACACACTCACCCTGCTGAGCCCTGTATAGGCTCGATCATAAACGCACCAATCTTCGCGCCATCTTCAGTCAGGGCTTTCCGGACATCCTCAATCACTCCATAGCGCACTAACCTTCCACTCGGTGCTGTTGATCCGACATTGGGGAGGTATTGGCTGAAGTCTGAATCTGTATAGTAAGTCAAGAATCGCTAGGTTGTCAGGGCCAGGCGGTCACTTACGGTCAGCTTTCTTGCTGGCTAAAGACACCGTCGACATTGATACGCCATGATAGCACGCCGTTGCTGTGAGGATGTGACAGCTCCCATCTCGAATTCCTTTGACACAATAGGCCCATTTCCTGGCAACCTTCACTGCCGCGTCCACCGCCTCGGACCCGCTGGTCATGCCTACAAATTTGTCGTAGCCAAATACCTGTATATGGCATGTTAGTCAGCCTGAGGAGGTGAGACTGGGTGGCAACGATTTTCTCACCTCGTAAAGTCGTTTGGCCAATCGGCCATATAGTGGGTTGAGGAATGCAATGTTGACACATGCTGCATCTTTCATGGCGTTTATGGCGGCCGAGACAATGCGTGGATGTCCATGTCCCATGTTCACCACTGAAAACATGCTCAACTTGCGGAATAGTCAGTGATCACCTTCCCATTTATAGATCACACAGCTGGCGCCTCATACAAAGTCCAGGTATTGTTTTCCATCGACATCCCAGACGGTAGCATTGTTGGCTTTGGCAACCGCCACCTGCCGGCATATGAGTGTGCTTGCTTCGTATCAATGAGCAGATTGTGTCCTACGGGAAGGGGTGCGAAACCACCAGCAACATGTTCATCGTAGTCGTTAAGCACTTCTTGCGTCGCCTGGGACAGCACAAAGGGCTGCGTGGCGGATGGCATTTTGAAGTACCTGATGCTGTCACAACCCTCGGGCTGCCGACCACTTTCAAGTGGACTTTTGATGAGTATAGAACATGGTTATCTCTGTAAGGGCAAGGCAGGTAGAAAAGGCCCTAGAGATCAAAAGGGAGGGTGGTGGCCGATAGGGAACTGGCCCTTAGCGGGCTAATCCGTGTTACAACTGGTAGTAACGGTAACGGCACCGTGAGTCGGGGATTTGCGTGGCTCAAAAACATCCACATGAAGTGCATAGGCTAGATCTGTTTCGAGACAAACGAAGACGATACCTAGTATGCACTAAGGTGATAACAAGGCTGGTAAACGTGTACCATGTCTGAATGCTGGAGCCAAACTACCACTTGTCGGGCTTGGGGGCGTGGCAGCCGACTGATCCAGATGCATAACGAGGTGGCATTCATATTGAACAGTCGCGGTACTTTTCATACTTTGTTCTTTGCCAGTTGTACTGTTTCTGATGGATCAGAATGGCCACATGTTGCGCTCCCTACCTATTAGGTACCTAGGTACTATCTAAGTAGTTCAAGTTGTGAACGAATGTCCCACTCACCCAGAGCTTGGCAAGGCTGAGATATTCAGCCTTGGGGCAACGTCAATAATTTTTGTCACGCTGCACTCGGATTTCATCCTCAACCTGCCTCCGCACAGTTTTCTTGACCTTCCGCTCACCGGTCACTGCAATGTCTTTAGCAATACCCCAGGCCTCCCAGTCGGGGCTATTCAAGCCTGGCTACAGCAGCTATGACGCCGAGGATGGTGCCGTGATTCGAAATGTATGCTGCCTTCCCACCCCTCAGACACTCATTTTCTGATTCGTGTGTACAGATCGATGCATGCAGGACGATTGCCCAGACCGTTCAAACCTCCCTCGGTCCGTATGGCCGTAACAAAATTGTCATTAACCATCTGGCCAAGATGATACTCACTTCCGACGCGGCTACAATCCTCCGTGAACTGGAGGTGGTGCACCCCGCCGCAAAGTTACTGGTCATGGCCAGTCAACAGCAAGAGGCGGAGATGGGAGATGGCACAAACATGGTCATTATACTGGCTGGAGAGTTGCTCAAGAAAGCTGAGGAATTAATACGAATGGGTCTCAAAACGAGCGATATTGTATCTGGGTATGAGAAGGCACAGGCTTATGCGCTCAAATCTTTAGAAGGTACCGTGGAGCTATCCGTTGCAATCTCAAAAGAAAATATCACTAACTAACGAGTCCATAGACTTGGAAGTTGACACTGTCTCCGATGTTCGCTCCGCCGCCCAACTTAGCAAAGCGCTCCGCACTGTGGTTGCGTCCAAACAATCTGGCTCCGAGGACCTCATTTCGCAGTTGATAGCTCAGGCTGTGCTGGCAGTTCTACCCAAAAACCCGGCAAATTTCAACGTTGACAACATCCGTGTGGTGAAAATCATGGGCGGAGATCTCTCTTCCTCCCAAGTCGTCAAGGGCATGGTCTTTGGTCGCGAACCCGAGGGGTTGGTGAAGCGCGCGAAAAAGGCAAAAGTCGCTGTTTTCTCATGCCCGATCGATATTTCCCAGACTGAAACAAAGGGAACTGTTCTCCTGAAAAATGCAAAAGAGATGATGGCCTTCTCCAAAGGCGAGGAACAACAGCTCGAAAACGCCATTCGGGAAATCTACGACACGGGTGTCCGCGTATGCGTCGCAGGCGCAACCGTGGGAGAACTAGCCATGCACTACCTCAACCGGATGGGTATCCTTGTGGTCAAAATCATGTCGAAATTCGAACTCCGGCGCCTGTGCAGCGTGTGTAACGCCACTCCTCTAGCCCGCCTCGGCGCGCCCATGCCGGACGAGATGGGTAGCATTGACGTCGTTGAAACGACCGAAATCGGCGGTGACAGAGTGACCGTCTTCCGCCAAGAGTCCGACACCGCAACAACACGCACGGCGACCATCGTGTTGAGAGGCGCAACCCAGAACCATCTCGACGATGTCGAGCGCGCAATTGATGACGGCGTCAACGTCATAAAAGCGGTCACAAAAGACCCACGGCTTGTCCCGGGTGCGGGCGCGACGGAAATGCAACTTGTGGAGAGAATCAGTCATTTCGCAGACAAGACGCCTGGCTTGCCGCAGTATGCCATTAGAAAATATGCAGAGGCATTCGAGGTGATCCCAAGAACCTTGGCAGAGAGCGCCGGGTTGGACGCCACGGAAGTGGTAGCAAGGCTGTACACGGCGCATCAACGCCGGGTAGGTTCCAGCGAGGAAGTGAAACGCCGAAAACAAGCAAACGGCGAACAACAAGACGAAAGCGACGACGAGGACGAGGACGACGATGACGACGACGACTCTGGAGAATCCGACGAATCTGAAGAGCCGTACTGGACCACGGGTATCGACCTGGAAGTCAGTGACGCGTCCGGCGTGCTGGATGCTCTAGAAGAAGGCATCCTGGACCTGATGGTGACCAAGTCCTGGGCCATTCGGCTGGCCACGGAGGCGGCGAGGACGGTCCTGAGTGTTGATCAGATCATTGTCGCGAGGCAAGCTGGAGGGCCGAAGCCACCGGGGCCGAACCCGAACTGGGACGAGGATTGAGGGATGACAGAACCAGCAGCAAAAGAAAGGGGGGGAACGAATGATCTTTTTGAGGAGAGTGAATGAAAGAACGCGAAGAGAAGAAAAAAGAAGAAACGAAATCCATGCCATGAACGAGCGTCGAGAAGATAGGATCACGAATCGCATGCATGTGTGCTAGGTACGCCAACGAGCTGCGATATCCATGGCATGCATGTATCCACGTCTCAGGTCGATACAACCCTCGAGCAACCACTCGAAAAATGAGGAAGTGCACCTGCCTGCCAATGGCACGAACGACGTTGACCATGGTATGATCAACGATCAACAAAAGCCAGCCTGCTCGTACCCTTGACGTGTCTGCACAGGTCTTGACAAGCACCGACCAAGCGCGCCTGAGCACCCCCCTGGTGAAACTGTGACAGAACCCCCCTGGATACCCGGATGCTCGACAGACGGGGCGAGAGCAGAAAGACGCCATCTCCAGAGAGCACGTTTGTATACCTATGCATGGAGAATGCCTGGTGGACATTCCGTTCGGATGGGCCGAGTTTAGTATGGAGAGACCACTTGCAGATGGTGGTACTCGAAGTCAGGCTCAGGTACTGTTGCTACTAGAGACAAAAAAACAAAATGAACAAGGCAAATCATAAATAGTGCAGACTGTAGTTCGCCCGCCTCGTGAAGTGATATCGTTTCTGGATTCGCCTATGATACATTGTTGATTTGACCCCGTTGCCTCCATTCATATTGCGAAGTTCTTTCGGCTGTGATGTCAAGGGGAGACAGGCATCTTGCCGCCTATGATATGGACTACATAGCATGGTCAAGGTCATCCAGAAGATATCGAACGGACAATCTGGATGGCTTTTCCGTCAAGACTCTTTTTCTAGGTGCCAATCAACCACACTGTGATTAGAGTTCATCGCTGAACCAGAGCACTGGCATCCTCCGGCATTTTCTCATTCTTGGACACTTTTCCAACCTTGTGCACAGCATTGATTGATTGCTGAGAATCGAAATTAAAGCTCCCGCAACAATCCAACTTAGTGATGCTGAGATTGGATGTTGAACTTCGCAAATATGCCGCTGAGCGCTCAGAACTGAACACGGGATCTGAGCTTCTATGCACAGCTGTTGGCATGTTGCTCAGTGGTCTCGGAAAGATGGCTCGCTCCCTCCCGTCCAAGTAGGACATTGACGAAGAACATTTATAGGTTGTCTGTTGATTTTTGCAGGAGTAAGCCCATCGATGACTGCGCTGGTGTACGAACATGAAAACCCCACGTCAGTGAAACTCGGAAGTGAGGAGCCCTTAAGACGGTGATGCGATGAGCCGCCGTCCAGCCTTTCGTGTGTTAAGTCCTTTCAGCGCTGTCTCCAGAGTGACTGTCATCGCTTGCAGAAGATCTGATCTTCAGTGATGGAGCTCGTTATAAGGGCAAAACGTGATGTTTGTATAAACGCAATTAGGAACTCAGGCGTGAAAAGTGCACGGAGACCCTGACTTGGCCAGCGCTGATGTAAATGCTCTGACGCCTGTTGCTAATGTAATTTATTCCTCGTTCGTCGCTTGAACACTTCGGCACTTCTTCGTGTGGTTCGGACTATTGATGGTATCGCAAAAGGGACTGATGGGCTCGACCACGAATCCCATTGATTGTTGCCATAGGGTGTTCTGTTCGACCCAGGCTAGGAGTTGATGGTAGAAAATCCACTGCCTGATGGCTCTCTTCTGGTAGCACGCTTCCAAGCATCCATCGCGACCGTATATTCTTTCATCTGGTCTTCATATCTGTCGTCCCATAGCTTCCTGTTATCTGCGCTAAGGCCATCCCACTCGGCCTGGATACGAGCAGGGATCTGCTCGGGAGGGTAGTCATCGGCTTCCAATTGTGGTCTCATGTGCATTGTAAATTGCACATAAGGTGCCTCTGGTCGTTCTGGGCGTACGGGTGCGCCGGGAGAGCGCGCGAGACCATTCGCGCCGCCATCATGTGCAGAAGCTATGCTCGGCGGTCGTGGTTGACTCGGCGATTGATAAGGCACACCCAGGTGCTGGTTGACTGGCATGGGAGATGATTGCGGATATGTCGCGTCCGGAAATTGGTGCTGTGTGCCGGGGTTTGCAGGTGCTGATGGAGTAGTGGACTTGACCCGGAAAGAGGAGGTGAGCGCTGCTGGATCGTGAGGAGGGACCGGAGAGAAAGAGCTTGCGGGAGCAAGATTGGGTAGTGTGGTTTGTTGATACATATTCGGCACTGTCTCTGCTGGAACGGTGTTCATGATGGTTTCGCGGTAAGTGTTGTTTGTCCTTCTCCGCCGCTCAGGTCGCTCGACGGGCTGTGTCGGGTAAGCGTCTGCCACGGACAGCAAAGGGCTTCCTAACCTCGGGTTCATCTTCTTCGCTCGCTTCGGAGCTGTCGTCCAGTAATCCTTCCCCTTCAGGTCGCCTGCGTTGTAACTCGGGCGCCACGCCACTGCCAGCCAACTCCGCCAGGTTCCCGCTGCCGTTCGCCAGGACTCCAATCTTGTCAAGTTGTTCGGGAGTCAGCTTCTTTGCTGGGGCAGACATAATGTCCTGCAGATGGTTGAGAAGGATGGCACGCAACAGGCGCATTTTCTGGACATGTTCTGTTTCCTGGATGATTCTCTTTCGGGTAGCATCGTTGTTGGTCTCGATCTCAGCAAGACGTCGTTTGAGTTGTATACATTTCTTCCGATAGGCAAGTTCTTGTGTGGGCGCAAGGGGTGCGTTGCGATGAAGGGGGAGATCGCCCGCTGGAGGGAAAGGCGTGTCTTTGGAAGTGTCCATTTTCAAGAGTGAGGCAGAGAGAGGCGTGGAGCAGGTTACGAAAGCATTCGGCGGCAGTAGTGGAGTTATAGATGAGATTTGATGAATTAGAGGTGACAGAATATGGCGCAGTCCTTTATGAACAGCAAAGGTTGCTTGAAGCGAAATTCACCTTGATGGTGTCTGGATCGCGTGGACAGACACGCAGGAGGTTCATTAGGTTCATCAGCTTCATTTTGGTCAGAGAGGAAAGTGCGCCGAGCAGGTGTGCGGCCCAGAGCCTTTCTTCCCCACGACCTCACCACCAGGACTGAATTTGACAGCCACCTGCTGAGACGTCTTCAATCCAGGGAGTTACCGAAGAGCCTCTGGTAAATCCATTTTATCATCATCCTCTCTATATCCACCAGGTAAGTACTGTCAGGGTCCTCAACTCTAGACTGAGGCCATTCTGCAGCCTCAGTCCGACTGATCCTCCGGTATGTCTGAGACTCCCTAGCAGCTGTATCAACTTCACCCCTTTCCCCCTTTCGTCTGATCATATGGCGGTCCACTTTATCAGTCATCGCCAGATTGAAAGTCCTGGTCCCTTCATGCGGGATACTCGGAAGGGACGAATACGAGAGACGTCTCGAAGGGTGACTGAGTACAGCAAGGTCTTTCAGCTGCCCAGACCGGCCGAATGAAGCTGCCAATTCAATGATCCAATCTGCGGCTTTCTCAACTCACCAATGTTGGGCTAAAGCGCACGGTGACCAACTCCGGCAACCTTGGCAATCCGAAAGAGACATGGGACTGTTATGTGCCAAGAGAGCCGCATCGCATGACTATGGAAAGCTGCTCGCCTGAAGCCTCCGAATTCATCATCGAGAATATGGTTTGAGACGTTTTCGAGGCAGCCTCTACCAGGCTCAAGAGTCTGCGCGAGCCCTACCTCCGAATGATGGCTCTACCTATCACTGCATTCAAGGACAGCCCCCGATGCCCGATGTCGCAGCCTGCTCTGCTCCAGATTCATTATTTACTCTTCCCTGAGGCTTCGCGATGCTTGTCTTTCTGCTCTGGTAGAGAGAGTGCCTTAGCTTCTACCATTCACTCTTCTATTCACTATGAGCAGCTGGACTACGTTACCCTGGTCGTGGAAGTTGGAGGATGTTCAAGCAGTCTTAAACATCATAGTCACAGCCATCAGCGGCATCGCCATATTTGTGTTGACTCGCTGCTACTGGTCTCTCAGCGCACGAGTAGCTGCTCAAGGAAAAGTTGTGCCAGTATCGTTCCTCCTCACCTTGAACACACCTGGAGAGGCCATCGATGTTCTCTTGCTATTAAAATCTCATGTCATCCAACATTGGAATATTGTTTCTCAAAGTCTAATTGTCATTTCTCTCTCAATCACGACCATACTGTCCGGTCCAATTGCGAAATACTCGACAAGACTGACCCACGTCGTGGTCCAGACCGAGGTCAATGGGCTTCTCGCTGGGAGAACAGATAACAGCATTCCGGACTCTCAAGTGGCGTGGAACCTGACTCAAATGAGTCTCGATCACGCAAACTTCCCCATCGACGAGCTCCTGGACTATCTCCCAGACACTTCGAAATTGTGGGTCGACCGCCTTGACGAATGGAACAACAGTTGGAGTATGACCTGTGAGCCTGTATCTCACGTCGGAATGTGACACTTTCACGGGGAAGTTTGGCGGTGCGATAGAAACTGAGATCTTTCCGGCATTTCTGCGCAGTGACCACGGCAATTACGACAGCGCAGACTTCTATACCAATGCAACGTTGATCAAGGACCTGCTCATTTGTATGTATGCGGCAAACTACTCAGACTGGGATGAGGCCAGTGGCCCCTTCGGTACATACCGCACGGTGAATATGTCGATGGCAAGTTTGCATCTTCACAATGCACCGAAGAATGACTCTGATGATTACGCCCCGTGTCGATTTGGTCAAGGGGCTGTGGGCTCTGCTTTCTACACTCGTGTCGATTGTGCTCTCAGACTCACCAACAATCGCATTCAGGATCCAGCATGGATTGCATTTCCCGACATTGGAGATGTTTTTAACATCCATTCTTCAATGGTAGGCAACTATTTCACACGCTTTAAGCAGGAGTCAATGGCGGGCGACGAGATTTCCGTCATTAGCCCAAGAGATTTGCAACGATTCTATCCGACATACATGGTCACAAAGGACACTCAACTCAAGCGCCCAGTACAACGCAAGATAAGCGTCAAAGTTGTTGCCGTACAACTGTCCAACGGATTTATTGCGGTCTTTAGCATCCTTGCTCTCTTCATTTGCCTCGGGGGAGCGGCTCATGTTCTCCTTCTTTTCAGAAATCGAGGAGCCATGGACTTATTGCCACAGTCAAAGCTTGATTGGTTGTTGGA
The DNA here is from genome assembly GCF_000836435.1 of Fonsecaea multimorphosa CBS 102226. NCBI lineage: Eukaryota > Fungi > Ascomycota > Eurotiomycetes > Chaetothyriales > Herpotrichiellaceae > Fonsecaea > Fonsecaea multimorphosa. The sequence continues at coordinate 1,188,299 of NW_015971638.1, read as the reverse complement.
ATGCATCATATCAAGGTCTCCAAGCCGCAGCGGTGTGGATAGTCGAGGGCCAATACCATCGAGGGTCGCTGATGCCGGGGCTGTGGTACCCTTGCATATCAGCGCAGGCAAGAAACGGGCCCAATTTGAGGCCGCTGTCTACAGCACAATGTGGACTGGAGATGTCGATCAGTTACCCGACTCACCCGACATCCACGCCCAACCCTCAGAACTGCCGGACAAAGGAGTCGAACCCAGACAAAGCTCGGCTTCTGGACTACTAAAATCACAACGAACCACACCAGGTAGAGGTACAGAGGAAGCTGTGCGTGCTGAGTCTGTCGGCTCAGGCTGAGTGAGGGAACGACAAGGGGTTGGTTTGTGCTGATCTTTTAAGGGGAAGATTTATAGCTCTTTTTCCCATGGAGGAATTTGCCACCAATCATCCTCAATGATGTGGACGTACACCGAGAGATTTATCGCGATTTCTTCGCGACTCAAGTTCTGTCAAGGTAGTGGGTCTTTCCCTCCAATCTCCTAATTCGAGGAAGAAGAGGACATTCGAGGTTGGCTATTGTCATTCGATTGCTAAGCTCCAGCACAACAAGCTTTGATGCAGATATTTCTCACGGGTTGATAATGGCAGCAAGCTTGTTAGTGGTCGTCAGAGAGTATGGCAATGGCTTTCCCTGATTGATATTTGAGTTCAGATTCGCGGGAGCCCTTGCTGCAAGTTACACGAGCCCGTTGGGATGAGCGCGTGGAACATAAAGTGAAGCGCATGTAGGGTATTGTTCTAGGCCAGTCCGTGATGTCAGGCAAGAAAACATCTCTTCGCGCTGCGACACCCCTTTTAGGATGCATGAGCGTGTTCGACAGTATCAAATGAATATTGGGTCCTCCCTTCTGTGGCTTCCTGGGGGAGGCTGGGCAGATGCGTCTTTGGACAGAAGCATCCGACTTGGACATGGAAGGCATCCCCCACTCGGTGCCAGGAGGCTTTGTGGCTGCTGACTGAGAATTGGGTCGTCCGAATTTCAACAGCGATAGCTCCTAATCTTTTTCCACGATCACAGAAAATCTCCGAGGAATCCTGTTGATCACTTGTTCTCAAACGGTGATTCCTCAGAAGAGGCTCCTGCAGACCAGGTTTCTCATGCACATTGGCTCCTTCTGTCAACGTCTTCGGTGCATGAACAGGAGGGGGAATGCGGCAGCCACCATGACGAGACGCTTCAGGGGCGGCGGAGGCGTTTCTGCCGCTGCATGTACGGGTGCGTGTGCGTGTGTGTGTCTGCGAGGCATATATCCCGTCCTCGCGGAAATGAGACTAAATGGAACCGTCAGACAAAAGAGTCTTGGTGGCACCACGAGGTCAGTTGGCCAGTAGATCGCAGGCTTTCGTTTATGGTTATCATTTCATTGAGGTGTGCAAATGGTGATACTCTGTCCTTCATTGCAGCCGTCAGCTATGATTGACAGCGCTACCCTTTCGCCATTGCTGAATGATCGAGAGACCAGAACCCAGAGCTTGTGTCCCCGTGTCAAACCATGCCACTGTTTTCTCAGTCCGAATCCATGCATCCCACGAGTGCCCACGCGGGCTCGATGTGGCGTCTTTTCGTCCGAGACTTGCCTGACGAAAGTCCACAGACTTGGGTTCTTCCTCGTGGAGAGCGGCTAGGATCATGGGTGTCTGGCTGCCTGGAAAGAGATCTCCACACACATTGTATGGGAATTTTGAGCGGATTTGCCAAACTAATTGTTGGGTGCGCGGCGAATGAGGTTGTAAGAAGGGCATTTTGCGCAGAAAGGCCTTTTCAGGGGCCGCTGCCAAGGAGCCAGTGGGAGCCGTTTTGGGAATTTCCCATCGCACTTCGACAGCACCAACAGCCTCTCCACGGCCCACAACGGCCCTGTTCCTCGCGCTAATCGCACCGCATGCCTCTTCTCGCGTGTCCTTGGTCAGTCCTCCCTGCCGCCTTCACACCATACAGGTCGTTGATCACGCTTTTCTACTCAAAGGACCCCTCTGCAAGGGCACGCGTCGGGGGCAAAGACTGAGTCCTGACCAGGTTGGATATTGGCTGACCCCCCCCAGAATGGAAAGTCTCCTCCCAACAACAGCCAGCCCGGCAAGTCTCGTTATGCATCAATGCATGTTTGACTCGGAGCGCCCATGGGGAGGGAGGAAACCAGGAACAGAAAGAGCTCGAGCTGCAGGAGAAACAAGCCGTTGGACCTTATAGCGCTTGCTTTTCCTCTCGATCCTTCGAAAAAGAGCCTCATCATGCAATATTTGCCTTTCAGTCAATGTGATATTGATCTCTAATCCTTTTTGTGCCTTTTTTGCCTTTGGCCATCCACCAGGCATCACCATCGTTTGCAGCAATTGGACGCCGCGCGCGCTCTGCTATTGGATCCCAACGGCCGACCAAGCCGGAATCTACTCACCATGAGCCAACAAGTACCAACAGCTCTTCTACCTCACGATTCCTACGTGGGAGAGATCTATCGCATCAACATCTCCTTCATCTGCGTCAATTCCGTAATCATCATCATTCGCTTGATTGTCAGAGGCTTCGTCGTTGGACATGTGGCCGTTGACGATTACCTTATGGTGGCGGCTGGCCTCTTCGCCGATGCCTTTTCCGCCATGGCGATAGTTGGTAAGTCGGCGGCTAGAGCCTGAGTGGAGAGTTCATTCGTCTGACAACAGCAAAAGGGATACGATATGGCCTGGGGAGACATATCTATGACCTTCCACAGGACTCCAGATTTGTTGACAACACGAAGAACGTGATTCAGGTCATTACATGCCTCCTTCTGTTCTAGGGAATGGACTAACAAGCAGCAGACGTTGTGGACATGTCAAATCATGTACGTCACAGCCTTGATGCTGGTCAAGATATCCATCGTGACATCGTACATTCGGGTTTTCCCGACTACCGTCTTTCGGAGAATAATGTATGCTCTCGGTGTGGCCATTATTGCGGTCTGGATCTGCAGTATCCTCGTCACAATCTTCCAATGCCATCCGGTCCGCGGTGCCTGGGACTTTACTCTCCCTAGAGACTGCTTGGAGATCGTCTCGGCCTATTACTTCACCACCGCTTTTTCAATCTTTACCGACTTCCTGCTGTGTACCCTCCCGTTGCCCGTCTTTTTCAGGCTCAGACTTCCGGCGAGGCAAAAGTATATTGTGTCTCTACTGTTTGCTGTCGGCTTGTTCGCAACCGTGGCATCGGCTCTACGCATCAGCGTCCTCAAGAGTGTCAACAGCTTAGATGTCACCATGGGATCAGTATCCACAATGAAGTGGTCGGTGGTTGAGGTTGGCACGGGTATCGTCTGTGCATGTATACCCTGCCTGAAGCCACTTTTCAAGAATCTATTGCCAGACAAGACCTCCGCCAACAGGTCTGGTCCCCCAGCCGGAGGGCCTGGTATGCAGACGCCCAGGCTGGGAACCGCACATGAAGAGAGACACGAGCTCACCAAGCCCTCGGAAGGCTGGACGAACTTCAGTCGGCCGGCAACACTCACCCTGAAGCCAGGCCCGCTGGTGACGGCAAAGAATTTTGTTTAAACACAAAGTGCGCAAGCACGACCGTTTTGTTATTTCGAGGGTTGAATGCAACCCCCCTTCGGGACTGCCGCGTCTTTTCGGCTTGTCCTCTGCTCTTCAAGCGAGCCGGAACCAGAAAAAAGTCGGAACATTTGCTTTCCATATACATGAACCGCGCAAGCCACCCCATGTCCTAGAGATCAGTTTGATCTGACATGAGTATTTGGAGTTTGGTTGATACCGTTTTTCCAGCTTTTCCGCCCGTATCGAGTTGCCACAAAGGTCCATCTCTCCGCCGCGGGACTGTTCTGTACAATTCCAATGCACATATGAGGCGCGGAAGGATCCAGATAAGGCCGCGAACGAAATTATCGCTTACAACGGAAAAACCAAAAAAGAAAAAAGCATCGCGAAAGTGCACCAGTCATGAGACCCACGACTACCTTTTATCACGATGACCTTACACTTTACACCTGCGAAGATGAAAAATAAACAAATGGGATACACATAGGGGAGCTGGCTCTTCCTCGGGGTTGGGGTGTGTTATTTTCGAAACTCATTATTTACTGGAACGGTCAAAGAAAGGTACTTTCAACCTGGTCGATAGGCGGGAGTGGAACGGATGTCTTAGCGGGGCCAACTATTTTCCTTCTTATATGTCCTTTCCTACTCTTGAAGATGTGTATTTCGGCGGTATGGATCTTTGCTTCTGGCATCACAGCTCAGCGAGGAATCAAGATGTGTGCCTGTGTTGCATGCGGAAATGTACTAAGCGAGAGGACCCGGGAAACTGGCATCGGCGGCGGCGGATGTCTCTATATATATGTATGTATGTATATATATATATATATATATGTATGTATGTATATATATATATATATATATATATCCATTGTGTCCCTTTTCCTTTCTTCATGTCCCCCTGTACGTGGGGGAAATCTATGCAGGATACCTAGGTAGTTAGATAGGACGAGGTCGGAGCATGCCGCCCGCTGGGTATTGCCGCATCGCTATTGTTCCTTTGACCCCAGATATATATAGACCCTTTTTAATTCTATGTTCGGTGGATATAGCTTTATTATCGCATTTCCGTATATCTCTGTCTTTCACTCTACTGTATGACGCCAACAACGTCTGTCTACAAAACTGGCTCGCAAGAAATCCCGAGTCGCCTTGGCTGACGGGAGTTAGGTAAACGTCAAAGAGAACGAGCAAGAAAAGTCTTTTTCCATCATGTAAACCCAAATTAAACCAGAGAACCAAATAGGGAAAAAAGAAAAGGCAGGCCTGGTTGACCAATTGCGGTCCAACTCAGGCGGGATTTGCAACTCCCACCCCAACCCAACAAACTAACTCCTTCAAGGCAGCAGAATGCTCAAGACATCACAGCTCTGGCCGTCGGGACAGACATTGGTTCGGCCCAGATCCTTGTCCCTGGGCCCCGTGGGACCGGCGACGTACTTGCGCTCTCCAAAGACGTCGACCTGGCCCGGCGTGCTGTCCGGGAGTTGGTTGTCTCCCCACTGGCCCGCGAAGTCTAGGTAGCCCGTGGGGTCCTGGCCGTTGTACGCGGTGAAGACGCCGGTCGAGTTGTCATAGCTGTAAGTGTAGGGGATGCTCGCGACGAAGGGGTCCCAGAAGACGCCGGCGTCGGTGTGGTCCTCCAGCGGTCCGATGGGGGAGTTGAGGCCCGGGATGGTGTGGTCGTGCGTGCCGGGGATGGCGTAGTTGGCGTGTGTGCCGTTGGCGATGTACACGACGGGTCGGTCGCCGTTGTTGTATTTCTGGACGGCCGAGTAGGTGAATGCCTCGCCCGACGTGTGTTGGCTGAACCACATCGCCTGGGGGGCGCCGTTGACGAAGCGGACCATCGTGTGCTCCCAATCACCCACGTGGTCGCCGAACTCGAGCGAGGGCAGGTTCAAGACCCAGTTCCCCTGGTTGTAGGCGTAGAAGTAAAAGTAGAACGCGTCGAGGGTGTTGTTGGGCTTGGAGACGGTGATGATCAGGCTCGCGATCGTGGGGCCTGTCGAGCCGGTAGAATCTGGCTCGACGCCGCGGAACCACGACGGGAGAGCCTCGATGCCTTCGTCCGATGTGAGGTACACGTCCGTACCACCCGACGCGAAATTGTTGAGACTGTTGAGGTTGTCGAGCGTCAAGGGTGATGGAGCGCCGGTGATGTTGTTCCCCGAGCCATCTTCGGGATGGGTGTGGGTTAACTGACCGGCAATGGAGCTGGGGAAGTAGATCTCTGTGGAATCAAGGTACGCAACCGGTGCTGGGGTAGGCTTTGTGTCAGCTCCCATATAGAGTTCCGTCCGTTAAGAGAGGATTGAGAGAATGAGGTATACCATATTGGGTGACGAAAGCGGGCAGGTCACGTTTGTCAAGATGTTTCAGCGGCGACGAGATCGATGCTCCGATCAAAGCCAACACAAGAGAGATGTAGAAAGAAAACATTGTGAAATGTCTACCTGTGGCATTAGGCCTTTCCAAGTTGCCTCGAGGAAATCCTAGATATTTAAGACAGCTTGGCCTGGCAGCACGTCCGCTTTTGCTGTTATTCACAACTGTGGGTTATGGTTACCTTCAGAGATCATCTGCATATTAGACCGGAAGGTCTGCAGCGCACGACGAGGCTACCAGTGGACGAGATTCTGCGTGAAAGGAAAAGTGATTGACATCCAGGTACAGGCGGGCGCGTGGCGCAATGTCATGTCCGTCCATATTTGGGGAGATGACCACGAATAAGCAAGTATAGAGCCGTGTCAGGAAGTCCTTGCATCCTTGTAAGCGAAAGTATCGAGGGGGAAGTTAGATGACGGGCATGGGGCCAATCTCCGACACATACGCCAATCATGTTGCACAAACGTCCAAGTCATGGGAGGGAGACCAAGACAAGCAGGGATGCATCTCAAGGCTTAAATAAACGTGCATTTCAAACACGCACCGATTCGCAGGTAGAACAATGTTTGAGATGCGACCTTTCGACTGTCCCTGGGTCTTGTGTCCCTGGTAGATCTAGGAAAAGTCATGCGGAGATTCTTTTGTTTGATAGTCTGACCTGGACACTCGAAATCCATGGCCCAACCAGGGATCCCTTGGCATGGGAGACACGTGATGGACCGGTTGGCGGTAAGATAAAGCTGGAGCTGCTTCACAAGTGACCCCCATGCGCAAGCAAACAGATGACTGAGTGAACAAGGTTGAACTCAAGGCCCGTGCAGGCCGACATTGGCGGTTGTAGGACAAGAAAGGTTTCGTTCGTAGTCTCGATAATATTGAGGACGACCACTTGGGATAATGCGCCTCGATCCCGATTCTGTGATTCTGTGATGCAATATGTACAACGGTTGCATTTAGGTCCTAGAGAGGCCTTGTGCACTTCGACTCCTGCCTCCACCTTGGGCTACCTCTACCACAGTGTCTTGTGACCGAAAAGCATGCGGACCATGCCGTATACGGAGAACGTGAAGCTGCCCAAAAGGACCGTGTAGTAGGGATAGAGGAGGTATGGGCTTCGGTGAGTCTGTAGGAATTTTGTGTTAGCAAAGCTGCTCAGTGGTCGCAGTATCAAGCAGGATGATAAAGTGTGTGCAATTATTAGGTGGAGACCAGCAATTGGATTGAGCTTCAGGACGTCGAAGGGCTTATGCCATGGAAAGGCTCCATGTCTGCCCAGGACTCGAGGAAGCCCGTTGACCTCGACTTGCAGGACGGAGACTGTATCTTGCTGCTGAGAGATCCCCGAAACAGCCAAAGTTGCCATTCGTATGCGAGGGAGACTGGGTCGGAACATGCGCCGATAGGCCTAGTGCTATCATAGTCGAGTCCAGAACACAGCACACCGTGTATAAAGTCCAAAACTAAAAGTTGAACATGCACTGTGACACCGCCGCGGGCATTCCGTCATTTCCGAGCCCAAGGCAAGTTGTCGTGGAAGCCAGGGCGCCATGTAGCTAATCCTCGACGATGGATGCGCCTGATGCAACTCTTGCTCTTCTTCGGCCATAGATAATGTCTCTTCTTTCCGTCTGATTTGTGGGCTCCGGGGGTTCGCAAGGGCAAGGTGAAGGTCTGATCTGGGAAGGTAGAGTTTACTGACCTTCCACCATTGTCGTTTTCCATCGTGTTTCTGAAACAGACGCTGGTAGTAGGGTACCCGGTTCTCTCGGTACACGAAGACCCTGTGCAGAAAGCCTGTTAGCTAAATTCTAGTACGGAGCACCCTGGTGCTCAAGGTAGAGACCACAAATGGTAGTGGTTGTCCTCTTCCTCGACATACCCGGTTTTCTGCTGAGCTTGAGCTTGAACAGGTCTGAACATGCGGGCCCGGGTGGCCTGCATCATTCGGAGAGCTGTGGGAGCGACCATCTTGTCGGTTCAGGAGGGCAAATCACTTTGAATATCGGTGGGGAAGGAGGAATGAAGAGCTTCAAAGTAATAGACCTGAAGTTCGATTGAGGTTCGGAGGTCGCAGGCTCACGCCATGGCAGCCCAGGAGCTCATTGCCAAGCCTTCGATACCGCACGTGACTAATCTGTATCTTCAAAGCCAGAATCTCCTGACTTTTCACGTCTGCCGTTTTCGCCTACTGTCTCTTCCTCATTGGCACTTCTTACCCTTCTTGATCAAGGCTCTTCCCATGGTGTCCATGAAAATCTAGATGTGTTCGATAGAGGTCACGTGTATGTCGCTACATGAGATTATTATGGGGTCGTCTTGAGAGATGCTCCCAGACGCGATGTCTCTTACTGTGCAGCCGATCATTGGGCCAAATACCTCGTGCGAAGTTGGACATTGCTGCAAGTACAGCTTTACCACGACGATGGTACTCATCACCTAATCGGGCATTGACGACAACCTCAAAACCAGCATTGCGCAATGGCCCAGGCGAGCCTGGGGATGCCTATTTCTCCGCCGCTGTCTCAGAACAACCTCATTCAGATGACGCACAATGGGAGAGCCTCCTGGATCGTGGACTAGCATACGGTATCAAAACCCGAGATCAGCTGCGCTTCGAGGCAGATGTGGGCCATACATCGTTCATTGGCTGTCGTCTAGTCGATAAGCCTTCCCATCGTCACGAAATAGAGCTTTGGGAGATCCTGTTGATCGCTCAAGCTCTCCAAAATGGCCACGAGGGGATCAAAGCAATATGGAGAGGGATGAAATTCCGAGGGGAAGCCTTCCGGTTCGAAGGAGATGATCCCCGTGTTGAAGCTCTGTGGAAGACCTTCCTCTCTGCTGGTTCCGACGACCATCAATTTCTCTGGTCAATCTGCAAGGAAGCCAAACACTTGAAGTACAAACGCCCAAAACTATTCGCAGAGATTGTTGGAGCGGCATTGGAGGGCTCGCGCCCCCTGGATGCATATCAATTCGCATCTTTCATCGGCCAGAAGCACTACAAGGGGCGTGATGATCTCCTGGCCGCGTTCTACGCCGCCTGCCGCTCGAGCGAAGCCAATGCTCTCAGAGGCTTTTGCAGTGTCTATGATGTGGTTCCCAAGAGTCGCATCTATGCGGAGGTGACATCTCATCTGTGGAGTCAAGACCGGTCGTCTGATGCCTTCATGATGCACTCTTTTTTGATCGCAAAGAGAGATCTGCCACCTCAGTTTGAGCTTCTTGAACCCTACATCAACTACTTGGCCCTCCACAACGAAAACCTCGAGAGATTTCTCTTGCCGCTAAACCAGGCTGGTGCTTCCTTCGAGGCCCAGGCGCGACGACTATGGTCAATCGGCAGAAGCAGAATCACGGGTGTACCTGCAGATTCACTCAATATCGTGGCAAGCAAGACTATGGGTTCAGCTCCAACAAAACTCAGCGATCAGTTTGTCGCACGCGCTTTTGCCACTCGGGCCTTCTCCTTCGATTTTGCGGTGAACAGTCTGAGAATGATCGGGCTGATTGAGGCTGGACCTCTGGCGGTCCGTCAAATGGCATTGGCTGCACCAGATCTAGCTATATTGCAAGCCCGGTTTCAAAAACTTCGCGACCTCGAGATTGACACTGGATCTTCTGTGTTTGTCCGGATAGTTAGAGACGTCTGTGATTCGGGACATTGGGAAATGGTCCAAGCGCTTGTGGACAACGATTTACATCATGAGGTGTTTGAGGACATCGAGCTACAGAAGCGGCTCTTGACGGAATACTATCGCACCAAAGACTGGAGACAGCTGAATCGTACGCTCGTGGTTCTCAATGACGGACAATTCGACAACTACTCACGCAGCCGATCCGCCAACTTCTTGTTGAGAGCAATGATGGAAGTAGGCGACTGGAAGAGTGTCCTAAGCTGTGTGGCGACTCTACAAGAGCACGGTCGACATATCTCAACATCCTTTCCTGAGTTCGTCATCTCTCTATTTCGAACCACCAAACAACTCTCCGGTGGTCAAGGTCGTGGAGATGTGGACAAGATTGGATTTCTGATAGGGTTGATGCAGAACATCCTCGCTTCGGGAACAAACTTCAAGATCAAGCTCTGGCGGGCACCGATAAAGGCACTCGGTCGGCAAGGACGTCTCAAGGAGCTTGAGTCCCTCGTCTACTGGATAGCAGAGTGGTACCGAAGCGGAGGCCTCAACGGTCAAGTCCTTCAAGTGCCCATGTCGGGCTCGGGCACCAATCTGAACGTCCTTTTCGACGACAAGTTTCAAAAGTCGCTCATGTCATGGTGTTTCAGACCTCGCAAGGGGATGGCTGCTGTTTCTCCCGAACGTTGCCTCAGATGGACCCGAGTGCTTAAACAACTCCGGGACGTCTACGGCGTGGAGGTCAAAGAGTACGTCATCCGTTGGGAGTTTATTTACCGCCTACGACGGCTTTTCGCTACGGGGATGCGTCTCAAGGCACCCAACGCGTGGATGCGGGCCAGAAACCGGACCTCGCTCACGAGGTACTGGGCTCTGTACGACCAGATGTGGGATATGAAGCCAGCTGGTGGTCGAGTCAATTATGATGACAGGAACGCAGTCAGCCTCTATCATCGCAAGTTGAGTCCGCTCAAGAGGAGGCGTTTGTTGAGTCATTGGTCGAGGAGGAGGGCCGAACGAGGGTTGGACCAGCGAGGAACACTACCGGTTGGGAATGGTGGCCAGAACAATAATAGGCAAGAGGACATTGTTGTGTACAGAGATCTCTTTAATGCGTCTTGGGAGGACTATAGAAAGTGAATAGCAGGATTGAACAATGTGAATTGTTGAATGCCTTTCAATGATTCTACCAGACCCTGTCCATGTCTCGGTTCAAACTCAACTCAAAAGCGGCGACATCCATCTTCCCCTTTTCTTCACCGCACATCTAAATATTTGCGCCGCTTTTGTATCTTAGAGCAACGACGACGCTAACGCCTTTTGGATTAGTGTACAGATCCCATACCATTCACACTCAAACAACTCAGCTGGTAAGCGGTCTCATTTTTTCCCTCTGACAAATTCATGAGATTTCACAAAGAAATGGCGGACCTGAATGTCTTGAGTGAGCTCAAGAACCAGCGACAGCCAGTCCGTCGCAATAATGACAAGACCTACAGCAAGAAAAAGGCCCCGTCGGCGGAGAGACGTGCGATGCATTTCGATCTCTTTGGCGGCGGAGGCAGGAATGAAAATGAGAACGACGACATGGTTGACAAGATGGAGAAACTGACACTTTACCACGATGTTGTTAGAGAGAAGGCACCTGTGCAGCAGCCTTTACCTGAACCAACTCCCCTTCTCGAGCACAGACCAGTTGAGGTACATCACCACCGGCCTCGGGGACGTGGAAAAGGCGCTTCGTCCAAGAAAATGGCAGTATGTGTTCCTACAGCTCTATTAACCAACTCTCACTCAGAAAACTGACGACCCACTTAACAGAACCTCACGTGGCTAGAACTTCAGGAACTCGAACCACTGCTCTCACTCGTGGAACAGAAAGGAGTCAAAGACTTCCAGGAGTTCGGTCGCAGCATCGGCAAGAAGTACCTATGCACAAAGCTTGGTGAAGGATCATATGCCGACGTCTTCAAGCTTGAGGCAAAAGATATCGCAGATGTCGAGGATCTGGAGCAACGAGGCGGTCTCATCATCAAGATCATTCCTTTCAAAATGACCAAAGAGGGCAAAAGCGATTTCACCGACCTGGACTCAGTCATCCGAGAAGTCTTACTGATGCAATCAGTCGATGCTCTGCACGGATTTGTTCGCTGTCGCGGTATCCACATAGTCAGCGGCAAGTATCCGGACGTCCTCCTTGAAGCATTCGACGCATTCAAAGCAACACGACCAGTTTCAGCACACCATACCAGCCCGTTGAAGGAATTTTCTCCACACCAGCTCTTTGCCATTATGGAGATGAACAATGCCGGAAAGCCCATCTATCACCTCCGACACTTGTCAGCTTTTCAGGTGTATGACATCTTCTGGAAGACTGCGATGAGCCTCGCTCTTGCAGAGAAACAAATCGAATTCGAACACCGCGACATGCATAATGGCAACATCTGCGTTAAACCTCTGACCAAAGACGGCCGACTCGACGCGTCACAGAAGGTCATTGAAGAGATGAACGAGAAGCCAGAAGTTGTCCTCGGAATGTCAAATCTGCAAGTCACCATCATCGACTATACCCTGTCACGCGCCAAAATCAATGACGGGACTGAAAACGGCAGCATCGTCTTTGACCCAATGCTATTCTGGGAAATAGAGACATACAATCCGCAGACCGACGCAGAGAAGCGACAATGGTATACGTACCGCCGCGTCCGAGAATATGCGAGGGTTGTTGAGGCCGAGGCGGAGGAAAAGGCCAAACTTGAAGGACTTAAATACGAGGCAAAGAACAAGTACGAGAGGTTCACACCAAAGTCCAACTTGTTCTGGCTCGGATACCTGCTGGCGGACATGCTGGCCAAAAGACCAAGTGGCAGGGGCGCCATCCTGCCAGGCAGTAGCACGGCAGCAAAGAACCTGCAGGTGGGCCTGTGGGCGAAGTTGATTGAGGTGTCGGCCTGGCTCAATCAAGAGACGTCGACGTTGTTGCCGGAAGGGGCCGACGGCCTCATCGCGCAGGCGATGGAGAAGGGATGGCTGGCGCCAGCTGACATGGCGGCCTACAAAGCCCAGATGGAAGAATAGAGGGCGAGTTTTTGTTTCAAATGCATAGCGAGGCGCTGGCGCGGGATGTCGCCGCAAGACGAAATATCATGTGTCATGAGGAATGAGAATACTGAACATCTGAACTCCTTCCTCATCGTGTAGTCGTTTCTTTGCACATGACGGTCTGTCTCTGGACAACGATGTCGAACAGATAAGAAGGATCGGTTGTGTTTGCCTTGGGCGGAAGTAATATGGGGATGGCCAATACCCAATTTAGCCCCCTTTGCACCAAGGAATGCGTCATTGACACGCCTTGTCCTCCGTTAGGGCGGTCCATCACACGACTGGCATTCATTCTCACTGCCACCGGCAACGCATGACTCGGAGCAGTCCACGCGACAAAAGACTGAAGTGAGATGAAGAGATAGACGACTTGACTTTTGACGGCCGTGCCCGTCCTCCTATATGTCCACGACTGCCACCGGAGAACCAGCATCCTTCGAGCTTCCTCAACTGTCCAACATGGGCTTGTTTCGTTCACGCCAGCAGGAATACCAGCCTATACGGGGCGATGCAGAAAGAGACGATGAGAGTATACAAGATGGGCCGGAGGAGGACACAGTCGTGCCTGAGACGCCCTTCTCGTGGCTCGAATACGCCATCTTCGTCCTGCTTGGTATAGCAATGCTATGGGCCTGGTACGTGATACCCCTGCGGCTCTCTGGCACTGGGGTAGGTTCATCCTCACTGACAAGGGAAACCCTAGGAACATGTTTCTCGCCGCAGCACCCTACTTCCAGCACCGTTTCCGGGGAAATCAATGGATCCTAAACCACTTCCAAGCCGCTGAGGTGTCGGTCTCGACGGTCACGAACCTTGGGTCGATGGTGACCTTGACGAAACTGCAAAAGGGGGCATCATATCCGAAGCGCATCATATCATCCCTTGTGATCAACACTGCGGTGTTTGCTGTGCTGGCTCTGTCAACGCTCGTTTCCACGTCCGCAGGCGTGTACTTCGGCTTCCTCCTCGTGGCCATCTGCGCGGCCAGCTTCTCTACTGGCCTCATACAGAACGGCTTGTTCTCATTCGCATCAGGGTTTGGCAGAAGTGAGTATACACAGGGAATTATGACCGGCCAGGCGATCGCCGGGGTGCTACCGCCCCTGGCGCAGATTATCTCGGTTTTGGTGGTCCCAGTCAAGAAGGACGGCAGTGGTGCAGACACGGCGGATGAATCTCCTACTTCAGCATTGGTCTATTTCTTGACGGCCACTGCTATCTCAGTCATTGCTCTCTTGGCTTTCTTTTATCTTCTGAAGAGAGAGGCGAGAAACCGAGCCCTCCAATCGGCGGCGAAATCCACAGCCGATGAGGCCTCTGAAGGAGACGCCCTGACAACGGGCAGTGTGGCGGCGGCAGCGACAGATGAAGGGTTGGACGAGCCCAACAAGGAACGGCCTTCGGTACCGCTGAGCACGCTCTTCTTCAGGATGCCCTTCCTTGCGGCCGCAGTCTTTATCTGTTTCGCCGTCACTATGGTTTTCCCAATCTTCACGGCGTCGATCGAGTCGGTCAACAATATCGACTCGGCAATATTCATCCCATTAGCCTTCCTGTTATGGAACATTGGCGATCTAGCAGGTCGACTGGTTACGCTGTGGCCGAGAATCTCCCTCACACACTATCCTTTTGCCCTGTTCTGCATCGCGATGGCACGACTGCTGTTTATCCCGTTGTATTTCCTCTGCAACATCAAAAACAAGGGCGGTGTGGTGAGAAGTGATTTCTTCTATTTGATTATTGTGCAGCTCCTATTTGGCTTGACAAACGGGTACTTGGGCAGCGAGTGCATGATGGGATCAGGACAATGGGTGCCACCAGAAGAGAGGGAGGCAGCAGGGGGTTTCATGGGATTGATGCTTGTTGGTGGGCTTACCGTGGGGAGTCTATTGAGCTTTTTGCTCGGGGATATCTAGAAGGAATTGTTGACATAGAAAGGGAGTTCAAGGGAGCATTCGGTGACACTGTATAAAGGGGTAAGGAGTATTCTTAAAGGAGTATTTGACTCCCCCACCTTCTCATGGGCACAGCCTCGTTGTCAGCAGAAGGATGACCAACATCTCTGGATGTCTCGAACTCTGCTCTTGCGACTATTGAAATCATCAGCCCACGAGGCTGTGTGCTTCCTGTCTTGCCCACTTGAACCACATTCGGAGGGATTCGGGGGCAGATCCCCCTGGGGCCTGGTGTTTGTGCAACGTGCAACGCCAGACGTGACACGCGTGGTGTCTCGTATTATCACACAGATCACCCAGATCACTGTTGTGAAGTACAATGTTCCAGTTCCGATCCTTCCCAGTCGTACAAGTGTGAGTACCTACGTATGCAACGACTGTCATGCCGACTAAATGCCCCGCGATCTCTTAGCAGTATGTTCCCTCATTTTCCATTTCCCATCACGTGTCACATGGGAAATGAAGTTCCCAGTAAGGTGTTGACCAGTGATAGACTTAGCGTTGAAGTGCGAGGAGTCAAGGTTTAGGGCCGGCACTCGGTGCGCGCGCGATGCGGTGCAGCCAGTCGGACAGACTTGGTGGGGGAAAAGTCCGTAGCGCGTTCCTGGATGCATCAGGAACAGGAAAAGGCCGATGGAGAGGGCAGATGGGGATTGTGGAATTGCGCCCGTTTGGTAGTGGCTGGTGGCACGCTGGCAGCTGGCTGACCTGAGCTGGAAATGCATGCAGTACGTAATCCTAGTTACGAGTTTGCTGAGCCCGGTGAGGTCGTGAGCTGGTGAGCTGGGGAGCTGGGGAGCTGGGTTTCAAGGTTGTGCCCTGGTCATGACGCGTGATGGCTGAAAGGTTGATGGTTAAAGGTTGAATGAAGGTGGAAGCTTGGAAGCTTGAGAGGTTGAGAGGCGGAGAGGCGCAGGGCCTGAAACACGTCTTTGATTTGCCTGCGCAGCTGCGCCCTGCCCTCTTTTCTCTTGCTCTTCTTGGTCTTCTCTCGACATAATGCCCGACTCACTCACACACACCGCAATTCGATCCACACGTATCCTCCGATAGAGAGCTCCTCTTCCTCACTGACAAGAAATTCCAAGAAACCCGACGGGCCCAAGCCAGGCAGATCACGGCCTTCGTTGACCATTCGTGTCCATCCGAACCTGAATTTCCCCAGACCAAAGCCAAGGTCAAGGATGGCCCAGGATAGCCCTGGCTGATCGGTGCATGACCCCCTGCATCCAATCACGGAACCCAGTCAGCCATTTTGTGCCATTTTGTCCAGCTGTTTTTCTATTCTCGAGCCTGACAGACTCTGGCCGGATCCATTCGCGCGCGTCTTCACCAATCAGCCGCCCGTCAACGGCCCTGTCCAACGTTTCAGAAAGAAGCTGGGGCCAGCTACAGGAACCACCTTTGACCTCCTTCCGGCTAGCCGCATCTCCTTTTCGTGTTCTCCTTGTCCGTGTCGCCGATGCTGCTGAGCGCGGATGGATGCTTGGTGGCTCAAATAATGCTGCGTCGCTGGTCGAGTCGTCGGTGCCACTTCAGCCCTGGGTGACCAGAAAAGAGACAAGCTCGACAAGGTCAATGATCAAATACTGCCAACTCGAGCTTCAATCCCGCGTCTCTCCCTCTTGCATCTTCACCACTTGTCCGTGACTTGTTACTTATTCTTTCCTTAAGTGCTTACTTACACACCGAACTGACATCCTTCAGACCTCCGTCACATCCTTCTGCCCAACTTTTCAACAGGCTCTGGTTCGCCTTGGTCCCCTTTTGTGCTTATTACTCCCTACGCCTCGCCCTCACAAGACCATTTCGCATCCTCTCTCGACTCCCTCCCAACACTTCACTCGCTTTTTCCCTTCGATTACTGTTATCGCTGGTCGAAGACGTCGTACGAGTTGTCATAACCTCTCATTATTATACCCGACGCCATGTCGCTAGCCATGGCTCGTTCTCAATATACTGCGGCTCTTCTCGCCCTATTCTTGGCTGCCTTTCCCTCCACAACTTTGGCTTCACCTATATCACACCTTTATAGACGCGACATGGGCACTGGTGCCAAAGCTGGTCTCGGTGTCGGTCTCGCGGTCGCCGCCATTCTCTTTCTAGGGCTGGTTGCCTTCTTCATCATCCACTTCCGCCGCTCTCGACATCTAGCCGCGGTCAACAAAGAACGCGCCATCCTCGCGGGCGAGAAGAACCAAGATGGCTCCGACAAGCCCGATAAATTCGCCCCCAACCCGCCCGAGAAGTCGGCAATGCCTCGACGAAACAAATCTGTGAAAGACCGACTCATGGGACCACTGTACCGCGGCAGCACCATCGACTTAATGCCCATCCCTAAAGCCCACTTCAACCCAAACCGAAGCAGCACCGCCACGACACAGACGGCTCACTGGGATAACATCGACGGTCAACCTTTCCTACACAAACCCTGGGCTGGCGGCGAGAGCTCCCCTCGGCCTAGCTTCAGCAGCAAGCGAGCGACCAGAATGATGATGATGATGTAAACTTGGTCTTCCTTCACCTGTTTCCGGATTGTCGCTGGCTTGCTTGTTCTCGCGAACTCGGTACATGCGCGCCAATTCATTTTGTATACCTCGGAAGCGATTGTCCAAAGAAAGCGACCCTGTGCGTTTTTTGTAACTTTGCTTGGCTTGAAGCTATGTAGGGCGTTGGAACTTCCCACTGGACACTTGACAAACATCGATGGCCAAGGCTTCAGATTAATGAATCGGTTTCGCGGCGTTGGGTGCTGTGCTCCTCGTTGTTATCTTGGTCGCTTGATGAACCAACATCCTATACCCAGAATATATGGCAGCTGCTGCTTTTATGGAATATTTCTTGTCAAGTACGTATGTTGTGTTGGCACTTCGAGAAGAAGACAAATTCATTTGGAGCGGGACATCTCGTGCTGCTGTGGCTGCTCGCGGATAGCTAGTCTCAGCAGCCTTTGCTACTATGTATTGTACTTAGCTACATACATATCGTATCAATCAATGTTACCGGAATCAAGAAATATATGGAGACATTGAACACAACAGGATCAGCATGGACAGAATGAAGAATCTCTTGTCAAGAAACCAGGGCGTACCAACGAAACTTGTAGATCTCGGCGCAGGTGCTCGGCGTATCTCAAGATCCGGACCCGAAGATCGATCTGGCAATGTGCCGCATGCTCGTCATCGATATTGTACTCCCGAAGCACCACAAAATTTTAGGCGGCTTCCAGGCAGATCTCTTTTCCTCGCATACCCTTGACTCCCTCATCTCTTCGTCATGGTCATCACCAGGCCTGTCGTCTCCTCATGACAATAGCAGCAAGGCGCATCTGCGCCCAATGCTTCAATCACTTCTCTCATCCTCGATCCGGTGCCCGTCGTCTGCCCTCATGGCGGATTTCTCCACACGAGTCTCTACGGACGTTTTCGCAGTCAAGTCTTCGCGGCGCATTCGCACCCCCGACGCCTGCATCGCTGGGTCAAGCCGTGCCTGCTAGGCAATACAAGAGAACAAGAAAATGGGCGCGCAGATTCGCATACTTATTCCTGGGCGGGACTGTCGTATACGTGGTGGACAAGAGATACTACGCATCCAGTCTCACCAGAAGTTTCCGCACTTTTTCCACCGGTTTGATTGCTGCCCTGGACTACAAGATCAACTTTCGAGAGGACCCATGGTTTGACAATGACATTACCGAAGTCCACGCACGCAATGCGACGAGATTGTTTCATCTCTTGCGGACAAATGGCGGGCTGTACCTCAAGATCGGTCAGGCCATTGCCATGCAGACGGCCATCTTGCCTCCAGAATTTCAGAAGATGTTCTCCAAGATGTTTGACGACGCACCGCAGAATGGCTGGGAGGACGTGCGACGGGTTATAATGGAGGACTTTGGCGGCCGGACGCCCGAGGAGGTGTTTGGCATCTCTTTCGACGGTGATCCTGATGCCGGGGTTATGGAGCGAAAAGCCCGGGCCAGCGCGAGCGTGGCACAGGTACACTGGGCAAGGCTGAAAGACGGTCGGGAAGTAGCCATCAAAATACAGAAGAGGGAGATTGCTCAGCAGGTCGGGTGGGACCTGTGGGCATTCAAGGTGGTGAGTCGGATATATACGTGGTGGTTCGACCTGCCCCTCTACTCGCTTGTTCCGTATATCACGGAAAGACTACTACTGGAATGTGATTTCCAGAGCGAGGCGAATAATTCCAAGGAGATGGCAAAACTCGTCAAGGGCGAACCCCGGTTGCGGGATAGAGTCTACATCCCCAAGATATACGACGATCTTACCACCAAGCGGGTCATGACGGCTGAATGGGTTGAGGGCGTGCGATTGTGGGACAAAGAGGCCATTACTCGACCGTGGAAGGGAGGCTGGCGGACCGGCAGTCCAGGCTGTCACGGCACTCCGCTTGATCCGCCTCAAACTCCCATCACCACTCTGCAGGAAAAATCCCGGTCGTACAACGAAGAACTCAAGCCGGATAGGACATGGTGGAAAGGGCAGGACGGCAAAGGTGGTCTCGGTCTGGATCTCAAAGAAGTCATGACCACCATGGTAGACCTCTTCTCTGCACAGATGTTTCTCTGGGGCAAGGTTCACTGTGATCCTCATCCAGGGAATATCTTTGTTCGACGCCTGCCCAACGGCCATTCTGAACTTGTTCTGATCGACCATGGCCTCTACATCAACATGTCTCCCTCGTTCCGGCATCAGTATTCCCTCTTTTGGAAATCTTTGATGATATTCGACAATAAGACCCTCAAGGAAGTCGTCAGCCAGTGGGGCATCAACAACGCCGAGATCTTCGCGTCAGCCGCACTTATGCGTCCCTACGAAGGAGGGGATCGCTCGGTGTCGACTCGGCTGAAGGGGATATCGGAACACGAGAAGAAAAAGCGCCAGTACGAGCTGCAACAAGCCATGCGCAAGGGCATCAAGGAGATTCTAGGGGATGAAACCAAATGGCCTCGTGAACTGATCTTCATTGGTCGAAATATGCGCATTGTTCAAGGCAACAACCAGTTCCTGGGCAGCCCCGTCAACCGAATCAAAATCACAGGCAACTGGGCGTCGAGGGCGTTGGCCGAGGATCAACAGCTGACTTTTGCGGAGAGATGCAAGTATTTCGGGAGTCATCTGATGTTCAAATTGGTCCTGTTGGCATCGGATGCATTCTTTTGGTATGCGAAGCTCAAGCAGGCTTTGGGGAGGGGAAAGGGCATGGACGACGATGTGGATCAAATGATGAGGGGCATGGCGAAGGACTATGGCATTGAGATGAACCACAGTGTTTTTGAAGGCTGACGTGCATTCTCGGGGCTGTTTTATGTTCTGATACCTGGTTTTTCGGGTTGGGTTGGGCAGAAGGTATGGCTATATAGGCAAAGGATAGAAAGAAGTCCCCTCAGCCGATGAACCATTCGACCATGACTGATATGTGTAATCCGTGCTCGAGGGCGGTGGGAATGAAGTATAGACCATGCGGCACCCGGCCTCGTTTGTTCGGCGAAATTTTGGGCGAGGACGAGATTTCAGCCTCGTTACTAGGTAGTTGCATCCTGGAACAAACTTCAGTCAGCCGTCATTTACCCACCAGTGCCAGCACAACTCTCTGTCCGTCCTGGGTATTCTATTCCCCTCGCAGCAAGGTCTCAGATTTTATGAGCAAGGGCCTGCAGCTAAAAAACTTCGGTTGAGAGCCTCCATACAGCTTGGTCGAGGACGTCACCTTTGCAGGGGTCTCGACCGATCCGGCCATCTGGGCCATGGATTCGATCCCATTACTACCCACTCGCAGTTGGCGGAGAAAGCAGACGAACTGAGCATGACCCAGATCCTCGACTACATACTGCGGCTGAGCGACTGGTGCAAAGTTTGACAGAGTCCAACCCGTTCGTTTTTCAAGAGGCCGGTCTAGAACGGTGGCGCTCGGCTAGTGCTCGACGGGCGCTCTTGGAAAATGGACTGGCACAAGGGAGTGTCTTGACACGATGGAAGAAGAGATAAATTTCAGCCTCATACCTGAACTGAACTCAAAGCGAAGAGGCCTACTTGGACCGTTATACCGTCGTTGACACCGTTCGGTGGGTGTGCGGTTCTCCTCAGACTCGATCATGTCCAGATGTTCGCACTGGATCGTCCCGCTCCAAGCCTCGGACCGTCGCCTCCTTTCATACCCGTCGTCCCCTTGAGGAAAAGATGTTGCCAGCCGGTTGGAAAGGAAGCGCACTGCTCTTCAGCATCTATTGTGCCGTCGTCTTGGCCGTCAATCTCGGCGTCTTGATATGGGCGGCAACCTCCAAACCCCGAGGAGTGTCAGACGACGGGACTGTCATTCTCCGTGATGGCACCGACTCTGACCAATGTTCCAGCATTCAGGCGTTGAACAAGTGGGCGCACTTGGTGATCAACTTGCTCAGCACGGTCTTGCTGAGCGGGAGCAATTATTGCATGCAGTCTCTATCGGCGCCCACGAGATCGGACGTCAATTCTGCACACAGCGCGGGAAGGTGGCTCGACATTGGCGTTCTGAGCATCCACAATCTCAGATGGATCTCGCGAAGAAGAGTTTTGCTGTGGTTGCTGCTCGGCCTGTCCTCGCTGCCTTTACATCTCTTGTATGTTATTACATCGCTGTGCTCACGCTCAAAAAGGTTGATGTTTCCGCAGCTACAACTCGGCCGTCTTCGTGTCCACCTCGTCCAACAACTATGCCGTCTTCTCTGTCGACCGCACCTTCCTGGACACCAACCATACCGGCAGTTTTGACTATGTCGATGTGTCCTACATCCTACGTAGCGGCATCCAGCCCGCCGGAGTCGCGGACTTTCCATCTGAGACAATCCCTGAGCTTGCCAGCCAGCTACATGACGAAGCCAGCTCGAATAAACTCGTCAACTTGACCTCAGAGCAATGTAGGACGGAATACATCAAGACGTTCCAATCAGCCTATCGCAACGTTCTTCTTGTCTCCGATTCCAATGTCGATGCCGACATCGTCGACAGCAACAATGCCACCGAAGTGGTGCGCTTTCTCCCCGCCAACTTTGTCTCGGATTTCACGTGTGGAGGGACCCAGGCCTTTGCCTGGACTTGTTGTAAGTTGCTGGCCTTGCATCCCAAAGACACACTTCGCATGGGCTTCTCTGTCCTTGGATCCCATCAAATGCCAAGCATAGACTAATGAAAATTTGGTAGCGATGGATGGGACAGCCATCGGACCTCAGGATCCGTGTGACCTGCCTTGCGACGAACCCAAGATCTTCAAGCAGACTCTATCCAACTCCACCTGGGCGCCGTTGGGCCCGCCAGTACAGTATTGCCTCGCCCAACCGACGCAGAAACAGTGTAGTCTGCGGTTCAGCATGGACATTGCGATCCTGGTCGTGGTTTTGAACTTTGTCAAACTGGTCATGATGATTTTGACCGCGCTGGTTGCGTTTGGGAGGAGCGATGTCCCACTTCTCACCATGGGCGACGCCGTTGCCAGCTTCTTGGAGGACCCGGACAGTGTCTCCAAGGGAATGTCTCTGCTCAGCGCTTCGAGGATTAAGAAGCTAGGAAAGGCCTTATTACAGGACGATCAAGCGAGCCAGCGGACGGTCCTTTATTCTGGAAAGATGCGACAAAAGTGGTTGAAAGCCGTCAGCATGCGTCGATGGGCGGCATGCTTCATCCTCTACATTGGTGGCTTATCCGCTGCGGCAGCCTTTCTCGGTCGCGGAATCTCAGCAATGGTCGGATCGAAATCCCTCTCGTCACTATGGTCGATCGGTCTCGGCACCGTGTCAGGACGCACGCTGATCCAGAACGACGCCGTGTTTGGATCGGGCAAAACCGCGCTCATGGCCGCAGTCGTGCTCGCCAACATTCCCCAATTGATTCTGTCGTTATTGTATTTCACCTACAACGGCCTGTTCACGTGCATGCTCCTCGCCAGCGAATGGAACTCGTATTCCGTGAGGCGGAAAGGTCTACGCATCTCCTCGTCGCAATGCAAGGGAGCTCAGCGATCGGGTTATAGGCTCCAACTTCCCTACCGCTTTAGCATCCCCTTAGCCATGGCCAGCCTGTTGCTCCATTGGCTGGCTTCGCAGAGCATCTTTGTCGTCAACGTTTCGATGTTTGATTACACGGGTTCTCCGATCGTCTCGCTTCCAGGGACTGTCGGCCATCTCGTGACATGTGGGTATTCGCCCGTGGCCATCATTTTCACAATCATCCTGGGCGTGCTGCTGATAGGGGTGCTGCTCGGGTTTGGTTTCGGGGCGAGATTCTACACAGCCATGCCCATTGCGGGCAGTTGCAGCCTGGCCATTGCGGCGGCTTGTCATTCCACCACTGGTGTCCCTGCAGAGGAGGCGGTTGATAGCGAAGGAGGGGCAGGGAAAATGCCAACGACGACGACGACGTCGTCAACATCATTACCCATATCTCAGCAACCGCTCATGTGGGGAGAGATACCAGGTTACTATCGCGACCGCGACAACAATAACGTGTCAAGAAGAAGCACACCCGAGTCCATGATGGATGTGAGTCGGGAAAAGGAAAACTCTGCACCCACCGAGCCGCTTGTGACGACCACCTCGAGCATCAGGGACAGGGACAGCGAGGCAAACTCACATTCGGACTCGGACGCGGAGGCGGATTCAGAGTCGACCAACTTGGAAGCCGCACTCCTAGGACCCAGAAGAAGCCAGACCTGCTGCTCGACGACCGTCGCTGGCGTGGGTGCAGGCGTAACAACAACAACAACACCAACAACCACCGAGAAGACTGCCGCTGCCACTGCCACGTCTACGGGTGGACAAAGACTGCAGGTCGATTCGAGGAATGGCAATAAACCTGACCATGAAGATGAAGACGAAGACGACGACGAAGATAGTCAAGGTCCCCACGGCACGGAGGACGGGTATTTACTCCATCCGCTGGCTCCACGAGCACATGATACCGCTTCCTCCTCCTCGTTCGGTGCAGCACATCGAACCGCTATTCCCACCGGCCCCTCATCGCAAAACGGAGACAACCAGCGCGACACCGGTACCGATAGTGTCCGGCGCCTCGGTAGTCGACATGCCTCGTCGGTTCCCGGTGGTGCTGCCGTTGGGCTTGGCCATTGCGGCTTCTCGGCCAGCGACGTGACGGACCCGGTTGTAGGGCGGGCTTATGCTTGACGGGGTGAACGGCAGGGAAGGAAAGCCCATGGGGAGGGACGAGAAGGTGTGGATACAGGTATATACGAGGGATCTACCTAGGTAGGTAGGTAGGTATATAATTAATATAGTCCTGCGGATCCGTTTGACAAGGTTCGATTTGATTTTTGGATCGATGTTCATAAAACGCATTTACATCTGCTCGATGTCCTTGGATCAGTGTCTGGCTTTTCAGGCATGCCATTTCTCGTCATTGGCGGCGATAGTAATTGAGCATAACGAAAGGTCTGGCATACTGCAATTCACCCCCTCATCCACGTCGTACTATAAAGAACTGCTCCGAACCAACTCGATACAAAATTCGGCACAGAAGCGTCCCTCGACCGTCTTCATCTGTCCCCACACCTCCCTCTTGACCTCCTCCTCCACACTGCGCCCGTATCGCTCTATATACACCGCCTTGACCCTCTCGAGATGTTTTGGCTCCCAGTGCATCCTGACGAGTCTGGAGATCAGTAGCTCGGTCCGCTCTTTGCCCGGCGTCGTCTCACTTATAGCCTGGTGTAACAGCAGCGCGTCACGCATGGGGCGATTCAGTGCTCCGTTCAGTATATGCGCCAATGTCTCACCGACTAGATTCCTCGACTTGGAGATCATCTGCCTTGCGAAATTGACGCCGTAGGTCCGCTCAAACAGCCGCAGTACCTCGCGTAGATGGGCGTCGCTCCGCAGGACGATGATCTTGATCATGTCCGTCTCTCCGCCCTTCGACTCGAGCGCTTCGGCCAAGTGCACCACGTCTTCCTTGACGAGCCTGATCTCAACAGGCGATGACTCTGGCATTCGTCTCTCCTCGAGCGCCAACAGGATGGCAACGCGGAACTTGTCGGCTTTGAGTTCCGTGCGGATACATTTCTCGAGGTCGTCGCTGTACTTCTTGTCCTTGAAGCAGTTCTTGATCTCGCGGATGTCGCTGTTTGAGCGGCCCATTAGACTCTCAATCAACAACTCTCGCCGAGATGCACCGCCCTGGTACCATGAGTTTGCCCAATATGCCTCGCTTTCCCATCGTCCTAGGGCGGTCGCGTAGCACGCTTTCCCCAGGTTGCCGGGAACGCGCATCTTGATGTGCTTGGCCATGTTGATACCTTGCCCGCTCACCTTGGCGTGATTCTTGTACTCGGCCCGAAGAGCGATCAGATCGTCCGTTGAAAGCCGTGGCAAGATCTGTACAAGCGGTCGTGGATCTGGTGCAGACCGTGTGCCTGCCAGAGCAGCGGCGATGCGTTTGGCATCTTCGGTAGGGTCATAGAAGGAGACGGTCTTCCTTCTCCCACTACGCCCTCCTGGCGACAATATGCTCCTAGATGGTGAGCGGTCTCGGCTGGCACTACCAGGTTGGCGAACTTCAACGTCCAGGTTGGTGTCGAGCTTCGACAGCCGACGCGGGCGGACTTCTTGGGTCGTTTCAGCGAGACTTGCACCCCTGTCGTGTCCTTTGGTATACTTTTCCTTTTCCCTCTCGAGCTGGCGTATCTTTCGTTTCAGCTTGGCGTCCGAGTCCCCATCGTCGTCATCTTGATCAAGCTCGAGGTCAGACAAATCCGAGTCGCCTTTGTGGTTTGCCAGAACCAAGGCCGAGGGCATAGGTGAAATGGATTGATAAGTCCCCTTGTATGCCTCGAGTAAGGGCGAAGGAGGAGGCTTGTTGCCATCATGGGAGTTGTACTGTGCCACACCTAACGTTGCAGCACCCAGCGCTGCTCCTCCGACCGCCAAAGTTGACATTCTCTTGGTCACCTCTTCTGAACCATATTTGTCCCTCTCACGTCTCCGGTCGCTCTTCGCGTGCCTGTCGTAGTCATCGTGGTAGTCCTTGCTTTTAGGTTCTCGAGTCTCATATCTGTCGTCATTGTATTTCTTATCCGTTGGCGTGCGTGTCTCATACTTGCTGCTCCTGTAGTCGTTGTCATTGTCTCTAGTATCCCTAGGGCGCGACCGCTCGTAGTCTGACGGTCGAGACCGTTCGTATTCGGGTCTTCGTGATGAGATTTCGCTTGGGTCTGCATATTTGAACTGCTCGGGATTGGCATACTGGGGACCGCCAGAACCACCGTAGGAACTCGACCGCTGTGCAGCAGGCACAGGGCCAGCACCATTATAGGCTCCTGGAGGAGCGTAACGAGGATCGTTGGGAGTATAACTCATATGGCGAGCTGCCTCAGGCCGGATCTCAGCGTATGACCCCGGCGGATGGCCATATGCTCCATGTCCATTTTGATAATTGGGATCTTTGTCTCTGTATCTGCGACGAGCGTCTGAGTCACTCTCCTCTTCTGAATCGTCGTGTTTCTTCCTGCCAGATTTTTCTCGTCTCTCTCTGTGTCGATCCGAGTCACTGTCAGACTTTTTCTTTCGTTCATATCTCCTGTCATCGTCCGAGGGTGTTATTTCTTGTGCTCGAGGGTCCTTGCTCGACCTATACGAGCGATATTTATCTTCCTCGTCGCTCTCGTCCACATATTTCTTCGAGCTTCTTTTACTGCTGCTGCGGCGATCCGTCTCTTCTTCCTCATCGTAATATTTCTTGCTCGACCGTCTATCCTTGTATCCACGATCTTGCTCCGGCTCATCCTGTGGTTCAGCGTATCTCCTGCTCGATCGCTTGCTGCTGCTGTACTCATCGGGCTCATCCCGGTCCCGGACGTCGCGTGAACGCGATCTCGACCGATCTCTGTCGCGGCCACTTGGAGATTTCGATCTAGATCGGCGGTCATCCCTCACATCGAGCATTGAGGACGACATCGTGGGCGACGTTGAATGACCGCTCTCGCAACGGCTTCCTGTGCACAGTTATTCCGGATCTCGCAGACAGCCCGAACTGGAGCTGAGGAAACGACTGGTGACTAAAAAGTCAAGTGCCAGCGAGTCATGCGGCTCCTTTTTAATTAGCATTGCTTCCTGTGCTGGCACGCGTAACACTCAATCCTCTTTGAAACGCACAATTGGCTGGTGACCGTCATAACGGCCCCCAAAACTTACCTGGGCGCTGTGCATTAGGCTTGCAGATACGAAAAGAAGGGGGGCACTGGGGGGCTAGTAAGGCTTCAACATGGGTCGCCAGTCACCGACCAGTTGTGCATCTTGCCGAATTGGTGGGTTGCGAGGTTTCAGCTTTGATCGGTCGACCCGGAGTCCCCGCAGCTGTATTTGCTGTTCGACGCAGCGACCAAACTTGGAGATCGCTTTTGCCCTTTGACAACTTCCACACTTCAAGCTGCAGCTTTGGAAAGTCTGCGGTCTATATTGTCCTTCGAGTCGGCGCAAGATGGCCCGAAGCTGTTGTAAGACTTGTACCACTCAAACACCCCACGGAGCCCTCCCCGCAGTCGGCCTGAGTTGCTTTGTGCGAGTTGCATATTGCGAGGCCGCCAGTCTTCTCCTCATCCAGGGAAGCTTCTTGACATGAGAGACAATAAGTACGACAGCCAGGTGTTCAGGATACCGGGAAAAAGATATAGACACAAAGGTTATTCTTTCGAAAATGTTTCCTCCACGAACGCTGCGTCCTCTCTTTACCTCTCTTTCCTGGTCCCCACGACTCAAGACTCCATCCTGCATGTCCATATCCCCTCGTCGTCGCACCCTCAAGACCCTCCCGCTCTTCTCCCTCGAAGGCAAAACATGCGTTGTGACTGGCTCTGCTCGAGGACTGGGAAAAGAGTTCCTCACAGCCTTTGCCCTCTCTGGCGCCAAAGGAGCGTGCATTGACTTGTCCCTGAAGGATTGCGAATCGTCCATCGCCTCGATAGCCTCTCAAGTACGAGACGCGTACCCTAATGACCCCAACGCGGTCCCAGAACTTCGAGCCTACGAGTGCAATGCCACGATCGAATCAGACGTCAAGACAACATGGAGCAAGATCGTGGACGACTTTGGGAAAGTCGATGTTCTTGTCACGGCTGCTGGGATCGTAGATAACGTCGAGGCCGAGAACTACGAATATGCCCGGTGGCGGAAGATGTTGGACATCAACATTGAGCAAGTCTCATTCCCTTTTCCCACCTTGTCATTCATTCTACAAGGTACAAGTTGGAAGCGGAGCTGATCTGAAGTAACCCCCCTCACAGCGGCTCATGGCTCTTCGCCCGTGAGGCTGGCAAGCACATGCTCCAGCACAACATCCAAGGCTCCATCATCCTGATTGCCTCAATGTCGGCGACAATTTGCGTCCGTCCTCAAAAGCAGGCCGCCTACAACACCTCCAAGGTTCGCCGTTTATGAGGCTGACCCCTCCAAGGGTGCAAGATGCTAACACCTCCTAGGGCGCCGTGCAGATGCTCTCCAAATCGCTGGCGACGGAATGGGGGCCTCGAGGCATCAGAGTCAACAGTCTTAGCCCCGGCTACATGAAGACGGATCTCATAAAGGGGTTGCTGGAAAACGAAGGCAAAGAGCTCGTGGGCAACTGGGAGAAGGACATCCCAATGGGGAGAATGGCTGAGCCGCATGAGTTGAGGGGCACCATCGTTTGGATGGCCAGTGGAGCCAGCAGCGTGAGTTTTTGCACCTTCTTTTCCCTTCGAAAATGCCGCGGTCCCATTTTCCGGAAAGAGAGAATACCTGTTACTACTCTAGCTCGACAAAAACTTGACCCATGCTAACTTCGTGTCCACAGTATTTGAACGGAAGTGATGTGGTAAGCTTGCTTTTGTTTCTGCTCTGCTGATTGGGGTGAGGACCTCGCTGATCTAGGCCCCAGATCGTGGATGGCGGCTATACTGCTTGGTGATCCAGGATGGCGAGTAGGATGGAATAGACCAGCTCACAGCATGTTGGGCTTCAGATGGACACATGCATGGTTAAGGCAAACGACAACAGGACCGAGACAACATGACCATTGATGCGGGAATACACAAAGATGATAAGATCTCTCAGACGACTTGGAAGGGAATTTTGGGCATTCATATCCTTTGATTGATCGTAGAGCTATCTGCATAGCCCTTGATGGACATGAAATCATTCTATCATTTCACAAGCACAGCCCGATTTGGTCCAAATGACCATGCTCTTTTTCGTCAAAGCCAGTAGTACCCCGAAACGTAGCAAGTACATATTGGTGCCGTATGAAGGAATCGCTGAAGCAAGACAAGACCGTTGATGATGACAAGAATTAACCGTGCGGAAACCATGAAATCTCCAGGGTCAGGAGTAGATTTGAAATCCCGCAATTCAGGAACCATGGAATGGAAGCCCGCTCCTGAAGATGAATCTTCCACAACCTCCGCCACAAGAAACAATGCCACTGTGAGATGGATTGGATTAATTCCCGTACAAGACATCTATTTCTTGCCAGCCTTGACAGCAGCCTTGGTGACCTTGCCACCTCCCTTCTCGGACTTGACAACGGATTCTGCAGATGGTCAGCACGAAACTCAGAAAATGGTACTGAGGAGAGCAAAGACTTACTGATGACACCGACGGCGACGGTCTGACGCATGTCACGGACGGCGAAACGACCAAGAGGCGGGTAGTCGGTGAAGGCCTCAACGCACATGGGCTTGCTAGGAACCATCTTCACGATAGCAGCATCACCAGACTTGATGAACTTGGGGTTGTTCTCCATGGACTTGCCGGTACGACGATCGATCTTCTCGAGGAGTTCGGCGAACTTGCAGGCAATGTGGGCAGTGTGGCAATCCAAGACTGGAGCGTAGCCAGCACCGACTTGACCGGGGTGGTTGAGGACGATGACCTGGGCGTTGAAGGAGTCGGCACCCTTGGGGGGGTCGTTCTTGGAGTCACCGCAAACGTTGCCACGACGAACCTCCTTGACGGAGACGTTCTTGACGTTGAAGCCAACGTTGTCACCGGGAACACCCTCAACGAGCTGTTCGTGGTGCATCTCGACGGACTTGACCTCAGTGGTGACGTTGGCGGGAGCGAAGGTGACGACCATACCGGCCTTGATGGTACCGGTCTCAACACGACCGACGGGCACAGTGCCGATACCAGAGATCTTGTAGACATCCTGGAGAGGGAGACGGAGAGGCTTGTCGGTGGGACGAGAGGGGGGGTCGATGGCATCGATGGCCTCGAGGAGAGTCTTGCCGGTGGCCTTGCCAGCCTTGGACTCCTTCTCCCAGCCCTTGTACCAGGGGCAGTTGGTGGAGACGTCGATCATGTTGTCACCATTGAAGCCGGAGATGGGCACGAATGGGACAGACTTGGGGTTGAAACCGACCTTCTTGATGAAGTTGGAGGTCTCCTTGATGATTTCGTTGTAACGATCCTCGGACCACTTGGTGGTGTCCATCTTGTTGATGGCGACGATGAGCTGCTTGACACCCAGGGTGTAGGCGAGCAGAGCGTGCTCACGAGTCTGGCCATCCTTGGAGATACCAGCTTCGAACTCACCAGTACCAGCGGCAATGATGAGAATGGCACAATCGGCCTGGGAGGTACCAGTGATCATGTTCTTGATGAAGTCACGATGGCCGGGGGCGTCAATGACGGTGACATAGTACTTGGGGGTCTCGAACTTCCAGAGCGCGATATCGATGGTGATACCACGTTCACGTTCGGCCTTGAGCTTGTCCAACACCCAAGCATACTTGAAGGAACCCTTGCCGAGTTCAGCGGCTTCCTGTTGATGAACTGTCAGTCTCAGATTCGGCGGTCGATTTTGTGTGGCGTGTCACGTGGTGAAGGATGTACCCCTCCCCCACCAAAATTTTTGATAGAGATTGTGGCAGATCCAAAATGAGGGCAAACGAAGGGGGCGGCGGAAGGATGAGGACAACATACCTTCTCGAACTTCTCGATGGTACGCTTGTCGATACCGCCGCACTTGTAGATCAAGTGGCCTGTTTGGATATGAGTATTTTGTGTGACTGCGGTCATTTGGGCCTTCTCTTACCGGTGGTGGTGGACTTGCCAGAGTCGACGTGTCCGATGACGACGACGTTGATATGAGTCTTTTCCTTACTGAACAAATGAGAGACATGTCAGCGATGATCATTGATATCGAATTGAGGGTTGCTTCGACGATGCAAGTCGAGCGCAGGTAGATTTTGGCATGTTTGTGCTTACCCCATGGTGACGGATTGGAGGTTTGTTGATGGTTTGAATGAAGTCTTGTAGTTCTGTGGCAGATACTAGAAGAGTTCGAATTGAATGCTCAGGTACCACGGCTTGCGTAGAGGTGCTGTTGACTGATTAGTTCTGGGGGATGGAAAGTGTAGGGGCAGGGTGAGGAACTCACTGAGCGACGAAGAAGGGAGAGAAACAAAGTCGGCGAGAGTGTGCGGAAGATTTTGTAGGCTGGCGGGCGAGGGACTAAGCTTGGCGTTTTGGACCATCGAACCATGCCACCAGTGGCAGTGACGGGCTCGACGGGCAGTGACTCAAACAACCCGCGCTGGACTGTCGCTCACCCTTCAGGTTATTCACCCTCAGCACAGCACCAGACAGTCTTTTGCGGCCCAAGCCCCACTAATTATTGCTGCGCGAACTGCCATTCCTCATCTCAGGCTCATTCTCCGTCAGCCCACTGGCTGCATCTTCCATGATTGGCGAAGGAAATCAAAAAGCTTCGGCATGTGCTAGCGACTAGGGAGATCCTGCAGGGTGCCAGTGTCGCCTCATACCACCCATCAGCCAATTGGAATACTCCAATCTGTTCAAAAATTCTCCCCAAGGCTGCCATCTGTGGCAACCAGTTTGCAATTATCCACCAGGCTACCAAGTTCTAGATAAGTTCGCCATCAAATTTACAAGACTCTTCAAAGCGATCTTCTTCCGGCAAATTTGTGAATGCCAGGCTCTTCTCTGTGGGACGGCCGAGTTCTTTGTCCTTCGACAGTTCGCCCTCTCACGGAGTTAAGAGTCATGAACTCCATCTGACTTGGGTCCAAAAACTTATGCGTACCCATGCCACCGACGACTCCTGTGCGGTATCAATAGCACTGAGTCATCTTGCTATTTGCGCTTTCCCGTAGTCTTTTTAGACAGCCCCTCGAAGTCATGCCTGGTTGCTCTCGACTCCATGCCAGGTCAGTGTCGGGTGCTTCGCTTCCAAAACAACGGGCTGTTATGGGTGTCTGGCTGGCTGTTGCAGCGAGTCGTGCAAGGCTGCAGCTGATCACGACGGCGAATTCGTGAGGAGTCAGTCCGACAAATCGCCCTCAGTACTGCACACCATGACTGGCTGTGGCGTTGATGGTTTTGCGAGCCGTTCGCGTTCTTGCTGCAATCTCTACCTTGACAAGAAACCAATCTTCATTCAAGGCAATTCTCGGCCAGGTTCCTAAGTTTGCCCTCGACCTTATGTCTTGCTTCTTCCTCTTTACCAAGGGCATTCGGTCGGATCAGTTTCTCTGCACTTTGTCATGCAGGCCGGAGGGATAAACGCAGTCGGCTTCTGATGGGACACGTATGTACGAAATGATGCATCAGTATTCTCTCCACTGTTTTCCGCACTCAATACACTGCACGCCGTCAGTACCCGAGCAAAAGTCTTGTGACCACCTCGCGGCATACCTTGAAGAAAGAGGTGGGCGGTTCGTCCGCACTTCGAGTCTGCAGCTGGTAGAAGTAGGCCTTTTTGGAATCGCATTTCTCGTTCGGACATCCTCCAGGAACTAATGAGGCCAACCATATCAGTGACATGCTTCTCTTTCTCCTTTCTAATGAAGGCGTAGAATACCTTCGTTGACTGGCAGATCAGATTGCTCCTCTCCTAGAATGTCGTCCTTCTCTTTCTTCTTCATGTATGTGCGCTCGTAGTACTGCTGGTCAAGCATGAATTGGTAAGGGCATGTCCGGCAAGTCAACGCGTTGCGGCCTTGAGGGAAAAGGTCGCTTGAAGGCGCCCGTGCGATTGTGAGGCAGTTGCAGCAGTATGGACAGACTGGTTTTGGCCCTTGTCAACGTAAAATCTCCAGTAGTCGGATGTATTTACTTACATGTGGGAGCCATTATATAGGAGACTCGGCACCAATTACTGGTCAAAGAGCGATTTCTCGTCTCTTGAATTCATCTGTAAACCACTGCACTGAGAACGCATGTGCGATTTTGAGACAAAACTTGCAAACACAGCAAAAAGCGAAAGCGGAGGGCGGGGGGGAACACTCGGCATGTTTGCTTCACGAGGCGCCGGCTCGTGTCGAGGGGTTGGCGGGATGCCTGGATCGAGTGTTTGAGATGCCTCCTTTGTCCACCGCAATTTAACATATAGACCTCGCTCAGCCTCTGTACCTCGTCCATTCCTTCTGTCCTTTCAAGCCTTTCATTCCGTTCACAGCGATCACCACGCCTGCTCCCCCTCGACCCAGCCCGTGCCTTCCGCGTCGAATTCGCCTGTGGCTAGACCGCCGGTGTTCCTCCCCAGTTCTGCACACACTGGTCGTGTGCCTGCGTGTTCAACAACTTGCGCAGCCTTCTAGACAGCCATCATGGCTGAGCATATCGATGTGAGCGGATTATCTCTGTATTCCACTCCCTCCATTGACAAATTGGGCAGGGAGCATCTCCCAAAGAACAGATCCTCGAAGCATGCCGGAGAGACAATGTCGAGCTGTTTCACGAAGTGCTGAGTGACATGAAGGACAAAAGCAAGGAACAAATAGCAGAATTCTTCAATTCTACCACAGACACTATGGGAAACCACCTGTTACACGTATGCGCAAGTTATGGAGCTTGTACGTCAATTAGACCCAACATGCGTGGCGTCTCGGTTGACACTTGTTTTCTTTCCAGATGATGTTATGGACGAATTACTCAACATTGAATTCCTCGAGTGCGATCCCTTGAATCGGAGGGAACAAGAAACTCCCATTCATTCCGCAGTCAAGTACGCCAACGAGCGAGAAGTCGAACTCGGACAGGCAATGGCAAAGATGCTAATCGACGCCGGAGGCGATCCCAGAGTCAAAGACAAACATGGCAGAAAACCTGCCGAGATCTGCACCCCCAGAACAGAAGAGCTTCGTGGTATACTCATCCAGGAGGAATATGTTCTCAACGAAGGTCTGCGGAACTCCGATGTCCACCCTGATGAAGAGGACGATGGAGATGCCGGGCCGCCTTCAGATTCGGAATGAACTCCGTCAGATTAAAGACGGTACCTGCTTGAAAGCAATGCAGGCACCTTGCCCTCCCAGCTGGTTCCAGTCCGTGTCTGCCCCGAAAATAGGAGAACAAAGTGCTTTCTGAAACGCTGAAACGCCCATATCCACCAAACAGCACAGAGGAGATTGGGGGTGAATGGATCTGCATTTCTCCCACTCGTTTCAAATGTGAAGGCGGCATGTACCACAATCACTCACAGTCCTGATACGGAGATAGCACAAGGGTTCCGACGACACAGCTGCCCTCACGGAATGTCCAAAAGACAAGGTCTTCAAAAGACGCCCGTCCTGGTGACGGCGCGATGGAACTGGATGAAGTCGCAACTGGCCGAGGACTTGATGGAGCTGTTTGACATCTAAAACAATTGAAAGAAGAAGCACTAGATTACGCCAAGTCCATCTCCTTCTGATTGCTGCCCTTTTGTTTCCCTTTGACTCGCGCTCTCCAGGAAAGAATCAGACATATGGCGCACAAGATGCCCAGCCCGTCGAATCCGATGGCCAAATACCAAGCTCCACGGTAGCCCTGCAGCGGGTTCCGGCCGCCCGAGTTGACATGCACTTCGACCGTCCCTGCCATGCCCAAGCCGATGGAGATGCTATAGTTGATGACCGTGTTGATCAGGGAGGCCGCCAGGCCCTGGTGCTCGGGCGGCATGTGGTCGGACAGCACGATGTTGCCGGACGGGAACGACATGTCCATGCCCCACGGGGTTATGACGGTGGCGACGAACGTTTGCGCCCCTGGGAATTTCTTTGTTAGCGACGAGCCCGAATTGACATAGCTTGGAGAGGAACTGACAGTATGTCTGATGCACCGGCATCGTGGCAAGCAGGATCATTCCGGTCAAAAAAGCACTGATGCTGATGAGCATGATCCACCCGGGCTGCATTTTGGCGATCAGAACGCCTGTGGTTATGGCCGCACAGCAACCGGACAATGCCGTGGGAACGAGCTGGGCCGCCGAGAGCAGAATGGATTGGCCTCTTTCGAGCTCGAGAAATTGCCTGAGAGAATTTGTTCAGCGGAGAGCACAGACACAAAGGAGAGACTACTCGGGGGAAAAAAGGAAAAGGAGAGAACGAAACTAACCATAGATAAAATACCCAGACTCCAAACGAACTCCAGCCCAGTGCTTCGCATCCAAAGACGAGATTCGTGTCCATTGTGAACGACGACATGGGCACCAACGGGAACGAAGCGCGCCTCTTCTCAAACCAGAAGAAAGTGACGAGCAACGCGACGCCGACGATCAGCAGGACATAGACGTATACCTTGGCCCATCCGGCAGCGGGGCCTTCATTCCAGGCAAAGTTGAAGGACATGAGACCCAGCACACCGAGCACGGTGCCCGTGGCGTCCAGCTCGGAGAAAGTCGCCGACGGGCCCGCGACCGGCATGGGAGGCACGACGAAGATGACCAGGCAACCCAAAAGGGCCAGCACCATGGCCAAGACCCAGTATGCCCAGGGCCACCAGACGAACTGGGTAAAGATTCCCGAGAAGGTGGCGCCGACGACGAAGCCGACGGGAGCGGTGGCCCCAAAGATGCTGAGCACCATGTTCTTCTTCTTGCCGGGCGGGTAGGTGCGAGCCAGCACGGCGATGCCGTTGGGGAGCAGGATGGCCGGGCCGATTCCCTGCATCCCGCGGCAGAAGGCGAAGAAGATCAGAGAGTGCGAAAAGGCCGCGAAACCCGCGACCATGGACCACAGGGCGAACCAGAAATAACCCGCGATGAAGAGCCTCTTGTGTCCATACAGGTCGCCCCATCTCCCCGCGGGGAGAATGAACGTCCCCACGGTCAGCGAGTAGCCGGCCGCGAGCCACGATAGTTGGCCCGGGTTGGTGGTGTTGAAGGTGCGGCCGATGACATGCAGGGGCGCGATGGACTGCGCCAGCGCCGACTGGGTCAGGAGCTGTGCGCAGCTGATGACGGCGATGAAGAGGATCTCGTGCGCCAGCGAGAACGACGGTGGTTTCGTGGCTGTGGGTACTCGCGACGCGGTGCTGGCCAGGCTGGGCTGGCCTTCGAGGGCGATGGCGGTCCTGGTGGTCGCGGCGGTGTCGTGTCTGGTCAAGTCTGAGTCTGTCCTGCTCGCCAGCCCGCCATCTGCATTGGCTCCAGTTTCTTTCTGCCAGGGGCTTGCATTGTCAATGGCATATACAGGTGTCGGTGTTTCAGTCTCCTTTTCCTGCATCGGTGGTTCAAGCGGATGGTTGTAGTCGCGGTGTGAATCAGTGCCGCTGCTGCGTTGCTGTGCATCCTCTGCTGCTGCCCAGCGACCGGGTTGAGAATAGTCCCCAGCCATATCGGTGCGCCGAGTGATTCTCTCGCCTTCAGAGCCTTGTGTCTAAGAAAATGCACCCCAAGGTTTTACGCCAGCCCACGCGCCACTGGACGTGGTCTTTTTATCAATGACAACAGGGAATAGAAATACTTCCGCCCGAATGGCGTGGGTCAACAGTTTCGTTTCCCCTGATTGGGTCGTGACGGCAAAATGACGTTTTTATTTTTGGGGCTCAAAAAATTGTTTGATAGGAAAAAAAATATAGATATCGCCTCAAGTTGATAAGATTGGCAAAGTTGTTGCAGTTCCTTTACCCAGGTTCGAGGCAGGAGATGTCCAGACGATATCAAATATCTATGTGAAAGGGGAAGGGGATCTAGAGGGATATTATACAACCGAGAGAAAGCGCACATGCTCTACTCATGAGGAGAGGGATACAAACAGCAAGCCAGCCAGCCAGCCAGTAGCCACGCCCCCAGCGAGGATCGACATGCTATCTCCCCTTCCGTGTATTTGGCACCTTTTGTCTTGGCACTGGCTTGGCACTTGTTTACCTCGTTTGTTTACCTTTGCAACTCAATGCATCTACCATACAACCATGGCCGATTTAAGGCGATCTACTAGGCAAATACAGCCAAAACGATTCTTCGATGATATAAACGTACCTGAAGAACATCTACAGCCAAAAAAAGCAAAAAAACGGCTCCAGATCCACCTACAACGCGTCCTGCAGAACAGCCTCCACCGCGGGAAGTTAAAGACCTAATCGACCAACCAACACCTAATTATTCTCCACCAATTCAAGTCCAATTCGTGCCTTTTATTATTCGCTGGATAGAGAATGATCCATTCTCTCTATTCATGAAATTCCTCGGCCAAGCGAGCGTTGTGGCGATCGTAAACGCGACGAATGCAAGGGCCGCAAATTCGATGGGTCCCCACCAACATCGAGTACGACCATGGCGCCAATTGAGCTCCGGAGAGCTTCTCTGTTGGCTAGGGATTCTGTTTTATATTGCGAATTATACTGGCAAGAGAAGGGACCATCAATGGGATCGCTTGCGGCGATTTATGTCGCAGGAACGGTGGGAACAAATCCATCGATTTTTGACCTTCAATATCAACACCACACAACTACCGCAAAACGAGGATATAACGCTGAGATCTCAGGGCTTTTTACGCTCAAGGCTTGAGCCTGTCTACAGCATCATTCGTGCCAATTGCCAGGCCGCAATTGTGCCTTCTTCCTGGGTCTCTGTCGACGAGGCAATGGCTGCGTTTTCAGG
The DNA here is from genome assembly GCF_000836435.1 of Fonsecaea multimorphosa CBS 102226. Classification (NCBI taxonomy): domain Eukaryota; kingdom Fungi; phylum Ascomycota; class Eurotiomycetes; order Chaetothyriales; family Herpotrichiellaceae; genus Fonsecaea; species Fonsecaea multimorphosa. The sequence continues at coordinate 1,150,786 of NW_015971638.1, read as the reverse complement.
CCGTTCAAAGCACACCTTGAAGCAGAAAGGCAAGCCTATCAAACAGGGCTACAAGCTGTGGTGCCTAGGCTGTGTTGGCGGCTATTATCTCGATTGGCTCTTACACAGCCCTATAGAAGGCGCAGAGGGCTGCAATCGCAGAAGGCCTATCTCGTTTGCGCGCGATGCCAATGGAGCGCCTATTATGCTATCCGAGACCTTCCAAGTACCAATCGTACTGCTGAAGCGACTCAAAGACCATTGGCCTCATAGAAATTGCCTGGCATTCCTGGACAACCTGTTCCTCAATCTTAACGTTGCTCAAACGCTCCTGGCCCTCGGTATCGGCGTGATGGGCACAACACGCAAAAACTCAAAGGGCCTACCTGAGAAGTTGATCGCGCTCAAGGACATCAACCAGGCGCTTATATACGGCGGCTATAGGGCCATTGTCAAGGATAACGTCCTGTGCTTTGCCTGGCAGGATAACAACATCGTCCTAGGCATCACGACCTCGTTCTCGCTTGACAAGGTTGGCGACTTTGTTATCCGCGATCGACGGCGGCCAGGAGATGCCTCAACAAATGCTAGGATTGCCCTTCCAGTCTTCGGCGATAGCTGGATCAAAGCACTGCCTATACCACTTGCAATTGACGCCTATAACCATGGCATGAATGCCGTCGATAACGCCAACCAGATCCGATCGAACTTCACCTCCCACCTACCGTTTGAGAGGCGCAACTGGCGCCCACTTGCCTGGTGGCTATTCGACGTTTGCCTAGTCAACAGCTTCGTTCTCTGGCGTGCTAGGCAGCCACTAGATCGCCGTAAAAGCACCCATTTGCGCGAGGAATTCAATCGCCAATTGATCGATTTATTGCTCATGAAAGGCTCTTTGCATATAGCAGAGAGGCGTCCTAGGCGGCGGCGATGTGCCTGGGGCAGTAGCCACCCAGAGGACTGCCAACAGGGCGCCAGCGAGGTTGGCACAGATCGCCAACAACGTCGCCGTCGCCGCCAGAACGCTCCTAGGCCAGCCTTGGCTGAGATAACTAACGGATCGCGCGCCAGTGCTATATCCAAGCGCTCAAAGAACACGCAATTTGGCTGCAATGCCTGCGACGTGAATCTCTGTATAAAGAGGGGTTGTTTCCATAGATATCATGAAAATCTACATAGAAATCTGCTGTGGAATAACATCTAAATGTTGAACCTACCCGGTTGTATAGTGCCAAGCCAATGCCAAGCCAAAAAGGTGCCAAATACACGGAAGGGGAGATACCACAAGTGGTACGCATATTCTAACACGAGAACCCTGGCCGGCAGGGGTTAAACAATGGTAGGCGAGATCTGAGCCGCATAAATCCGGCGCTGGGTTCGGGTTTGAGCAAGCCCATTGCCAAAGACCTCGTGCGTGTCAAAAACAAAAACGCCCATTTCTTTCCCATGATCCAGATAGCAGCCGAAATCAGTAAGGCGAAGGATGTACGCACTCGACTTTCGTATTCCCGGGTGCTGTCTCTATCACTAGGGATGGTAATGTGCAGCGAACAGAAACGAGATCTTGAGGTAATTGAACCAACGGTGTACTCGTAGCCGTGGCAGATTGATTTTCACTCGTATCTGACAATAGGGATGGGACTCGTCTTTGGCCTCCCGCGCCCCAAACTCGGCTCGGCGATATCACAGCAAGTGTCTTCTCCGTACCAGTAAGGACGCAAGAAGGGGACGGCGTGCGGAAGGTGAAAAAGCACCGTGGCTCCGGCGGTGGAGGAGGGGCGGAAAGGGAGGAAGGAAAAGGGTCCACTGTGGATATACGAGGGTATCTTATAGCGAATACGGCGCTGATCCACTGTTCTGGCAGTACCGATCAAGGGCGTTACGCAAGCATAGTGGGAAGAATAGCGATGCGAGTACGAGATACTATTAGGGGACCGTTTCGCCGATGATGTGCTGTGGACGCAGTTGCCATTCGGTGGTGGTGATGGAATTGACGTCATGAGAAGCAGCCTTGTATGGTGGATCTGTTTGCTCCATACCTAGCTAGGTACCTAGGTAGGTATCAAGCATCCGAGAAGAGCAGGCTGCAAGAATGATACTCCGTAACTCAATCGAGATTATGAAAGCAGCGTCCCACAAGACAGAAATTAATGATAAGATGCCAAATCCATGCCGGAGCATGTTCCGCTTTTGTCATAGTAAACCACAATACCTACCTAGATACACAGTCCAGGTATAGCTCCTCAGCCGCTCATTAAAGCGGCCTCATAGTCATCGTCCATCAAAGAGGGCCAGCCATTTGCGCGGCCTTGAGTCAACGATACCAGAGCCCAGAGCCCAGAGCCGATGTCCAAGCAAAGAAACTCATTGTAGTGAAAAAGCTATGCCACCGGTCACGAAGGCATCGAGTGTGCTACATAAGAACTGTTGTCCCGGTGTGAGGGTGTCGACCATATTTCTACAATCCCCTAATCAGCTTGCTCATGGCCTCTAAGAAGTCCACCCGATCAATCCCTGGTGCGGTGCCATCATAGATTTGTTGTAATCAAACACGTGTCTTGATGTGCCTTGCACGCTCTCTGAACAGACGCCTGTCAAAACAATGCCGCCGCAACTCTTCCAAGGACGGCAATTCCCCGTGTCTGGCTCCTGCTCCCTCGACCAGGTTCAAATGCCACAGAACGTTTTGCAACTAGACCATTTCGTGGCCAGGCTAGAAACAGCACAAATCCTTCCTGAGTGCATCAGAGAGAGACCAATATTGGAGAAACAAGCTAGAGGCCGAACAAAGCATCCCACGTGGCTAGCGCCAGTCGTTTCTAAAATTGGCTGGAGGTTACAGAAGAGATATAGAGTCCGTTAGAAGGACGGGGGTGCCATCGCGGACTCCACTGCCCATGCGACAGCGGAAGTCTTGATCGAGAGCATTAACGCTCCACAAAAGCGCGTCATCAATTCCATTCCGCACATCGCAAGTGCCACAGACAGGATTATTCCACGAGATGGAGATAACGATGAGACAATTACTATGCACGAATCGGCATCAGATACTCATGAAGGATCGCATTATTGGACTTGCTCATACGGCCCACTTCGACAAAGATTACGACTTAAACACTCGGAATGTTGGACTATCATTCCAGCATTCCTGGTTGCAACTTCCGGCCAAGAGCACCATACTTATTGGGATTATTTGAGTTCAGAGACAGAGAGAGACTGTCGAGGAGTATAGTCCCTCATGCACTTCTTTTGGCTCAATCTATCGCGGGCTACTGTCGAGCAGCCGAAGTATGGTGATGCGAACAAACTACAGATATGATTCATACGAAGGTCAATATGATGTTATGAACGCACAATCTCAAGGGCTCAGGGTCTCTTTTGCAACCATGAGCTTCAATACGCATATGTGGATTAATGATTACACGCCTGATCGAGAGTGGCACAATACCGCCAAAGAGCCTTTCCTTCGCTCCTATCATGGCTTCCTTTGCGCCCTCTAATTAAGGGCTCCTTCACTTTCAATAACCCAGACGCCGGGCTTAACGACCTTCCAGGAATAGGTACTCTAGTTCCATTTCCACACGGTCCACCCGAGGTGTCAACTTCGTGGAATTGTCGTTTCAACATGAGATGGTTGTGTATGCTCTGCGGACAAGACAAAACCTTCTTCGCATGATTTTCCGCTGGATCAGAAGGAGACATGCGGCAGCTTCTACCATTTCCTGCGATGATTGTGAATGTGCAGCCGGTCCACATGTCTGTTTCCTTGTCGAAGGTGGTCTTTCCTAACCCAGTATGTTATGCCCGAATGGACCAGTACCACACTCCGCAGGGTGCAAAAAGACACCGGCAATGAATCAGCTCTGGTTGATGATATCGAAAAGGCGAGAAAGCGACTCGGAATGACCTTCCATCTAATTCTCACACTAACAAGCGACGCTGAGGTTGGAACACTTGCAAACATGGTTGAACGGATTTCAAGGACGGCTCAAATCCAGGTTGACCTTGCGCGAGCATGGCAACTATCAGAATTCCAATAATTGCTTCCCAGTTGTTGCTCAAATCTTCCCTCGGAGAATTACGCCGTCTGCTGCCCGCCATTCAAGAGTGAAAGCCAATATACTACGGAGTTTTGGATTCATTTCATGCGCAGTATTTTCTGAGCGCACAATCCACGAAGGATTAGAGGAGACTATCCCAGCACTTGGGCGAGCCTGGATGGATGTGGAGCAATAAGTTGTCCATACAATACCATAGGTCGCAGAAACTATGCGTCTTGTTTCCTCAACTCATTGCCAGTGGTTGCATGGAATGCGCTGCCGAGCGTCTTGAGGAATCGACTACCTTATCATGGGCCTCATTTTGTCACGACGAGACAGGAAAACATATAAAAAGCATCAGGGTGGGTCACGAAACCCAATTCAGCATCGGATATTGCTGGGTTGGAACTGCAGAGGAATAGATCGCGAAGACTCCTGCAACCAGGCTGGACATGGAGAAGCCATGTGAGGAGATCATTGCGTGTCACTCCAGGAGGGACAACGAGTGGCTCAATCGCCGAGCAAACCCCAGAATCGTACCCTTCGCCACCGTCAACCAACCTACAGGCCCTCAGCTACCGATAACTTGCCAAAGACTGGAACCAAGTTCAAGTAGAGGCGTCTGTGTGATGGCGTTAAGGAACATGTGGATCGAGTGTACGGAAAAGTAAGGCGCGGAATGCTTCCTAAAAGGCCATCGCACTCAACCCTGCAGTATTAGCCGGCAAGCACATGTCCCGAACCGATGCTCGAAAGGATCACCATCTCGAGGAAGTATCCAAAGACGAATCAAGCTTGTCACAATAGCAGGCGAGCGAGTTCTTGAATCAGGTGGTATGGGTGACATAACTGTGGCCCATTGTGTGCCCAAGGGTGATGATGTTCCACGGCCCCTTGCAGAGAACGAGCATTCGTCACCATGGCACCGCAGCGCATTTTGCAGTGGCACCGCGTCCATTGGTAAGGTGTTCCTTGTCCGTGTCTGGAATGTCCTGATGCATGATAACAGTGATTCATCATTGTGCCGGAGGTCCGTAGATGGCGACCTGAAGAGGGTCGTTGACGATCCTCAAGATCTGTGCCCGAGGAAAGGCAGGGCCACGACAGATAACACGGAAATAGAAAACGGCCAAGGCTGATACAGACTAGGATGATAGCGGGCACTCGGCGGAACTACTGTTTCAGGATCCGGCGAGCAGGAGAGCGGCCGGCCGGGGGCGATTGGCCCGATTGCTTTCGTGGCTGGGCATGCCGGTCGCCTGAGATTGGTCCGACCCAGATCCACCAATAGGAAAAGCGCCTTGGTGGCTTGGCAGGCACCCGCCCGCATCCTTCTGTCGACCACCTCGTCCCTCTCTTGTCTCCCTTTTCTCCTCAACAGAGAAATCACCTCTAGGTAATAACACTTGCATTCATCTGCGAGCTCTCCGAGCCTTGCTCCACATTCTTACTTTGAGGTAATTGAGGATTTTTAGCGCATGCCATATCAGCGCCTTCCATGGAATTCTGCTGGCGGGATTCATGGATTATCTCTCCTTCGCCATGTCACCTTTTGCTGCCCCTTATGCCATACCATGATTGCCACTCGATTCTCTTGCCCTTGTCGTTGTACAACGCCGGACATTCCTTCAATATTAATAGTGGCAAGCTATGGCCTCGGATGCTGATTTAGATTGCGTGGACGCTGTTCGAGCCATGGCCCTGATATAGATAAACGAGGCTCACCAGTCTCCCCACGAGAAAGAAAGCTTCGTTTCAGACCAGGTCGCTACCCCATGCAAGCCATAGCCACTCATCTGCCCAGGCCATTGGATTCGTCATTTCGCTAAATCTTGAGATCTCGGGTGATTTTAATATCAAAGTGACTACCACACGGGTCAGCAGCTGACCCTCGGCATTTTCGTTTTCCTCATCATTCGATCATTGACGATTTCCATATCACCTTTTCGATGCTTGTCCGGTATACGTTGCTTTCTCGGTGATCCAGGACAAGTGTCGTCCACCTGTTTGCCTGACGAGCTGGGCTTGTCCTGTATTCTTTCGATTTAACTACTGAGATTGTTGCCGCTTTCTAGAAGAATGTTTCTTTTTCCCCCCTTGGCGATGGCAACCATCTTTGTGGCCGCGCAGGCTTCTACGACAGGCAACTCAACCACTGGCGGGAACTCATACTACCAAGAGGATGCAGCACAAGTCCATCTCGAGGGACTCAACAGGACCATCGCCCATTCCTACCTCGGGGCATTACTGGGTGTCGTCGCCTTGCTTTTCGCCTATTCAGTGACTCTACGGCTCAATGCACACATTCGACATTTGGCTTCCATGTCCGGCGCAGGCGCTCTTCGATACTTTTCCAGCTCGTCGCCTGCTCTCAGTCTAGTCAAAAGCAAGATGCTGTACGCACCAATCCTCTTCTATCGGCGAGCACGAGAGATCAGATTTTCTCGACGTGTCACTTTGGGAACTGTTCCAACACGATTGCAATCTATATTCATTCTTTCAGTTGTCATTACGAATGTCTTCCTCTGCACCTGGGACATCCCATGGTCGAAATCTGAACAAAAGCTCTTGCCTATCCTCAGAAACCGAACTGGGACCCTTGCGGTGACCAATTTCATCCCGATAATGGTCATGGCCACGGTGAAGAATCCGTTGATTTCGATGCTGGACATCTCTTACGATACTTTCAATCTGATGCACCGCTGGTTTGGTCGCCTCGCTATCTGCGAAGTCATCACTCATGTTCTGTGCTGGCTCATTGCAAAAGTGCAGTCAAGTGGGTGGGCGGCAGTGAAGACATCATTGGAGAGTCCTTTCATCTACAGTGGCTTAACTGCCGCCATCAGCCTCGTACTCATCTTGTTGTCAAGTCCAAAGATGATTAGGAACCTGGCATACGAGTTCTTTCTTCACCTACATATCGTCCTTGTGGTGCTGGTACTCGTGTTCCTCTGGAGGCACCTTGAAGGTGTACCTCAAAGGGGCTTATTGCTCGGGGCCGCCATAATTTGGGCCACGGCAAGATCTCTGAGACTTGCGACATTGATCTACAGAAGTGTTGGAACAGGTGGCACCAAAGTCAAGATTGATCCGCTCAACGGTGGCGTGGTCAAAATCACGCTCACGAGCCCAAGGCCTTGGACCTATCGCCCTGGGCAGTCGCTGTACTTGACAATTCCTTCCATCGGGCTATGGACTGCGCACCCCTTTTCTGTTGCATGGTCCGGGATCGAAGACCCTCTGAGCAGATCATCTTCACTCAGATCAAATTACAGCGAAAAGAGACCTATAATTCACATATCCCCAAAGGATATCGAGAAACGTGGAGAGGAAACAATGTCCTTGATTGTCAAAAAGGAGACCGGCATGACGAACAAACTCTGGCATCGGGCAATGACAGCAGGGGCTGGTCTGGAGCTCAATGCTTTGATCGAAGGACCTTACGGAACCGAGCGCAGCATGTCAAGCTATGGGACGGTGGTCCTCTTTGCCAGCGGTGTGGGCATTACGCATCAACTCGGATATGTCAAAGAGCTTGTTGAAGGATATAGCCACGGTACGGTCGCAGCGAAGAGAGTCACACTTGTGTGGGTCATACCGAACACAGAATGTCTAGACTGGATCCGACCTTGGATGCATGAGATCCTTTCCATCGAGGGACGGAGAGAGGTGCTCAAAGTTCTGCTGTATGTTACAAGAGTCAGCCTCAGTCAGGCTATCCGAAGTCCCAGCGAGCACGTTCAGATGGCTCGAGGGAGACCGGATGTGGAAGCCATCATTGCGGGAGAAGCCAAACAGAAAGTCGGCTGTATGGGAGTGAGTGTCTGCGCTGGAGGAGGGTTAGCAGACGAAGTCAGGCGTGCATCCCGGGCGATGCTTGACATTGGCGTGAATGTGGATTTCGTTGAGGAAGGGTTCGGGTGGTGATGGAAGCAGAGGAGCTAGTTCCTTTTTCTTTCGTTTGGCTAATTCTGTGCCGTATAGATTTTGACTTTGCTGGATATCCCTTTTGATCACTGAATCCTCCTATTGAAAAATGAACAAGAATACATTTGGTACTAGGTATCGCTCGGTGTACTTCCATGGTTGATAATGTAAGTGAGTGAAAGCTGGTTGGCCGAGGAACTTGTGGAGGCAAAGCTAGGCGATGCCCACAAACACAGAAAATGGCGCAAACAGCGCAAACAGCGCAAACAGCGCAAACGTTGCAAACCCTGCAAACATCTGATGAGCGAACCTACATCACGCCCATCTGAACATGTTGATCGTGTGCCTGCATGTGTTTCCATCATATCACCCAGCCGTCTGCGAGTTACGAGTCACTTCTCTTTCCTCAAATACAATCGTCTCAAATTTCAATAAACTCCTAAAGTCTTTTAGCCAATCCTGCTATACTCGATGCCAAATCCTTTGTGTTCCCCGGTTCGACCTTGAGAGACCAACAATGATCGTACAAGCCGGATAGCCTCATCATACCACGACACTCTGAACGACTGGCTCTCGGTCCTCAGAGAGGATTGCATAGCCTCAAACAAATCAAAGACGTGAAGGCCAGCTTTGGGATTGACTCGTTACTTCACGTTTGAGCTTGAATTGTCACCGTTCCATGAGCACCAAATTACATGTCTTATGACTGCCAGTAGATAAACTCAGAGAATTGGCGAACTGCTCAGCGGCAGTGCTTCTCTTATTCGGACAAGATTTCGGCACACACTTGCTGTCCTCGCTGCCTACGACGATTGTCCATCGCTACCTGCATCAATACCACGACACGTCGCCACGTCTCTCCCCGCAACCACAAATAACTCGACATGCCACCCCGGCGAAGAAGAACCGGTGGTAGTGACAGTGCCAGGACCACAGCATTCGGGAGAGCCTATCCCAATTTGCAGAGAGCCCTCCTGCTGTCGTGCGAAGTCGGTCCGTTTCTTCTCATCGCCACTATCTTGACAAGTGCTGGCATCTGGAAGCGGCCAGTGTGGCAGAGAGCATTGCTATGGCGAGCGGCTCTCTGGAGTTTCCTCTCAAGGTGGATTCTGGTTGGTTGTGCTATTACCTGGACCTGGAATGAGTGGGGTCAAGAAGAACAGCGCGAACAGACCGATGAGTTTCAACAGCAGCAACGCCAAGACGAAGGACACGAGGATCAGCAGCAGCAAGAGCAATATCGAGATCGTGACGAAATTTGAGTAAAGGTCGATGGAGTAATTGGCTCGGGTTCATTTGGGGGCAACATTTCGTACCGAGAGCCATGATTTCCTGAAAGAATCACTTCTCAGCACCGCTGCGAAACGGACATGGCTCTCTCTCACTCTCAAAAAGGCCACTACCTCCAGACGATCCGAAATCCATACCCACGTTGACATGTCTACAGTTTCAGCAACCTCGGTCTCTGAGACCCACAGTTGCTATTGACAGTCATCACCTCATTATCATGAGAAAAGAAAGAAACTCCAATATCAACCCGCATTATTGATACCCGAACTCTTTCCGTTAGGGACCCCGCAGTCAACATCTATCTTGGCTGAGACAATTATTGAGAAGCGATGCGAGAAGGGACAACCAGAGACTGCTTGTCGTTTCAACCTGCTTGGAAAAGGCCCTGGTTGCTCGCAAACACGACCGGCCTGTGCATGAGGAGCAGTCTTTGGCGAGCACCTTGTCATATCACCAATGCCCAGAACACCCTGCGCACGAATCGGGCTCTTCATATAGCACCCGTGGTCTTGTAACCCGCGGAACATCTTGCTGTGTTTCTCAAAGGGCGGTGACTCTTCTCAACTTCCAAAGCGATCGTCACATCATGCTTTTTGGCAGGTTCGTTGGAGCTTCGGGTTTCGGCTTGGGGATTCTCTCCGAGCCACTTATGCGCATCTTACATGCGAATAATTTTAATGAGAGGAATGCACCTACATCTCCGGACGCTTCGTTGCTTTGTAACAATATATCGGCCTGATGACTCTATCACTACAATCACTGCCAGCTCAACGGATTTGGGCCTCTTCTCTAGTCATCGTCTCGATGCTACTGGCCATCTATTTCCGAAACTCGCCTTTGCTGTGATAATCCTCCCAATCAACGTAGACCTGGAACTCGGCATAGCAGGTCTGTTCGTCGCTTTCCATCTTCTTCGTGTACGCGGCCTCTTCCTCGGAGATGAGAACTTTGGGCAAGTTACCGCCTTGGCTCGCGGCCTCGGCCAGCAGCTGGCCCTGGCAGGCATGTTCCATGCTGAGGAAGAGGAAAGCGGCTTCATCCACGGTCTTTCCCACAGTCAACAGGCCGTGGTTCCGCAAGATGCACGCTTTGTTGGTCGGTCCCAGGGCCTTTGCGATCTGGGCGCCTTCTTCGCTCGCGAGCACGACGCCGCCAAAGGAGTTGTAGACCGAGTGGGCGTTATAGAATTTACAGGAGTCCTGCGTCAGCATCTCCAGGGGCCGGCCGAAGACGGACCAGGCTTTACCGTAGACGGTATGAGCATGGCAGATGGCGACGACGTCCGGGCGGGCCTTGTGGACTTCGCTGTGGATCAGGAAGCCGGCGGCGTTGGGCGGCCGCGTGATGTTGCCTCCCACGACCTTGCCATCCAGGTTCACCGCGATCATGTCGCTGGCTTTGAGAAGGCCGAAGTGCACACCCAGCGCTGTTCCTCCGGGGTTAGTTTACGGTTGTTGTATTCTCTCCAGAAAAGGGACGTTTGACGTACGATTCGTCCAGAAGACTTCGTGGTTCTCCGGATCTCTCACACTGATATGTCCTGAGATACCCTCAACAAATCCCTCTCGTGCCCAGTGGCGGAAAGCTGCGGCCATGTGCTCAAGTTGCCATTGGCGTTGGGCGGCAAAGTTGTCGAACTTGGGGACGCCGGGCAACATCACGTCGCCGTGGGAAATGGCCGCAAGGGGCGACTTGTCTTCCATGCCGTGCACATGTTCCTCCTTGCCAGGAGTGATGGACTTTGAGGCCAGGGGCCCGGAGGGGAGGAGGTCGCTGATCGCAGAAGGGGCCATGGTTTTGATCAAGGATCTGGGTCGAGCAGAAGACGGCGAGGCTAGAACACAGAAAGACAGACAATGGGAGAAGCGATGAAATGGAGAGGAGGCTCAACTTTGCAGAAGTGAAAAGTCTGGATACACTCTGAGGGGCAAGCTGTTTTCTTGAGGACTTGATATTTGAGTTGAAGTACACGAGATACGAGTGGGAGAGAAATGCTTGGTAGAAGATAATGTGGTTAAAGGGCGTGAAGGGACCCCGATGGCAAAATGATAGACGTCTCATTGGAGCGAGCGAGGGGCACTGATGGATGGGTTCATGGAGAAGTCCGCACGCCCTGCGATTGGATCTTTCATATATAACTAGATCAGCACAGTGTCTCGTACCTCGTATTGAGTTTGAGTGGGAGTCTCGACGTTCGCCAACAGTGCTGGTACTCGGGGAAGAGTGTCAGTCTCCGATGGAGGAGTTCACTGGGCCTTAGGAGCTGGGTTGAAGGTGGGAAGATGAGCAAGGCTGCGAAGCACTCATCCTGTGTCTCGTCTCTCGCGAGGCTCAGCCTTGCCGAGGCTGACGTCACGCAGCCTTGATCAAAAACAAGGCTGGCTTTACACGCTGGATTCGCAGCCGCAGTTTCTGCCGTCTGCACAATCACAACAGCATGGCTTCGTACGTCTCGCACATGCTCGAGACCGTTGACATATTACTGACAGACCACAGGAATCTCCTCGAAATCCCCTTCCGTCGGACTCACTCTGTGGATCTATCCTCCGCCATCAAGCAGTACATCTCCACGAAATATGATCAGTCTCCGGATATGTTCGCAGATGACCTGCGAGACATTGACCGCCTACGAAACGATGCCATAAACGTCCGCGAGCCTCATGTCAGCGGTATCAAACGCTTACAGATATATGCCGCTCAGCTGCGGTATCTGGGTGGGAAATTTCCCATTGATGTTGGCGTCGATTTCCCCTGGTACCCCGCGATAGGCTACGATCGAGACAAGCCCGTACTACAGAACAACCTACGATTCGAGCTAGCGAATATACTCTTCAATCTTGCGGCCCTATATTCACAACTTGCGTATGCCACGAACCGGACGTCGATCGATGGGCTCAAATCTGCCGCCGAATATAGTATCGCAGCCGCCGGGACCTTTTCCTTCATACGGACAGATATCCTTCCTGATATGCGCTCGACGCCACCGGAAGACATGGATGATATAACTTTGGACAGCTTGCAGCAACTGTGTTTGGCACAAGGGCAAGAATCCTTTTGGCAGATTGCAATCAAGAAGACCATGTCGGACGGCACGGTAGCGAAGCTCGCAGCGAAGGTCTCCGACTACTACATCTTTGCGGCGGATGCCGCACGCCAGTCCAGGGCCGTGAGCGCGGAGTGGATACATCATTTCCAAGCGAAACATCACCATTTCGCTGCCGCCGCTCAGTTTCGACAATCTCGATATTGTCTGCAAAACAAGCAATATGGGGAGGAGATTGCCAGGCTCAAGGATAGTCTCACCTGCGTCAACGAGGGTCTTCAAGAAGCCCGATACATCAATGCTACGGTGACCGGGGATCTCAATGGTCTCAAGTCCAAGGTCACTGAAGAGCTGAAGAGGGCCGAAAAGGACAATGATCTGATCTACCTGCAAACAACTACGCCCAAATCAGAGCTCAAGCTTCTGGACCGAACAAATATGGTCGCTGCAAAAGCACCGGCAGATATCGTCAATGGCATTTCTCTGCTGGGTGACGGAAAACCTTTCGGCAGGCCGTTATTCGAAAAACTTGTTCCTTATGCTGTCCACCAAGCAGCATCAATATACGCCGATCGCCGCGACCGCCTCGTCAACCAGTCCATCGTCGTCGATCTTGAAGCTATGACAGCTAGACTGAGAGAAATCCTGCAATCGCTCGATTTACCCGGGTCACTACAGGCCCTCGAAAAGCCACTCGGCTTGCCCGGCAGCCTGGTTTCAAAGGCCGAGGAGCTTCGACAGCAGGACGCGCTCTACAGAATCAAGAGATCAATGGAAGATACGACGAAGTTAAAGACGAACGATCTCGCTATCTATCAGGAAGGCGTTGCATTGCTCGAGGCCGAGAAAGCCGAGGATGAGCGTGCTCGAGCAAAGTACGGCACGGACAGATGGGCGCGCCCACCTTCTACCACTGCTCTAGCCAAGTTGTATCAGACCTCAAACGAGCTCCAGACGTATCTAAACTCTGCCGCCTCAAGTGACAACTTGGTGCAAGCAAAGTTCCGGGAGAACGAGCATATCCTCAAGATTTTGACTGGTACAAATCGCGATCTCGAACGATTCGTCCCCTCCTCCAGTCAAGTTACCATGACACCGGCCATCGAGCAAGCCGCGTCTCGATTACGGACATGTCTGAACGAGGTCTCCCGCTTAGAGACTCGGCGAAAGAATCGCATTGCGGCTCTGAAAGAGAAAGCCAAGTCTGATGATATCGGACCGGCTCTGCTCGCCGAAGCAGCTCGCCTGGAGCGGGAGTATCCCATGCAGAAGATCGAACCAGGTCAATTCGAGAAGCTGTTCGAAACACGCCTACAGGCTTATGAGCCTGATCGCGAAGCTCTTGTCACTGAACAAGAAGAACAAGACCAAATTATCGCTCGATTGCGCGAAGCAAACAAAGCATTTTTGGACGCTCGAAGGGGTGACACCAGTACCAAGGATCGCCAAAAGGCTCTACAGACGCTGGACACAGGCTATGCCAAGTACAAAGAGCTCATTAGTAACTTGGACACTGGAAGAAAGTTCTACAACGACCTTGCTGTTCATGTGACACGTTTCCGAGACAACTGTAAAGCACAGGTCTCAGAGCGCAGGATTGAAGCCAGTCAGCTTGAAGCGGAGCTTGCTGGTCAAGATATGGGCAGGCTCAATCTTCAGGAGACAAGGAGGGAACTAAGGAGTCAGAATACAGCGCCGCAGACGAGAAGCCGTCCGCAACAACAGCCACCTGCAGAGACTCAAGAAGCACTGACGGCACCGGCGCCAACAAGGAATCCGCCTCCTGGAGGAGTTATGCCCTCCACTTCGCCCTTGCCGGTTGGCGTTGCGGGCGGCACGATTGGTGGTGGAGGAATTTGGACACCAGACATGGGCATCAGATTTGGGGGAGCGCCAAATCAGCCTGGGCAGGCGGGTTATCCTGTCCCAAGACGACCATGAGAATCGCTTGTTCTTCTTCAGAACACTATATTCATGTTCGAGAACATTTTGGGCACAAAATATGCCGACCCCAAGATGAATAGGGGGTGGTGCTTCTTCGTCTTCTTCGTCTCCCACCCGACTCTTGAATGATTGTTCCACGCAAAATAGCAGCACCTCAGCTCACAGCCTGGAATTGATGACAAACTAGAAACCCTCATTTATCCACTGCCACCATATCAAAGCACGCTCTTGACATCTGGCACTTCACACATTTCCCAGTCTGAACCGAACGCCGCCAGCCCAAGCTAATGAGTTGAATCCGAGGTTTTTGTCGACTTCTTCTTTGTATAGTGTAGCGCAAGGACCACTCCCAATGCTCCCAGACAAACAAGCACTGTCAAGATTAACAAACAGAAGTATAGAGCCTTCTTCTTCGTGTCGGTCGGCCGTTTAAACTCGTGCTGTTGTGCTGGTGGATATCCATACGCGTGATCCTGATCGTTACCAGCAGCAACGGAAGCGCCCTTCCCGCTGGGATTGAGGGCTAAAAGGGCTTCTCCGCTCGAACCATAGTATGCAGGGTCATTGTACCCTCCTATAGTAATCAGCCTGACGCCTACAACAGTGGACCGACCCACGAACCTGAATAGATCGGCTGGTATCGAGTAGGGCGCTGAGAACTCAAGAATCCATTTGGCATTGCTTCAATTCCGTTTTCGACTGTCGGGTGCAGGAATGAAAAGGGTAGTCAGTCAGTGCTGTCTTCGCAATTCGAGGTCGCAGGAAAACTGCGTGTTAATATTTCCCATACAAAGGGTCCAGCTGAGGCTGAAGGAGCTTCCCAGCCCCGCGAGTCTAGTCCTGCATCACGCTTTCCCCATCGGTTCCCTTGCATGAAATACGTGGAAAGCTCACTGCTTTGTGGCCTTTCACCGTCCTATTAATTTTTCATGACCTCTTGCATTGGTGGCTGATTTGGACCTATTAGGAGTCGAGTCACCGCGGCTGGCCTGACCTCAAGCGTTGACTCCGGGGCTGAGCAGCGCCGCGTCTTTCAGCTGATGCTTGTTTTGACCACTGCAGAGTGCCAGCCGGAGACAACGTAATAAGGCAAGTAGAAGGGCCCAACCGAGCTTTTGGAAGCGCCCCCTGCCTCTTCCTGTGAAGATGTCTGCCAACCTCTGGCTTCTTGCACTGCTAACTCATGCGCTTACCTCTGCAGGTCTGAAGGCGCCTCATATCGAGATATCGCAGTCACCGGTCAATTGAAATGGCGGATTCAATCACTCTCGCCGTCACCGCGCTTGGTGTTGCCGTTGCGCTAACTCAGCTCGGTCAGCGCGTATACAAGTTCGCAAATTGACAGGTGGAATCGTGAAAAGCCGCAAAGACTGCAAGTGTTTCTCTTTTCAACTCTCGAATTTGATCTCCTGTTTACAAATGTTAGCATGATAATTCTCACAGTGACTCACACATGTATCCGGTGATGCAACCACCTGGCTCTTTCCAAACAACCAAATACTCTCAATATCGCACCGTACAATGGTTGAGCAGTCCACTTTCATACGTCCAGATGGCTGATTTACATCCGTTGGTTATGACCGAGAGGCTCGATCGTCAAGCACTTTCATAACTCAATCGACAAAATCTGGCGGCACATTTCCCATGGTCACATCAATCAGACTGTCAAGGTCCCTTTCAATTCCCAGCCTTTCTACCGCTCATGGCTACTAGCATGATGCTTCCTGTTGGAGACACACATACATAAGCCGTTGGAAAAGTCGTGGAACAGCCTCAGCTAGTGTCACAGGGACTGCTTTCGCACTTGACCAACTAAAACCTTCGGCTTTTCACACTGGGAAACGGCAGTGGGATCGAAGATCTGTTTCAACCTCTTACCGGTGAGCAATTCAAGTGAGGGTCGCGTATCTGCCATACAACGGAAGTGCCATGGTCATCACTTGAAAGACAGAGAAGGGTCGCAATGACCATCCTCTCTCTGCATAGGAAGGTTGCGAGTCGCTCGGAAGATATTTGCACAAGTATATCTGCGAGATCACTCCAAGACAGGTGAGTGACGGGACAACGATTTCCAAGTGATACGGAGCTTGTATTTACTGGTATAGCCCGCTACCTGTGGGGCATAGCGTCTCAACTCAACCATGATCGTGTCTAACCTTTCCAAGCCAATACCGCCCTCAAACTATTTGACCATGTTCGGCGGATATGCGGCACCTGTTGCATATTAATATGCGCTTACTTCGGAATTCCTTCAAAAGGAAGTTGGATTTTGAGACTAATGCAGATCTGGCAAAAAACGAAACAGCGAATCAGCCTTGTCAACGTCTCACCTAGTCTAGCCCCAACCTTAATGAACCAACGCTCCCAATCTTTGTCGACGACGAACCCATTGCATCTTCTCGTGCAGAAAAGCCGTAGGCTCTTGTTTGCGCCTTTGATCTACGTGTGCGAATCACCGTCAATGGCTGCATAACTGAAAAGGGCAACCTTCTGGGATGCGGCAAACTCAGCCTGAACCCGCGGGCTGGGAAGACTCGGTCACTGTCCGCGCCCAATCAGGTCTCCCAAAAGGCCGGGGAGGCTCCGAACACGATACGAACCAGGACGATCAGGACGAGCAGGACGATCGGGATGAATCTCAATATGGGCGACAAGACACAGTAACATCCAGCACAACTGGTTCTCAACCTGCTGTAACCCCGCGAAAGCCTCTTGTCAAGCGGGGAAAGGATCGGAAACCTAGGACAGTGACTTCCAAAAAGACTGTCGCAAGGAAAGCAGAACGTGACGAGGCTCTGGCGGTGGTGAATTACTCTCAAAGTCCATCGCTGCTCTTGGAACCTGATGCCGACGAGCCCTATCCTCTTCTCCCATCAGCACTTCCGAATGGGCTGGTCAAACGACACCTGCATAACCGTCAGTGATCCTGAGAAAACTATGCATGTTGTTGAAGAGGGATTTCTCCTCGGTGCTGACGAGATTGTGTCTGCAGTCCCTGACGTTCTTGCGAAGCTGGTATCCAAAGCTGCGCTGACCGGGAAGTATGGAAGATCCTTTGCCAGCAATGTCATGGCGTCGCTCTCCCAGCACCCAGCACAACTCCACGCCATGATCTTCGCGGTCATGGTGCATGACCGCATACAACAGGGGATCAGTAACCCGACAGCCACAGAGTTGATGGTCGGCACAGAAGCCATCCGCCACTTGAATACGGAAATCAGCGACCCGGACCCCAAACGAGCCTTGTCAGATTCCAACATCTGGGCCGTCCTGGTGCTTGCATACTCTGGCCGCGAAGATAGAATTAGGTCGGGGCCAAGTTACCCGCGGCAGTCCTTTTTGAGAGAGCTACAGTCAATTCATATCTATCTGAAGATGGAGATTGTCATTGAGCATGTCCTTGGCCTTATCAAAATGATGGACCTACTTGGGAACTTGCACAAGATCAAGACACCCGGGATCGCTCCGATAGTCTCTTGGTAAGCCGATTTCGCCCCATGCGCTCTCCACCTCTTCAAATGCCACGTTTATATGCAAAGTCGGAGCCGCTTCTCCGAAGCCTAAATGCTGACTTATCATGTCACTGAACCCACAGGTGCGGTATCATGGGCGCATGCCGCAGTATTGGGAGACCCATCTTTCCCTTTATATCCCACACGGCCACCTTCGTCCGCGGAGATGGTCGTCTCTCTATAACCAACCACGAGCGTGACGCCGTTGCTGCTGACCTAGGCACCCTAGGCACGGGCTTCTGGCAAGTCTGGAGCCCCAAACCTTCCGCGCCGAGCTACCTCGACGATCTGCTGACAGTCATCCGCGACATCTGCGACTTCACGGTTGTGGTCGAGAACCACGCGAGTGGGAGGTGGATGCCACGGACGTCTCCCGAGATCATCGACCAGAGAAACTTCGTTCAGCACAAGCTGATGTCGCTGTGGTCAGCGGAGGAGCTTCTCACCGCCAGGGACGTTGCCGTCGACGACCTGCAATACGAGACCTGCCGGTTAGCGTGCATCATCTACTCTTTCATCGTCGTCTTTCCCGTCCCGCCGGTGGTGGGACCCTTTGAGACTTTAATTGACAGGATCAAGCGTGCCCTGCAGGCCACCGAGTGGAAGAACTTTGACCCTCCGAGGCTGAGGTTGCATTTGTGGATCCTGGCCATGGGTGCGATCGGCTCGATAGGGCTGCCTGATCGTCCTTGGTTCCTGCTACGGATCATGGAAGTGTTGGACGAGTTCGACATAAAGGGATGGAAGGACCTGAAGGTTTTGTTGCAGTCGTTCTTATGGCATCCTCGGACGAGCGATCCCGACGGCCTCGATATTTGGAAGGCGGTTCAGCATGGACTTGATGTGCTAGATGAGCTATGAGCATGACCCATAATAGGAGCAACTCGTAATATAGATTTCTACCTGGATCGTACGCTCAGACCGCATCAAGAGCAAAACACCAGGACATCCTAATCCGGATCACTTTTTAACCCGCAACTGATAGATCTGTAGTTCATCTCAAAGATACCCGTCTGCTCAGAACGGCCTCTCTGAGGAATAAACCTCCAAAACGAATACTGCACTCGCCTCTCACCTAGGCAGAGTAGCGAGATCGAAACGACTCTGGAAACTCTGGGAAGTCCGAGATCCTGCCCTCGATGAAGAAATTCCGCAGTTCCGCCTCGGCCACTGTGATCGCACTCGTCATGGGAAGCTGTTGCTCGGGTGTCGTAGGGCAAGACGAGGACCAGGAGTTCCCCTCGTTCTCTTGAGAATTCTTGATAAGTTCAATGTCTTGAAGCAGCTCCTCGACCCGCGACTGCAGCTGTTTGATCTCCTTGGCCTGTTGTGAACAGGCCTGGTTCAAGGCCTCGTGCAGCTGTCGCAGCTGGGTCCATTCGCTCTCCAGTGCCTGGACCCGGATCTTCTGCCGGGCGCGGAAGGCTTGTTGGGCCAGTCGGTTTTGGACTCTTCGACGCTGGAGAGGGGGAAAAAAGACGAGTGAGCCGCGAGTTGTGACATGTGTTGAAAAAGGCGAAACGTGGGAAGGGCAGGTAATCCAGCAACCATACATACCTCGCGCATCTCTGCCGTCTCTCCGATCTGCATTTGAATTTCTCCTGGCGGGTTCTCACTGTCGGAGCTCGTGGGTATCCTGCTCTCAACTCGTGGGGCGACTGAAGGGTATTGCGTGGCAGAGTATTGGGAGGTGTCTTGACGGCGCTCTTTGTTAGTGTTTTCCTTTTGGCTGTGCGAGGATACGGCATGCCGTTTCTTGGGACCATAGCTCCGACAGGATCGCTGAGGGAAACTCACTGGAACTCATAGTCATGCTGGGCGACTAGGTTGAACTGTAGGGATTATTGCCTGTTGTCCCTCAGAGTCCGTCGGATGCGACCGTCTGTGCTGAAGCAAAAGTCCCAAGTATGGGTCTCGGGAGATAAATACCCCAGAAACTGTTCGAGGACTTTTGTGAAATACTTGCAGCAGCCTTAGCTAATTAAACGCCCGAATGCCAGAGGATGTGTGTGTGACTAAGAAATGAGTATGATAGTGGTTTCGAACTTTGTCAGTGCAGGAAGCAGAACTATAACAAGCAGCAAAGTGCGTAGGCACAGGGGTTTCCGGACTAAGGACAGTTCTAGGGCAGTTACCGTATGTTGGGATGGGGTTTCACGTCGGAGAACTAGTGCAGGAGAATGTGCTTCTGCAGTGCCATTGAGGCTGAGTGTACCGTCAGAAAGCGAGGGCAGTAGCTGTCGAATGACGTGGATAAATCAATATCCAGCTACCTGGGCACCCAGCTCGCCAGGTATAATACCTCGTACATGTACCAACATAGTAGAAAACATGCCCGACTACTATTTGTATACGACTCCACCCACGCTAAAATCCAACTTCCAACTACGGCTAGTGTGGCCCCTTAGTCAGCGGCAGCCACTCACGTGCTTGGCCTTGGAAATTCTCCTCCAAAGAACCCCCCCTTCGGCCCCCTCTTCCTTGCATCTCACACGCCGTCACTATCTTGCCCATCGCTACCTACCTCTATCCATGGGGTATTCCTGCTAGTCACGTTCGTTACAAAAGATTACCCTGATTCACACTCGCTCCGATCCTCGTGGTATTGAAACAAAGCTTACCCGGTCCCCAGAAGCTTCGGCGGAAAAGGAGCCTATTTTCTCCGCCCCAACCACAATGTGCGAACCCCGTCAGCCATTTGATAATAATGCCAGACCAGACCGAGGAAGGCGACCCAACCACTGCAAAGAACCCAGTTGAGCCGCCCAAACTGCGATTTGTGACTGCACGGCCCGACTCGACCCAGGCGCGACGCGAGGCTAAATCAGTCATTCGGGCCCATGCTTCACGCGCGTCGTGGGCCAAGATCAGGCAGGGCAAAAAGCAGTCGAGGCAGGAGGGCAGTTCTCAGATTGGCTCAATACAGCCTCCGGCCGTGCAGCAAACCCCTCTGGCCAATACCGGGCTAGTATCATCACAGTCAAATGACGAGCAGGACCAAGATACCTGCTTTGGGGGAGCTGGTCCCTCAGGCTCTCGACAAGTTGTGCCATCCAGAAGGCAGACCATCCTTGGATCGCACCCTGTCCCCAGTCCTCTCCACACAGTAGGTGCGGGTGATATTGATCCATTTGCCAGCTATCCATCGCGGCTGCCAAGGGAAATAGCTGCCCCCATTATTGCCCAAGGTAAGCCAGTACACGAATACCTCCCTCCAACATCTTGATCTGCAGCATTGAAAAAAGATTTGCGGCCAATTGGCGCGGAGCGACCCTTGATCTAATTCGATATACTTTGCAAACAGTCAACCACTACTTCAATATCATGTTTCTCCCGGAGCCAGATGGCATGGAAGAGAGCGTCGCACGCCATTGGATATCTTGGTTCATGAGTGACAGCACCTTGTTCCACGCCCTTTGCTTCGGCCAATTAGCCAGGCTGTCGGTCACCGAGGCTTCTGGCCTCAACCCAGTTAGTCAGAGAGCAAAGTGGTACTGCTACTCGGTGGTGGTGGGAGAGGTCAATAGACGATTCAGTAATGCCTCTACTCGATGTTCCGACGAGAGTATTCTTGCCGTGCAGGCGTTGGCGTTTCATGGTGACAAAACAGCAGCCCACGACACGCGCGAACCTCCTTACTCGCCCTCGCAGGGCCCACTGAATGCTCTGCAGGGCCTGGATACATACGCAGGTCGACTAGATCCCGTGCACATGCACGTCCACGGGTTGGCAAAGATGCTGGCCATGCGGGGAGGCGTTGACGACATCAAGTTCCCCGGTTTGGCGGCAATGCTGAGCTAGTAAGAATGCCCGTCACCAGGGATAGCCTGTTTCTCCACCTTGTTACTTGCATGTCACTGACTCGATGTCTGCTTGACTTTTGATGGGACAGTGGGGATGTGATTCTGGCGTCTCGATTGCTGCAGAGACCGACCCTGCCCTTTGTGCCAATCGGCGAGTCTCCGGAAAGGACCCTGGCCAGTGTCAAAAGGCCAGGCCATCCTCTAGCTCAGCTCGGCTCAGGGTTTCAGATGCTCTACGATCTCGTCCCCCCGGAAATGGCCCAACAGCTCTACAATGTCCTCCTGCACCTTTCGACATATCTGCTGGCGGTTGAAGACTACATCATGGGTAGACCGCAAGCCCAGAGCATGTTAACACTCGCCGACCAAAGGAACTTTGTCCAGCACAGCTTAATGTCGATGCACTCGAGTCCGGGGGCCACCACCACGACGTCCGCAGACGACGGAATGTACTCACTCCAACAGGCCACCTGGTGCGCGGGTGTCGTGTCCAGCCTCATCAGCGTCTTCCCCATCCCTCCCGCGCGAGCACCCTTTGCAAAGCTTGCCTCACAGATCAGGCAGCATCTAATAATATCCACGTCGAGCGGCGGCGGCCACGACGGCAAGGGATGGCGCAAGGGCGCTCCGCTGATGCTGTGGATCACGTTCATGGGCGCTCTCGCATCCACGGCCGAAGACAAGACGTGGTACATCTCGGTGCTCGAGCGGCTCGTGCATAGGATGCAGATCCTGAGCTGGCAGAGTTTGAAGGAGAAGCTGCTCAATTTCCTCTGGTTCCCCACCACAAGTGACATTGACGGGCAGCGGTTGTGGAGGGAGATACACAATTCGAATCCGTTCAGGTAGGGCGGAGGACTTACATCTTACAATTTGAGAGGAAGCTCAAAAAAGAGGACAGCCGAGGATCAAGAGAGACAAATCACGAGGTATAATATGTGTGCGCGAACACGAGTGTCTTTGATTTACAGTCCGAAGGAAGACGAAACAAGAGGACAGTCCACTCGCATTGTTATATCCGAGGCCTCCCAGCGAGATCCTATTTACAACAAGTCTTGTGGACGGTGCCGCTTCAAAAATGCTGGAGACCAGAAACCCATTGAACGCGCCAGCCGTAATGCATAAGAAAAAGGGGGAAAGGGCCAACTTTCAAGCTCAGTCAAACGCGGCATAGACAGTCTCGCCACTCATCACAGCCTCGCCTGATCCTCATCGGCGCCAGCGACAGCGTCACCATTGATTCTCCTCTCCGCCCTCCTCAGCTCGTCCAGTTCGCGAGCGGAACCTTCAGTTTCGTCCAGCTCGGGCGCAAAGCGGCCCATGGTGCCCGGGAATCGGCCCTGCAGGTACCGATCCCAGGCGTCTTCGACGACCTCCTTACCGTCATATCCGAACAGGAACTTCTGAAAGACCGGGTCTCGCCAGCGGTTCTGGTATCCCTCAAACGGCTCGTCCTGCCACGCGAGAAGTTGGCGATCGCGCTCCTTCTGGCGGGGGCCGTCGTGGAGGTGGAAGATTTCCCTCCCATACTGCGACGCACCCATGACCACACGCGTGGTGCGGGGCTTGCGCAGGCTCTCGTAGATGGTCAGCAGGTCGGGGACCTGGGCGCGGGACTCGATCTTCTCGAACAGGTGGCCCAGCACGGCGCCGTCCTCGACGGCTTGCGCAGCGCCCTGGGCCAAGTACGGCAGGGTGGCGTGGCAGGCGTCGCCCAACAGGGTGAATCGGCCGCTCGGGTGGCTCCAGGTGGGCATCTCGCGCGAGTTCTGCAGGCGCCATTTGCTCGTGTCCTTGCACAGCTCCAGCAAGGCCCGCAGCTGCGGGTCCCAGTTCTTGAACAATGCGTGCATCTCGTTCAGGTCGGCCTTTTGCTGGTTGATGAACTCGGGCAGGTTGTCCGGGCACGCGATCACGATATTGTACAGGTTACCACCCTTCAGGAGGTAGGAAACCACATGTGAGTCGGGTCCCATCCAGTAGTTGATATTGGGCACTGCGACGAGGTCGCGCAGCAGTGGGTGGGACTTCATTGACTCGGCAGGGACGACGATTCGGTAGGCCAGATCCCCAGTAAGATGGGGTGGATCGGGGCGGCCCAGGAGCGCTTCTCGACAGACAGATTTGAGGCCGTCAGCGCCTATGATCAGATCTGCGGTGAAGGGCTCGGAGCGGTTCTTGATGTGCACGGCTGGGAGCTCAAAGTCGATACCTGTCACGAAGCAGTCCAGGCGGATTTCGACGCCCTGGCGCTCGGCTTCCTCGACCAGGATCTTGTGGTAGTCGGCACGGTGGATGTGCAGGTAAGGATACCCATAGACGGATTCGCAGTGAGGGATGAGGGGCTGGGTGGATAGGACCTTGCCATCGCGGTAGGAGCGCAGGATGAAGCTCTGGGGACGCACCGAGACCTTCTCAATGGCCGGAAGAAGGCCCCAGCGAGACAGAATGCGGGTGCTGTTGGGTGGGAGCTGAATGCCTGCTCCGACCTGAGCGAAGATGGGCATTATTAGTTGGAGGCATCTCCTTTGGGACTGTTTAGTGAATAAAAAGATGGCCCACTCACCTCTCCCAGGGCAGGCGCCTGCTCCAGAACAGTCACTTTGTGGCCAGCTCTAGCAATGGAAATTGCAGCTGCCAGTCCTCCAAGCCCTGCACCGACGATACAGACGTGAAGTTGAACTTTCCCCATGGCTTATTTCCGGTTTCCACTTGCCGTCTGGGATGGGAGGGGATTGATGATGGTAGGCGTGCGTAGGTATGTAGCGGGATAAGGCTGCGCGAGATCAGGGGCCTTGAAAAAATGACGTAAATTCAATACCCCCCGAGGCTCCGGGTCACCCAAGTCACCCACTACTCTGATCAGAGTAGTGGGCTTCTGATAATATGTTCCCTTCAAGAAAGGAGGGTGGGGGGGGAATTTTCCGAAACTCCCCCAGGGAAGAAATTGGTGCACTTTGAGGGTAATAATAATGTGTCTCGGAATGGTCCGAAAGCGGAGGGTGTGTTTTTTTCTTTCGATATTTTGGTGATGCCCAACACAACGAAATCGTTATCACGGCGGTTGAATAACTCAATTCAAAGTTGTGTGCTTTGGGCGATGGAATGCGTGTTCAACGGCGGTTTCAATCAGGCGACAGGATTCGAGTCAGCCCGTAAAAATTCAACGAGTTGCTGGACTCTACCGCCCTTCCAAAATTCCCCCGCGAAAGGTCGAGATTAGCTTGCTTAGTACTCCTCAGTACGAATCTTGCTGGGCCGTAAAAAATTGTATAGACTTGGTGCAAGTCGCGGCAAACAATCACACTCGCACAGAACAGACCGGAGAATGGGGAAACGAGTATGGCAGAGGTAGAGATGCAACGATTGCAAAACTGTGATGTAGACAAGAGGTAGAGGAACAAAGCCAACAGGTGTTGGGTAGTGATATATCTCGTTCCATTAGCTGGCCGTTGGTACTGCCGTGGTGGGATACCGAAGTAACAGTAATTATTACCTCGTGGCTGGCATCACTCTGGCGGAAAAGCATTTACAGGTTGTCCTTTATTCGCCTGTGGATAATAAGAGATTGAAACGCATTGATCAGTAATAATGGGCGCAAGACAGATGATCCCAGAACAGGAACACACCGGCGCTTGGTCCCACAGTACCATAGTACGAGAGAGACATGATTCTTTAAGCTGGCTCCCTCGGAACGTTCCTTGGTAGTAATTATCAAAGGCCGCCGCTTGACGCGGGCAGCAGCAGGGCCAGGCAATTTTCCTTTGTGAGAGGTTTTGGGCTGTCGCGGGCTCCTCAAGCGGCTTTGCTGATGGTATTAGCGTCGCGTGGCGACTCCAGGGGACATGACAATAGCCGACTTGGCCCCCCCAAGACAGTTGTTCCTCTCTCCCAAAAGCTGAGGCGCTTCCCTCGGCGGGTGCAGCTTTCGGCAGTTGAGGGGTTCAAGATTTCTTGGTTTCCGCGATGGCGAGCTCGTTAATATCATGAGACTTCGTGCCAGCCCTGTCACCCGTGGCACGGATTGCCGTGGGTTAGGTAGGTCATGACTCCCTTATTCCTCTCTGATCACAGAAAAAAAGACAGAGAAAGCGGAAAGGACTCACTCTGGGAGGAAGGAATCAGCGCTGCTGCGGGTAAGCCAGGCCCAGCAGTTGTAAGGCCGCCTCTCAATACGGCCTCGACGGGTGTCAAAAGTACCAGTTCCCACAAGACATGTCTCTAGTATTCAGAATGCTTGCAGAATACAAATCTTCGGCACTCTCGTCTGTTAACTATATCGTCTCCTGGCTCCTGGCTCGTGCCCCTCTCCGTCGTCGTTCTCATCCGATCCTGCCCCTTGCTTGAAGCCATAAATTGGCGGCGAAATGATACACACCGTGGCCATGGCTCTTTTGCTACCCATAAGCCGCATCCAACTGCCGATTGCCTGCCAAACCGCGAACAGAAATAGCAAAGAAAAAATGGTGCTCAAGAGAGTTGAGTTGCCATAACACCCGGACACATTGGCAGGACCACTCTCAATACTATCAATAACTAAAGGAGCGCGCTGTAAGGGGTAGATAGGGAGGTAGATAGAATTACCACCAGTGTCTCCGCACCCAATACGTCCGTCTCTTTGTCAATGCCCGCCAGCATTGTTGGCACACGAAAATGGCTTGTTGGTTGCCCCATTTTCCACCATGGCCGCGATGCTGGAATATGTTCCCACAGCGAATAGAATGGCAGCAACCAGAATGTTGACACAGTTGAGAACGAAGAGAAAAGCCTTGGCACACGTCCATTTGCCGTACAGATTCAGGTGCATCCAGAACATGCCCGACAGTCCAAACGTGAACCAAGATGCAAACAAGGCCGAGGTCAAGCCCAATAGGTGGTTGAACACTGGCACGGCTTCAGCAATGAGCCAAGCCCCCAGCCACGAAATGCTAACGATGGCAAACCACACTCCATATGATTTCCAGGTCTTCTGGTGCAGCAGGTCGTCCTCTCGGTTTTTCAGCAGTCGCACGTACAGGAACTTGGCGCCCACATGCCCGTTGACAACCCCGGCAATGACAATCGTCGCAATTGCCACCCCATACGCAATCTTCCTGACCACTGGGCTAGCACTGTCCAACGCCGGACTGGCAACATTGTCTCCAGCATAATAGTACACCACCACAGCCGTGATGATGTACATGGTAATGTCGCTGCACTGCAGAAACGCGAGGGCCTTTGGGAAGTCGTTTGGATTCCTCAACTCGGAGATGAAGGTGAAGAAGGCAACGTGGCCGGCATACGCAAAGACCATATTGGACACGGCGTTGAATCCGTCCTGGAAGCTGAGACCTGGTCGCGGCCACAGTCGAACATGGATGACCCCATCTGGTCCGGCTCCTGGCTTCGTGATCGAAACCCCGATCATGGTGATCATGACCGCTCCGATGATACTGATGAAGCTGGCGATCGAGTAGTAGGAAAGGTGTTTCAGGGTCCGTGGCAGCGTGAAGACGAGGCTCAAAACGGTGCCAATCACCATCCAGATAATGGTGCAGGCGCCGTGGTCCGTGATGGCGTTCATCATGATGGAGAAGGTCAAGATGTGACTGCCCATGATAAAGACGTAGAACAAAAATTGACCCCAGCCGAGAATTCGGTCCCCCCATTTGCCAAATAACACTCCACCGGCGCAAGCCATCGAGTGAATGTGAGGGTATCGCCTCTTAAACTGTCCGATGACAAACCCGGTATATGAAGCCATCGCGCCGAGCAACACAAGTAAGATGAGACCTGGTACGATGCCCAAGGTAGCCATGGCGGCCGGCAGTGAAAGGATACCAAGAGAAATGGTTTCAGCGACCATGACCATTCCCGCCTGCCACCAGACCATGCTCTTGTATTCCACTCCACCGTCTGTCCGGCTAGCCATAGGGTCGTTTTGTTTCTCTTGCGCCATGTTCCCGCTCTTAGGGGCACTCTCGATATTGCTAGGGTTATTGGAGACCAACGTGTCGCCGCTGGTGGGAGGACTGTCGTCGCTGCCGCGGACGTCGGAGGCCGACGTTCTGCAAGAAAGCTCCATGTTTGGAAAGACTTTAGGGTCAAGGTGGTAATGCAGACTGCGCGGGTGTTATGAGGATGTGTGGAGAGTAGCCGCACCGCTTAAGCGAAGGGTATGAGGATGGTGACGGCTCTGCTCCAAAGAATAGATATGTTGTTGAAGGATAAGGGAATTGCGCAGAGAATTGTCCAAAGAGGTGAAAGAAAAGGAATACCTCCCTTCTTGTAGGCCTTGATGGGGGGACGTCACACTGTATCGCAAGCAGGAGCCACCCAAGGATACCGCAGGTCCGGCTAGCATTTTGCTGATAGTCAAGGCGTATTTTGCAACATGCTGCGCTGAGTGGCTGCCCTTCTGTGCGACTGGGTCGCGTCCAAATAGTTCACGAGGATCGCCACCGATACACTTGGTACGACTTGCAGGATCCCCTTCACCAAAAGAGCAAGGCTCGCCCCCGGAGGTCCTAAGAAAATCCCAACTTCGGCTAAGGTGTTGTTCAGTCCGGATATCCAGCTGAAGAGAAAGCTACTTGTTGGCGGGCGATTCCTGTCCCAGGACTGGATTTTGTCCGGGCCTCAATTTCGAGTCACTCTCAAGCGTATCCGCTGGACCATCTGAACTCTCTATTAGCAATCTGCCCAAGGCTCGTTGCGAGACAACAGCGCTCCACTCACCATATCTCGAATAGAGCTTCCTCTCATACTCGTCGGCAAATCCGGCTTTGCCACTCTCAACATCTCTCCTAGAGACATTCAACTTGCTTCGTGGAAGGCCCATCGAGGCGAGAAAGGCAACGCTTTCCTTCCACTCGACGTCTTTCCTCTTGCTGTCCCACTTTAACTCTTCAGCCATCAAGTCGATAACCTTCGGTAACGCTTCCAACGCAGCCTGGGCGTTTAGGAAAGCTAATCTTGTCCTTCGTGCAATCACATCCACCGCTCGTTGCGCAAATTCGTGCCTTACTGCGTACCGTACTTCTCCATCTATAAATGGGTACAGCGCAGAAATACGTTCTCCTCTGACTGGGAACCTCTCGTTAGTCGGGCTTGAGAGTGCTGCCACCGTCCACGCACGGTCGCCATATGCCTCCGCAAGATGCTTCGCCACTTCGGTCTCGAGACCAAAATGTTGGATTAGGTTGATGAACAGAGTCTTGGAGAATCCATGAGCACCAACAAGCCTTACTTGGTGTGTTTGACATGTCCCATCAAGCGGGGCTGCGTCGTCCATCTTTTCAGTTCCGCTGATCCTCCTCGGTGTTGTCAAGGGCTTCGTCTGCAACCTAAATTGGTTGATGGCTTCGTCAACCGCATCCTCTGCCATTTGACGATATGTTGTCCATTTACCACCAGCACAAGTGAGCAGTCCCGATGCCGAGACAGTCACAAGATGATTCCGCACGAGCGACTCGGTATTCTTTGCTTTGGGATCTTTGACCAGCGGGCGAATCCCGGACCAGGCAGCAAGAACATCTCCACGTCGGACGTTGATGTCGGGAGACAGGTATCCCTTGATCTCATTCAGAATCCAGCCAATCTCTTCCTCCCCCGCAATCGGGTGCTGAGTAATATTGCATGGGGCATCGGTGGTGCCAGCGATGGTGTTGCCCTGCCACGGGAGGAAGAAGATGACACGGCCATCGGACGTCGCAGGATCGATCAGACCCATTGAGTTTCGCTGTGGGCTGTAATACCCCGGAAGCACCACATGGACACCTGAGCTAGGGGCGACAATTTCCTGGACGTTTTGGTCGTCCATCTTCCGTATGGAGTCGCAGAAAGGGCCCGTTGCATTTATAATACCTTTGGCGCGGATGGTGAAAGGCGACGTCGGTTTGCCATTCTTCTCGGCAATCACATCTCGGACCACAGCACCATTCAGCTTGCCGTTCTGGTCCTTGGTCAAGCCGGTAACTTCCATATGGTTGACCACCGTTGCACCGTAGAGCGCAGCTGTGGCCGCAATAGAAATGTTCATGCGGCTGTCGTTGTGAGCCCCATCATAGTACACCAGCGCTCCTACCAGGTTCTCCTTTTTCAACATTGGAAAAGCGTCCAAGGCCTTGCTCTTGGTCAAGAAGTAGCTAGTTTCGATGCCTTCACTGCCTGCGAGATAGTCGTATAATTTCGTACCTGCCCAGAAATAGGGTGCTTGCCACCATTTCTGCAAAGGGATCATGATAGGGAGCCACATTGACAGATGAGGGGCCGTGTCAAGAAAATATTTCCTCTCGCGCAGGGCTTCTTTCACCAGTGCATACTGGTTGTAGTCCAGCTCCCAGAAAGCCTTTTCGAGGTACCGTACGCCGCCGTGCACTAGTTTCGTGCTCTTGCTACTTGTTCCAGCAGCGAAGTCATCGCGCTCGACAAGAGCGACCTTAAGACCGCGAGTGGCTGCGTCCAAGGCAATCCCAGAGCCTGTAGCCCCTCCACCAATGACCAAGAGGTCATACGGCTCCCCAGCTTCTTGTTCCGCAGGTAAGGTTATGTCTCTATTATCGCTCGTTGCGCCTCTTAATCGGTCTAAACTATTCTTCAATTGCTGCCGGAGGGGCGTCTCTGGCGCGGCACCCACCAGTCCACCACTCTTCCTCAGGTCGGAAATCTGTTCAGCGCGTGGTTTAATCAAGGGGAACTTTGGAGGGATGATGGTGCCATCTTCTGTTCTCGGAATGGGGACGATGGCGCCCTGAGAGCCAGGTACGTTTATGGGACGGTAGGAGAGGTACAAGACGGCGCCGCCAGCCGCAGCGATTGCGGTACCAGAATAAAGGAGTGGTTTGAGGAAACGACGAGCGGAAGAGGAGCGACCGGCCGAGGCCATGGTTTCTATAGTAGTGGGAGGTACAGTCTCGCGTCAATTGCGGGTCAAACGTTGAATAGGACGGATTGCGCTGAGGGAGCCGTGGCTTCGACGATCAACAAATACAGTGATTAACGTCACTGTTCCGGAGCGCCCATGATCCAAGTCCACCTAAAAGAGACGGTGAGATGAACAACAAAGCTATGGCGTGAAGTTGGTAAAGCCCGTGAGCAATTGAGGCTAGAGTAGAGGACAGGGCATCAATGAAGAAGGTAGGTCAGACAGCGAGATGTCTGAAGGAAGTGAACGGTTCAGTTCCTGACGCAAGGACACTAGAAATGAAGCTGAGATCCAAACCCCCCAAGCATGTAGGAAGAAGTCTTCGGGGTTGTCATGGATGGGAAGAGTCCCGTGTGTCGCAAAAGGGTGAATGGGCTGATGGCTCTGCGGAGAGGCATGGAAGTGGAAGCCCGCTGCAGGGCCGTCGTCATGGTTCACTGCACAGGGCCTTTAGAACCAGTGGGCATGCGCGTGGGGGATGCATTTCGGTGTTGGCAGCCCGACTTGGGGGCGGCTTTAACCGAGCCCAGCGGTGCTTGATTGGCCTTATGGGCATGACCCTCACCCCCATGCAGGCTATTGGGCGCCTCCTCGGTGTCTATGGGGGCGAACCCCCAAGCCCTTCCCTCAACTTTCCTGCCTAGACAATTTAGCCTAGTGGCCCCGGCTTATAGAGGCTGGCCGAGCACAGATGGAAACATGTGAGGTGCTGAAACATCCGAGGGTCGAATACCGAAGACGACGAGCATGTGCAAATAATTGCCATTGACAGCTCCAAGGATATCCCTGCGCTCTTGTACCAATCTCCTTTTCATTTTGTAGGCCGATCACGGCCCGATCCCAGGTTTCATCAATTTCGGATACGTGCATCCTGCGAGTCCTGACTATACAACAAAATCAAGCCACTTTTGGGGGGGCGTTCAACCACTAGAACTGACCTAACCCCCGTGCCCCGTTTTGGTTTTGATGCAAATAATAATGGATTGTGCCTTCAGGAGAACGGCCGGGTCCCGAATGTCTAGCCTCCTAGGACTTTTCCACGTGCCCATTGATAGACTGAGCCTTCTGTTCCAGCAAGTCAATGTTGATCTTTTTCGCCTCAACGCTGTTCGGATTCGTCTCCATATTCAATTTCGACGGTGCAACTCCTCCTTCCGTTGCCGTCACGGACGACCTTAACGGGCTGCTGGGGCTATCGGGACCACTCAGGTTCAAACGCTCTAAAGCCTCAAGTTCCGCTTCAGAAAACTGCCTGAGGTGCTTGGGTTTAAAGGGGACTGGCGTGGAAACCCGCGATGTCAAGAACTGCAATATGAACTGTCAGCTTACATATTTCCAGATCCCCAGACGAGCTTCCTTTGTAGCAGGGGTAACATACCGAGCTTGCTGCACTCAACAAGGCGATCAAGGACGCCTGGACCACATCCTCATGAATACCCACTCCCCAGACTTTCTCGTTCGAGTTGCTCGCCGTACACTCTATGTACGTGGCAGCTTTCACTTCTCTCCCCTCACCAATGGCGTGTTCCTTGTAATCCGCCACGTCAAGGTCAATTCCCAAGGAATGCAAAGCGTTGGCCAAGGACGAAATGGCGCCGTTGCCCACCCCCACAATCGGATGCTGCACTCCGTCAATGGCGATGATACCTGCAAACTGTCGTTTCGCTGTCGAGGTATTTTGAGCCGGCGCCGCGGTCTGGGGTGGCTGACCGACTGAAGTTTTCATCTGAGGAGCCGGTGAGGGAGTCCGAACAGCCGTGATGTTGTAGTCAATGAGCGTAAATCTTGGATTCTTCTTGAGGTGATACGACTCCTCGAACAGAGCCTGGATTTCTCGAGGAAGTAATTCTCGGCCCTTGGCATCGGCTTCTTTCTGCACAATCTTGCTGAATGCGACCTGCAACCCGCGGGGCAGGTCGAGTTCGAGGCTGCGCTGGATGATCCAGGCAACACCCCCTTTGCCAGACTGCGAATTGACCCTGATGACTGCTTCGTATGTACGTCCAATATCTTGAGGATCGAGCGGCAGGTAGGGCAGTTCCCACGGATCCTCTGGCCCACGACCTTCCTTTCTCCTGACTTGAAATCCCTTTTTGATGGCATCTTGGTGTGAGCCGCTGAAGGCACAGACGACCAACTGGCCACCGTACGGCCACCTCTCATTGACTGGTATTTTGGTCGATTCTTCGCACACGCGGATGACCTTGTTGATGTCACTGAAGTCGATATTGGGCCAGATACCTTGTGTATACAAGTTAAGGGCCAAGGTCACCAGATCGACATTCCCCGTTCGCTCTCCATTGCCGAACAGAGTGCCCTCGACTCTCTCAGCGCCCGCCATCTGTGCTAGTTCTGCTGCTGCCACAGCACAGCCTCGATCATTGTGGGGATGCACCGAGACACAAAATTTCTCGCGCTCGGTCATGTGTGTGCAGAAGTACTCGATCTGGTCTGCAAATACGTTCGGCGTGGCCATTTCCACCGTCGCTGGAAGATTAAAGATCAATTTGCTGTCTTCGGTGGGCCCCCACGCCTCTTTTACCGCCTCACAAACTCGTACTGCGAACTCGGGCGATGTATCAGAGAAGGTCTCGGGGGAGAATTCGTACAGCCATTCTGTTCCCGCGTGGCTGGGGTCGTCCTTGGTGATGGACCGGGCAAACTTGGTGCACTTGACGGCCAGAGCAAGGGTCTCTTCTTCAGTCATGCCAAAGACGATTCTGCGAAAGCATTCGCTGGTGGCGAGGTATAAATGTAAAATGGCTTTTTTGGCTCCTCTTAAAGACTCCACAGTCCGCCGGATGAAGTCCTCGCGGCAGGGCGACAGGACTTGCAACCAAACGTCGTCAGGGACCACGCCGGGAGTGTCGACCAAGTATCTCGTAAAATCGAAGTCGGTCTGCGAAGCGGAAGGGAAGGAGACCTCGATTTCCTTGTAGCCCAACTCAACGAGCATCTTGAAGAAGCGAAGTTTTTGTTCACCGTCCTGAAGCGACCATTAGTCTCTGTACCAGTGCCTGGGAGGCTCGGGAGGAGCTTGCACACCATAGGATCGACGAGACTTTGATTTCCGTCTCGCAAGTCGGTGGCCAGCCACCGAGGGGGCTTGTCGTTGGTCCGTGAGGGCCATTGTCGGTTTGGCAAGTCAAGTGGCTTGAACTTGCGATACTTTTTCCAAGGCTCCCGCAGCCTGGTATAGATAGGTCAGTCCGGTCCTGTGAGCCTGACAGCTAGCTGAACATACATAGGCATGGTTAAAGAAAAGCTCCCGGTCCGATACTGCTTGTCAGGGTCAAATGATTCGACAATCGAGTTTTCTCGAACGATGGCGCAGGCAGACGAGTGGCTCTGCTGGGTATCGGCAACGACGATTTGGGTTGAGACTCACTGGTGATCGCCAGAGCTGATTGAGAGCCGACAGAATGACAGTGGGAGTGGCTGTAGAGTTCAACGCAGAAGTTCGAATGCGGAGAATATGAGTCAGTCTTTTGCGCAGGGCGCAAGAGGCAAAAGTTTTTTGATCGCGGGGCAGGGCGTCGAAAGTGTGACGCACCGTCTGCAGGGCGAGCTGCAGGCTTGGGAATTTGTGGGGTAGAAGCATCCGATTGTTGGAATACTCCGAATATACCGAGTGTTAGTAGGTACGTACCGACGTACCTAGGTATGTACCTAGGTATACACGGGCCGCCCACACGGCAGCGGAGGACCCATTGCAATGTGATTGTCATGTATACTTCTAGTCACAGGCTACCTAGGTACTATCGCTGATACCGGGGCCGAGTCCCAGGGCTCAGTAGTATAGACCGAGTGATACTCCGAATTGTGTAATATACCGATTGCACGGCAGCGGATGACCATTTCACGCTATTCTTTACGTATACGTCTAGTCAGATCAAACGTCGCTGCGCTTTCAACATACTGTCGCTATCGGTTATACCCAGGTCGAGTACCATCCCCTTCAAAGAAGCCTCGCTGATCTGCCTGCTCTTGACTTCAGCCTCGTTGTCGTCGCTTGTGTAAGCCATGATACCCATTTTATATCTTTTGAACAATATCGGCTTCGATCACAACTACTTGCTCTTTCCTGCGCCTTCACTCTGCTACAACAGCAACGGTTTTCCCAGGTGAAGTGGCAGATTTTGTTTCGCTCTGCTCGTCTCGACCCCCATCCGATGCCGATGAGGACGAAGAACAGACCACGACCTGAATCGTGTCCTGCGTCTTTCCCATACCCAATCCTGGCGAAGTCGAGCCCCGCTTACGCTTTGAGCCATTCGAGCCCGATCTCTGGCGATTGATGCCGAGTGAAAGCGATCTCGGTGCGAGTGACAACTGGTTCTTTCCACTTGTAGGCGCGTTCAGTCCCCGGGGTAGTCGCGGGCTGGTCTGCTCTTTGCTCAGCTGAGCCACTGGCTCTGAAGTGCTTCTGGAACTAGCTAGCGAACATGTCCGGCGTCGCTGCCGTGGTTCCTGCCAGAGCTTTGCCGTGATGCCATCATTTGCGCCGCCAGAGTGCATCACTCTGGGAGTGTTGAAGTCGTCAGTTATCTGAGGAGTATTTGCCGGTGGCCGAGTGCCTACGCCAGGAGCTGGGCTATGTGAGGCGCTGAGAACTTTGAACAGTTCTTCTTGACGGGCGGGACTCAAAGCTTGTACGATCTCCTCAAGGTTCGCGTCGTTCATGTGCTTCATGAAGTTGGCTCGCGGAATGCTAACCCCGGACATCTCTGTATTGACGACACTGCGATCAGTCTTGCTGGATGTGTAATCTGCCATGGAGATGTCATGGCTAGTGGACCTCAATTGCAGCCGCCATTGCTGTATTGCCGTCGGAGTCTGGTGCGAGGAGATGAAAGGATCATCATCATGCGCCACCAGCTTGCCCGAGGCTTGACGCTCAATGGACTGGCTCTTCAAGGCTTCAATGGTGGGTGCTTTGCTGCTCGAGCCGGGCTGGAGCTCTGAATGGTTCTGTGCATCCAAGAATTTCTGAAAGCTTTCCTGCGTCGACAGTCTTTTATTTCGTGACGCTATTGGAGGTAACCGTTGTGGCGAGTGCGAATGAGCTTCGTGGCCGGAAATACCGGAGACTCGAGAGCCGATCGGTACAGGTCGTAACGGTTTGCTGGGAAAGTTCTTGAACATCTCTGGGTTTGGCCAGGCAATCCCTGAGTACTCGAGGATGTCTGACATGTCTCAGCTTGACGGGAAGGGAGCGGAACTGCAATTCCCACATACCTTGGGGGGCATGCTGAAAAGAGAAGGCAACGACATCTCGGAGGCGGTCAAACCTAGAGGCTGAAGCAGCAGGGGGAGTGTTGTCTCTCATGACCCCTTCTGCAATCACGACCCTGATTCGGCCCATGAACTCGCTGGGTTCCCATCCATCTTGCTGGAGGATTTCTCGGTGGAACTTAGGGAATCGAAGATATTGAGCATCGCGGTCTGCGCAGTTAGCCTTTGCCGTGTACAAGGGACACCCAAGGACAACCTGGATCTCCTACAACGCTGTTAGTCAAAGAAGTCCACCTTTATAGTAGGCTGGTGTCGTACCAATGACCTCTGGCCACACATTCTCGTCAAATGTGCGTTGACTATGTGATCCCGTTAGTCTGGACGATGGATTGACCCTTGACGACCTCCTTACGCCACGAGAACTCCGTTAATGTACACTCGTGCCTCAAACAGAACTGCTTCGTCTGGAGTCTTGTAGCTGAGCAAGAGGTGAGATGGAGTAGGGTTATCCCAGCTGTGGATTGAGATTCGGAACGCCGCTCCACATTCGAGACTCGCAATGAAGGAGTTCAGGATTGGAATCAGTGTCATCGACTCAAAGTTGCTGTGATATTTCTCGACAAGGGCCTCGTTTGAGGACAAACTCAAGTCTGCAGCCTGTTAGCGTGTTTCGTTGTCGCCAACGGACGAACAGGACTCACTCTGTCTCAACACAAAACATTTTGTATTGAATTCCTGGATGGGAGTCCTTGAATCACCAGGGAAGAGAAGCACGTCCCAATTCTGGTACCTCATCGCGACATGGAACGCGCAATTCTAGTTCATACTTAGCGAAGGGAGATAGCAGAGTGTGAGCGGCATACATAGCGCATGCTGGTTGAAGGACAGCTTTCGAGCTTCGCGGGTAGTGGCTGTCACCGTGGTCCACTGCCATGTTAATGCAAGAGCAAGCGGTGGGAAGCAGCAGGTGCCAGCCTTTGGTCTCTGATCCGAGAGGTCGCCATCTGCGTGAACTGCAGAGAGAAGATTGGCTGTGAGTCTCAAAGAACTTCCCCAAAAAGAAAATACAACCTCGGTGTCTCTCTCGAGAAGGGCATTGTGAAGAATGGGAAAACGAAACTGGAATTAGGCACCTGTCCATCCATATACCAATGCAACTACATCTCAAACCGTGAAGGTATGTCCAAGCAAGTCAAATCATTTTCGTCTGAGCAACGGGTATAGTAATCCACAGAGCAAGTATTTCCAAAACCGGAGCTCTTTTCGTGCATACACCCACCAACCCATGCGTGAGCTGCCAGAGATCGTCAAAACGCCAAAGCATTAGTTAGTAGTTAATACAGAGCATCGCCCCCAACGAACCACTATTCGTTGGTTGTGTCAACTCCAAAGTCTCCTCCTATCCCCATGGCGTTGTCAAAGTTGAATGTGTCCTCGTTGGACGTGTTTAGGAAACTGTCAAAGTCAAAGTTCTCCAAAACATCGCTGTTCTCCAAACTGCTGAAATCCAAGTTGAAATTCTGGTCCGCATTGAAGTCGGTAAAAGCGTTCTGCTGTGAGAGATCGGGCTGGTGCATTTGTGGTGGATTGGGTGGCATGGCTGCGTTCGGTGGAGGTGCTTGATTGGGATTCTGCATCCCAGCCGCGCCGCCCTTGCCAGCCGAATTGTTGAAACCTGGAGGGTGTACCGGGGTGAGCGGAGTGGAAGGAGTTGGCGTCGCAGGTGGTTCATTCTCTGAAGCTGCCGCAGCTGCAGCCGTCGACCCCTTCTTGGCCGGGCGTTTCTTGGTTCCTTCCTCCTTACCCTTCTTCTTGGGGTTCGGTTTGTTAGTTGTCGACGGGGTCGGGGGGGCATTGCCGCTCTGCGGAGACCCAGGCTGGTTGCGTTGAGCATTGTTCCCTGCAGGAGCTTGAGGAGGAGGCATCTCATTCCGTTGGCCAGGGGTGCCCATCGGTTGCGGCCCTCCTCCTTGAGATGGTTGCTGCACCATTGGCTGGCCACCTTGAAATTGACCACCCATACGATTTTGTTGTTGACGGGCCATATTTGCCTGCATTTCCATGGCCGTGGGAGGTCTCATATTCGGAGCACCGGGTACCATGCCTTGGTTATCTTTCATAAACATGTTGGGGTTAAAATCGGTACCCTGAATGCCATTCATGAAGTTGATTGCGCCAGGTGATCTTCCTGCCAGATCTCCTGCCGATGGCGAGCCAGGTAAGCCTCCTAGCTGAGGCGTGCGCTTCATCTGATCCACCGGGTTGGGGGAAGTGCCTGTCCGACTGCCCGAAGGCGACATGCCACCGGGTTGCATACCAACCATGGGTCCGCCTGGGCCACCGTCTCTGTTGACGGCGTTGTCTTGCTCCTGCCTGGCCATCATCAATCTCTTTTTGTTCTGCTGTTCAAGGAGCATCAACTGCATTTGATAATCTTGAAGAGCATGGTTTCCAGTTCCTCCACCAGGACCGCCTTGCAACTGTTGGCCAGCCAGCCTCTGATTGTAGATCTCCATCTGCATACCGGGTTCGAATTGAGGATTCATGTTCTGCATAATGGGTGAGCCGGCATTGGTCATGTTCATCATGCCATTAGCCATCCCAGCCTGTTATCGGGCAGTCAGCCATAGACCCCATGGGGAGTTGCGATTTACTTACCTGCATGGGTTTCTGTGGCATAGCCCCATTTTGCCGGAACTGAGGTTGGTTCATGTTGGGTTGGAAAGCATTCTGGATCATCATGTTTTGAGGTGCCACGTTGGGCATTCCTGGCCGCACATTAGGCATCATGCCACCGTTGAATTGTTGACCTTCGAGTCGTGGTCTCTTGGACGGCGACCCACCATTCTCGCCCTCCGCCGGCGACGAGGCGCGACCGTTCATATCCACGTCGCCCTGTTCACGCTGCATCTGTTGCTGCTGTTGCTGCTGAAGCATTTGCACGTGTTTGAATTGCTGCGAGATTTGTTGAGGAGTACTGGTCATATGTGTCAGCTAACGGGAGGTCCAGAGGAAGACATCAGAGGGTTGTGCACTCACTACTTGGCCGACATGTTGTTCCCGTTCACGACGTTGTTGCGCAGATTAGCCTGCATGGCAAATCGGTTTGCGGCCATCATGCCAGGCCGAGCGAGGTTCTGGTTTTGCTGGTTTTCCCTCATGCGTTGCATGTTCTGCAGGAAGAAGTCAGTCAACTATGACGAACAGCGCCTTGCGACAGGATCGTACCTGATGTTGCATCAAGTATTGAGCGGCAGGTCCCATATTTCCACCTTGGCCACCCTGCATCTTGCTTGAACGATGTGCGGTGAACAGGTCCGAAAAGATGCTAAACCATTCAAACAAAAAGCCAATGCCGGGCGAGGGGGCATCGCCGACATGCATGGGGCGAGGAAGGTCCTCGGGAATATCGTCTTTGACATCGGTATCCATGGCATCTCCATCAACACCATTCACTTCCGCGTCTTTACGCCGACCGGGACTTTGCTTGACCGGCGGCTTCGTACGGATTTCGAATTTTTCCTCGCGCAGCAGGCTTCGGGCAAGGTCATAGTGGCCGAGCTTGAGGAAATACTCGTAGATGTAGGTGTTTAATTGAGCCTTGAGTTGTTCTGGAGAGCTGGCCATGTTGACTTGTGTAGCCGGGCTGCCGTTGTTCATCATGATCATTCCACCACCAACGGGCCCGCCTGGCGCCATGGCCGCTGGATTCATGCCAGCCATATTCATGGTAGCCATCGACATTCGAGTCTATTCAAGGAAGCGGGGAGGGCTCGAAGGACGAGATTGAGGGCGCGTGGAATAGGAAAGGACCTCAATCGTGGGAGTGTGTCAGGTCGGTGTGGGTCGCAACGTGATTGTTCGAGTTGTTCGTAATGGGCGTGCGGAGAGAGTCGGTCGCGCAAACCGACAGCGACTTCAGAGAATGGAGAAAAGCCTCATTTTCTGCAGGAGAGGATCGGGCAAAGGTGCGATGTTGGCTGATGATAATCGAAGGATGTCGTGGCTGCGATGAATAGAGGTCGAACAGCGAGAGCCTCAGACGAAACGCGACCGCCACAAATTATGGGATGGGGTGGCTAAGAAACCTGGGAGCGCAAGCAAGTTTGGGGCTGCAGGGGAGTAAGAAATGCGGTAATGTAGGTCCTAAACCAAGCTGATAGCAGTCCTGATGGATCAGGAGAGATGAGGGAAGAGTAAAAGATGAGAAGTAAAAGGTGACCGGATGGGAAATTAGGAAGGTGATAGTCACTGGGTGCTTTAGTAGGTGGTAGTGGTGAGTGGTGGGTATGGGCGAGGCGAAAAGGCAACGAGAAAGATGAGGTTGGTTTTTGGTATAGAGAGTGCTCAGTGCTCGGTGCCGGCTGAGGTTTCGGCGGTGGGTGGGTTAGGCTGCACGGTGCAGGACAGCCCAGAGCCCAAGTAGATTGGAGAACGGGCTGGTGATTGCTGAGCTTTGCTGTCAGGGCGCAGGCGAGAAGATCGAGAGGCACTGAGAGGGTAGGGGGGGCGAGCAGCGACTCACGAGAGGCCGGGACGGCACTTGCAGGCAAAAAGGCCGCCTATGATTGATGACTCTGACCACGCCCTGGCCACTCACAGTGCGTTCTGCGTCAGCCCTACGGACCCGTCCTGCGAAGATTGCAGCACGCCTTGCCCAAAATGGGGCTACCAATGGTGGGGTGCTTGGCCGGGCACCGCAACCTCACCTCGATCGCTTTCTTCCACCTCGACACGACTCTATGCAGCAAACATTTCAAAAAATTCCACGCCCGGCTGAAGGCGGTCAACGGGGCAGCAACACAGGTCATTTTTGCCGCATCAAACGTTCGATCGCTGCATCGCCCAGTATCTTCCCAGAATCAACCCCTGCGCCCTCATTGCAGTTGCTGAAACTGCCTCAGGGGTAATATTGAATCCTTTCCCGGCTATCATAAAGTACTCGGTAGATGGGCAGATAAAGTGGCCCCTTAGCCATTCAAGAAAAGGGGCTTGGGCCACGTGACGTCCCAGCCGATGGGTGCAGCAAGGGCTCCTCTGCCATTACGCTTTATGCAGTCAATCCTTTTCAGCTTTGTTTGCAGATATTCTGGCTCCGTAGAACAGTCTGGTGCATCTATTCATCGTCAGGAGGCATCTCGTCCTCAATGTATCGAATCAGTGTGACACGCATCTCCGTCACGTCGTTGCCTCGAAGCATGTCACTGACAAAACGTGCCTCGACGGACATCTGGACCTAAAACACTGTTAGAACCGCTTTCAAACGACCGAATCATGCTCGCTGGTACCATTTCCAATGCTCCACGTAGAACACCACAGAGGATGTTGGAGAACCACAACTCATCTTGGGCCCGCCCATCGTCCGGAAGCTCTACAAAGTCTGCCAAAGGGTTTTCGTCGAACAGCAAAGAGAATTGCTTGTTGTCGGCAGTCCAGTTCGTGACGGTAGGCGTAATGTTCAGAAAGATCTTGAAACCAACCTTTTCTAAGGTTAGAAGGCTATTCTGGATGCCGGAGTAAACGGCCTTACCTTGGCGATCATCTCAGCCGTGTCCCTGAAATTCCCACAACGGCCAGTATTGGATTTTGCAAGGAAGTCTTCAATGAGTCGCATGCCGATATTGTACCCCATTTTGTCTAATTGCTGGTTGACCTGGCTGTAATCAAAATCGTAGTCTGTACATAATTGCGCCACGATGGTCCCATATGTGAGGGTGACAAGCTCAGCATTGACTTTGTCCACCCGTGTCCTGATAATTGTAAGACATCCTCGCTATTGATATTGGAGAGTACTCACTTCCAAATCCTGAGGAAACCACAGTCAGTAAGTGAACTACATGACGTGCTGATGAACGCTTACTCTTCGCCAACGCGGGCGGCTTTTTGGCTCGACGCCATGCAGATCAGGGATTAGAATTGTACCGTCGTATGAACATTTCACCACAGCTCGGCCTTGCGTCGAGGAAACACTATCCGAGATATAAGAGACCCGTCAGCTTAACGTCGATCGCGTTGATATCGCTCCATCCGAGAGGTGTAGATGGCGAGATGGCACCCTGCACGCCAAGACTTTTGGCTTGCGGATAAACTGATATTCCGGCCACCGACCCAAAAAGTTTCTAGAACTTCAGGTGGTTTGGGTGACTAGGGTCGCAATCCATATTTCATTGTGTCCTATGCTGGTCTCTCACCCTCCTCTGCATTCCCACTCGCCTCGTCAACATGATGCCGTCCATAAAGCGACAGGCTTCTGACAGCTTTAGCCAGCCACAGGCATTGGTCAAGAGACAAAAATCCAGTTCAGATCTGAACGACAACCAGGCTCTGACTGTTGGTGCGAAAGACCAAAATGGCACTCTCGTACCCTCTGTATGTCTCAAGGATGGACGTGTTACATTGATCCGCTAACAAATCTCCAATAGGCTCTTCGCACCAGTGGGCTGACGGCTCCCATCATGGAACTCACAGGTCACTCGGGGGAGGTTTTCGCAACCAGATTCGATCCCACTGGTCAACACATCGCCTCCGGCTCCATGGACCGATCAATAATGCTTTGGAATACATATGGACATTGTGAAAACTACGGAATCATGACTGGCCACAAGGGTGCTGTATTGGACTTGCAATGGTCCCGCGATTCCAGAACGATATACTCCGCTTCTGCCGACATGACCATCGCGAGCTGGGACCTCGAGACAGGCTTGAGGGTGCGCAAGCACGTCGGCCACGAGGAGGTAATAAATTGCTTGGACTTGAGCAGACGTGGTCAAGATCTCCTAATCAGTGGTAGCGATGACGGCTGCATCGGGATATGGGATCCTCGTCAGAAAGCGGCGGTTGACTACATCGAAACAGACTTCCCCATTACAGCTGTGGCTATGGCCGAGCAGGGCCATGAGATCTACTCGGGTGGTATTGACAACGATATCAAGGTCTGGGATGCTCGCAAAATGGAGGTTACCTACACCCTGAATGGGCATCAAGACACCATCACCTCGCTGGAAGTGTCACCCGACTCGCAAACATTACTTTCGAATTCGCACGACTCGACGGTGCGGACCTGGGATATTAGGCCATTTGCTCCAGTCGACCGGGCCGTACAGACTTACGATGGAGCTCCTTCGGGCTTTGAAAAGAACCTGATACGAGCAAGCTGGAATCCAAAAGGAGACAAAATCTGTGCTGGGGCAGGTGATCGGACGGTAGTGATCTGGGACACTGGATCAGCAAAATTGCTTTATAAGCTTCCTGGGCATAAAGGAACGGTCAACGACGTACGGTTCTCGCCCACCGAAGAACCAATCAGTGAGTTCCCCTTATGTGGCGTACCGGATATTGCTGACCCATCCAGTTGTTTCTGGCTCAACAGATCGCAATCTCATTCTCGGTGAGTTAGGAAGGTGACGGCTTCGCAGGGTCGCCAAACAGAAATGCCTCCTAACATTGTATCATACGCATGACCAATCGTCCTTCCATTGTAGGATTGGGGTCGCTCAATTACAATGCTAGTTCTGATCCACTAACAATAACGGGGCGAGGGCTGAGGAGCCGGACTTGACGTCCAGTCCCTGTTATACTCGAGCAGTCGCCCCCAACGATGCATTTGTGATTTTTGGAGGTGAAACCCAGCGA
Organism: Fonsecaea multimorphosa CBS 102226; assembly: GCF_000836435.1. Classification (NCBI taxonomy): domain Eukaryota; kingdom Fungi; phylum Ascomycota; class Eurotiomycetes; order Chaetothyriales; family Herpotrichiellaceae; genus Fonsecaea; species Fonsecaea multimorphosa. The sequence goes on along the minus strand of NW_015971638.1, from coordinate 1,107,476 downwards.
AACCCGCACACCATCGTGGTATCGCAGCTGATATAGGTGCTCACCTGCACCTGGAAATTCCAAACAATCTCTTGTCAACGACTTCCAAATGCAAATTGTCTTCCAGATTGCCTAGACACCAACAACAGGTCTTCTGAAGACCTTTCCCAGTTGTTTAGGAAAGGAACGACAAATCACGTCGATCATAAAGACGAGGAGACATTGAGTCAATGCAACACCAACGCCTTCATCAGGAAGCTTCACATTCATCAAATTGACTTCCGAACTTCTCCACCTGCGACTTTACCTGGTGAGCCTTTCATTCCGTGTCCCTGCCTTTAGAGTCTTCGGCGTGGCAGGGCTGGGACAAGGAGCTGGGACAAGCTTCAGACGAATGCGGTGAGGAATCAGGTCACTATACAAATATGCCTCTCTCCGGTTTCACCAGGGATGGCACTAATATTCGGCACGTAGGATAAGACTACAAAATTTCGCTATAACTAGCAAACCATGGAACCCTTTCCGGAAACTCCTTAAATGTCCACCCAATACTACTTCACCTGTAAGTTGGTCATAGCCTGAGCCGCTTCCTTCAACTCCGCCTCGCTGGGGTAATTCACGATCATAAGATACAGCACATCCGACTTCATCAAGCCTTTGATTCCCCCTTTCGGAGCTCTCTTGTTCATCCCGCTGGCATCATAGCGCGGTTCGCGGCCCCTTGCAACACGTCTTGCGTCCTTGTACTGGCGTTTGCGTGCCCTTCTCTCAGCCTTTGCTCGATCTGCTTCAGTTGTGTCGATTTTGCCGCCGCTCAGCAAGGCAACCAAGCTGCCGCTGTTGGCTGGATGGTTGGGATCGCTGAAGCGCGACGCAAATTGCCTCTCCTGGTACACGTTGAGTTTGGAACCCGGATTCGCCTTCTCAAACTTGATTTGAGCCCGGCGGTCGAAATAGTCGCCGAGTCTCTTGCCGCTGCGCTTGAATGCGTTCACTTTCTCGCTCTCCGGTAAAGCGTCCAGCTCTGGGAAGATGAGAGGGGCGGACTCGGGTATCTCGATCTCCCTTGCGTGACCTGCCGCGTTGGCAAATCGACTGCCACGGCCAGAGTCCCTGGTCGCGATCGAGGTTACCACGTGGGTATTCATGTCCACATTTTGGACCAAATCGTCTGACTCGGGTTTATATGCCATGACCAAGGCATACAGACCGCGGGGCTTGAAAAAGGTCTCGTTCATCTTGTCGAGATATTTGTTCGACTCATATTTCACGTATTGTCTCCTGGACACCTCGACGCTCGTGTGGACTACCATGGCACCGATGTGGACGAAAAACATGGGGCCAACTGCGATGTCGGTGGCAAGGACTGCTCCTGCGCACGCCAGATTGAAAGCATGGAAAAGTGGATGCAGCTGGATCGCTTTTTGGAATCCCTTTAAGAAGTCGAGAAACTCGGCCTGCTCGACTCCACAAGTCTGAAGAATAGGCGCGTAGGCGCGAACGAAGCCTCGTTCCTTGCTATTCGGCCGACGCTGGGGCAGGATGACGGGCATTTCGAGTTTGCCAGCGACTGGCGAATACGTGGGAGGCGGGTGTACCTTCATGAAGGCATCCAACACTTCATCGACGTTGTGTGCATTGTCAAATTGAATGTCTTTGTATTTTGGCAGAAGTGACTGCTGCACTTCGTCGAGTTCTTGGGCTGCTTCCTCGCCGTCGGATGACTCGACTGATGAGGTGTCTGAAAGCTCGGCTTCCTCCTTGGTTGGGGAGGGAACTTGCAGATGGCTCTGAGCCGCTGCGGTCTTTTTGGCGTCGTGGTCAGCCATTGCCTCACGCGCAATGCCATATGCGCCGGTGACGCCTCTTGCTAATAGTTTGATGGGGAACATGTTGGGTCTTGTTCAAAGATTTGCGAAGTGTCTAGGTCGGGTGCCTCTGCGGATATGGTTGAGGATATTGTTGCTTAGCAAATTGTAGGAGAGTTCAGCTTGACATGCGAGCATTTAGAGACCGCATACTGCTCTTCGTTATATAATTTTTCGAATTGTGCTGGAGAGATGCTGGATGCTAGAAACCTACAGGTATGTTACCTAATTGAGAAAAAAGGCACGAAGCGCATCCCGAAGTCAATGCGCGAGGCAGTGTCGTGTCTCGAGGAATACTCCAAATTCAGGCCTTCTGGCGACTTCCCCTCGCGAAATCGCGGAGATTTCCTATCAGACTCTAGTCTGATGCGTCGTTGTCCATTAAGCATTGCAGCTCGGCACAGGCGAGCCGATTCGAGGGAAAAGCTTCTGGTACCGAGACCTCGCAGTGATAGCCATTTATTGGCGGAGGGCTGGATACTCTGGTGCTAGGAAGAGAGTTGGCAACGTCATAACGCGAGGTGTGATTGTTTCGGGGTGGCTGTGCAGCTTTCAAGGCCCCCAGTCGTCCCTGGAGTCCCTGAGCGCCATGGCTGGTGAGGCCCAGGTGTCATTTAGTTCGCCTATTGTACTTGGGGATACCTCGACTGGTAGGGGACCCCTCTGTGGCCGGTGAGGGGCACTCAAGGCTCGTGGGCGCACCCCTAAAGGGCTTTACCAGGCAGGCCAGGGAAACTCCAGAGTCCGTGCCCCACTGGCACCTCCTGGTGGCCCTGCGGTGTGACACGCCCACATGGCGTTTCAGAACGCGTCCTCTTTCGAACCATCCTGTCGACCTGCTTTTCCCTCCAGCACCTCTCAGCGACATCGCGGTCGACCAGTTCGCCATATGCGTAACTCATCTCCCGCTCAATGGGAACAAGAATGACAGCCTGTCAAACCGTCTGTCTCCCGCGGTCCGAAGGGTGTCAATGTTTCACTCTCATCAACATTCCACCGCCAATTCTTCGCTCCTTGCACTATTGTAAGAAAGCACATCGCCCACAATGGGGGTGTTCTCTTGTGGCGACCACTGGTCAAAAGGATGGTCCTGTTTCTGAGACTCAAGCCCGGACGCGGCACGTGTATTCACTCTGATGTTGTGCTTCTTCCCTTTTTGTCACGCAGTATCCCACGACGGTAAAGTTCACTGCATTTCTTCTCCGTTGCTGTCTCTCATGTCGACCTTTTCACGTCCACTGTTCGAAGGGTAATCTGCTCTGAGCAGCCAGAAAAAGACCAAGACCGGAGCACGGATTCTTAGCAATGGAGGAAAGACACGTTCTACCACCCCAACCCACCCTCGGCTCTGCGTCGGCGGATATGGGGACGAGCACTGTGAGCAGCATGTCGCGTCTATGGAGGTCAAACCAGAGCTCAAATAGTGCTGCTGCTTCACCAAACCCCGCCGCAAAGACTTTCGTGGTGCCCCTGTTCCTGGCCACGTCCCGTCGCTCTGCCCGAAACGATATGTTCGCGCGTGGTGCATTGCCCGCCAGCACAAGGTCGAGGACTTCAACACGTTCAGTCATAGAGAGTGCGCCTTCCGGGGCTGTGGAAGCTCCACCTCTGTCAGTTCGACGAGATGATGAGGACGAGCAGTCAGACATGTACGCAGGTAGCCTGCGGGATCAGCCGTCTGTCGTTGAGTCAATCGAACCGATACCACTTGCCCGGAATATGGACGATGAGCCGACCCCTTCCGAACGTCAAGCCATGCGGTCATATCGAAACGGCAGCAGTACGAGCGGCAGCAGTCGTTCCTCAAAAAGAAGAAAGACAAAATACGGCATTTTCTCGAGGAAGTCATATCGTGACCCAGATGTCAACGCAAAGGCAAGAATCAGCTTCGCATTTGGTGTCACTTTGTTGGTCGCGGTAGTCATTTGTGAGTTGGCCACCACAATGCTACAAAGATATGACTGACACATACAGATTTGGTCCTCGGGACTACCACGAGTGTGGGCAGAAATACCATGTTCCATGTCCTCTCCATCCTTCTGATCTTGACCTTGACTGGGATCTTCATCCATCAACTCCTTCGCATGTGCATGCTCATGCGACGACCGCGGAGGTCGAGACATCGGACAGCGCACGGAACCCGACGCCGGCATTTGGCAGGACAAACTGGAGGCCGTCGTGATAGAAGAGAGAGACAAAACGGGCGGACTGAAGACCTGATTCTTGAAAAGCCCATCCAGATACACATGTCCACGGACACCGGCTTCAGTCCAGATGTGGAAAATGCAGCTCCAATTCGAGTTCCACCACCTGTGTATGGTAATACGCGAACAAGCATGGTAAGCATCCGAAAGGAGTGAATAACACGGATTACTGACGCTGTTTGGCAGAGGCTGAACCCGGACTTAGTCCATTGGAAGGAAGTCCAAATCCCGCCCACACCTTTGACGCCTACGTATGAGGAGGCGCTGAACCAGGTACATCAGACTGTCGGATATCGTCCACCAAGCTACTTGTCGGAGAGTGGTACGACAGTAGCCCTGGAGAATCGGGCCAGGGATGTTGATGCTGCGCTTGAAAACATTCATCCCTTGGAGCGCGAACGGATGAGGACGTTGACAGCTGCTGCGCTAGAGGGTTCCGACGCTGATCATGTGTAGGCATGAATCACAGAGTGATCAACGAGAACCTTTGTTTATTGAAAAAGATGGCCAAAGCCTTCCAAAACGCATCAGCAACACTATTTCGGTCTACGCTTTATCGCAGGACAAGGTTTCAAGCTCGTGGTAGATTTCGTCGATTGAGACTATTTGAGTCTATTGCATGTCGGCAAGCTCATTCATGCCTCATTTCGGGGCCGTTTGGGGTATCTCGACGTTCATATTGCTTTCCCTCTTAGCTCCAATTGTTTCATATCTCATCATATTCTCTTGTTGGCGAGAAATCTAGTGCTTGGCTGCCTCTTTGTGGACATCGGCCTTGCGGTCGTGCTTCTGCTCATCAAGCTTGTCTGAGAGGGCATCACCGGCTGCCTGGGCACGAGTGGTGATGTCGGCGTTGTTGTCTTTGGCAACGTTCTTGTTGGCCTCCTTGGAAGCAGTGGCGCTGGTGCCGGAGATGGACTCCGTGACGTAGTTGACGGTGTTCCTGAGAGTGAACTGTCAGTAGATGCAACGACGAGTGTAAGGTCAAGAGGAGATGAAGGGGGTCACGTACTTGATGGTATCCATTGCGGCGATGAACAACTGATGGTTGTAGTGTTGAGATATGTTTTGTAAGTTTTGATGGTCTTTCGTTTGCGAGGTTACCAGGTATTTGCTGATGATGAGAAGGAAAAGATTTCCAACCCGAGGGACTCTCAGTTTATATAGACCACAAGAGGCTCTCAGTGAAGGCACAGTGACGATCAGCTGCCAACTCCTCGATCTGCGTGTCTTGCACCCCACGATCGAGAAAGCATATGCAACTACGTCATGTCGAGATCCCAGCAACGCCAATGACGTCTTCCAACCAATCAGAAGTATGGACAGGCAGTCCACGTGACTGTGCCTGGAGCGGCGGCCTTGGCAAAACCCATCAACCATTCCCTTTCCGGCCTTTCCCATCAAAGCCTCCTTATTGCTCAGGCATACAAGGGCGAAATCAAGCACTGCCACAGCTTCCGCCCATCGACCGTTGCTTTGACATGTCAATCTGATCTCGATCAGGCTTTGCCATGGTCTCCACCTCAGTGATCACGGCATCTGCTCTTCAACAAACAATCGGCCGACGAACTCCCCGCACTCCCACGGCTGACCAAAAATTCTCATGCACTGTCGAGCCAAATACCTACCTAGGTACGGAGGCGCGCACCAAAAGTATTGAGTTAGCGTCGATTATTCACGTGAGTGAATGACAGCTAATCAAAAGACGATGGACTTTATCCTCGTTGCCCCTCACAACAGCCCCCAGAGATATCGGAGCTCTATTCCTTAGGCGTACCTCCCCCTATTAGATAGCTTAAGCTAGCACCTATTAGCCACTCCCTCTAGGGGAGAGATAGGCACTAGCCCCTATAAGCTCTCAGAACTTGGCTGTCACAATGCGGAGCTTCGTCATTTGAGTTAGCGTGTTAACGCTAACTCAATCCTTTTGGTGCGCGCCTCCGTACATACTTAGCTACCTACAGGTAGGTAACAGGTGCCAGCTGGCATCGTGTTTTCCCCTCAACTTGGATCTACGGCAACTCTGGGTGATATAGACTATTCTTCCTCGACCAACAACAACACCGAGTACCTACCAAGCACCCAGAAGAGACTTTCAGGCTGCAACAATGGTGACACCGAATGAGGCTAGAGAGCGATGCCCTATAGGTTTTCAGAGAAGTGGTTTAACAAGCAGTCACCTGGGCAAATGGAGAACTTCCTAGCGAGCTAGCTAACTTTATTCATGGCTATATCTGCTTTGAGTATGAAGCGCAAATACCTAACTCCCCATTTAATGAAGCACACTAACTTCTATACAGCTAGCCCTTGTCTGCTCTGAATACTTTTCCTCGGCTTACCTTCTTGGTCGACAAACACGGACTAATACCTCGTCCAGTGACTCCCCAACCAGTGAGTGGAATTCAAGGTGGCACACTTCTGGCCTGCCACTGCTTCTAATTAATACTCGCTATATGTACCTTCCGTTTAGTGCTTGCTTGGCTCGTTCCATCATCACCTTTTCCCACTGAGATCTGCACGCTTTTCTTTTGGCAGGTCGCTATGGCTCGCACGAATCAAGCAGATTCATCTATACACGTGCAGCATGCCTCGGAGCTGTCACTTCATGGCCAACCGTTGCTGTATCTGTTAAAAAGCCGTGCAAATGTCGTGTCAATCGTTCCTGCATTTGCATTTCCAAAGCTTCCAGGTTTGCCACGTCGTTCGTTTCGCTGAGCTTACTGTACGGCCTTCCCTCCCGTTTGCTCAGATAACCAATAATAGCCCCAGTGATAGCTTGCAACTGCTGACGAAACCAATCACAATGGCCATGAAAACACTGCTTATCTCTGCACTCGCTGCCAGCCTTGCGTGGGCGTCTCCTGCTCGACGAGCTAGCCCCACTGTCAACTCCACCACCTGCAATGGTCACACTTATGTCTACCAGGCTCTCGCTGGTTACGGATTCACGCCGTCGGATTCGCGCGACAAGTTTGGCGATACTGCAGGAGGTTTCGGCAGTAGCGCCGCCATCGACCAACACTCGTGGAAAGTCGACAGCAACGGGACCTACACTGGCATTCTGTGGACTCTACCCGACCGTGGATGGAACACGGAAGGTACATTGAATTATCAACCTCGAGTCCACAAGTTCCAGGTCACCTTCAAGCCCAACTACAATGCCACAGCCGCGAACCCAAGCTCGCCAAACGTTCACTTGCAGTACCTCGACACCATCCGTTTCACAGATCCTGCCGGAACACCACTGACTGGTCTCGATGCCGATCTCAGACCCCCCTACCTCACATTTCCTGGCTTTCCCGAGCTTCCAGCCGCGACTTATACGGGTGACGGCTTTGGCGGTAATGGTACGGGAGGTCACCGTGTTGTTGGAGACACTGAAGGGCTCGTCCTCAGCCCTGACGGCTTTTGGGTTTCTGATGAATACGGACCTTACATCTACCATTTCGACCATAGTGGTAAAATGACAGGGGCTATCCGACCTCCATCGGCAATCATTCCAGAGAGAAACGGTACCGAGTCTTTCAACGCTGATAGCCCACCTCGTTATAACCCTGACTTCGAGACGATCCCCGCGAATCCTGACACCGGACGGTCCAATAACCAAGGCCTCGAGGGTCTGACCTCTTCGCCCGATAAGAAAACTCTCTACGCGCTGATGCAGTCGGCGTTGGCTCAAGAGGGTGGCGACAATTCATCAACACGACGACTTAGTCGGTTTCTCGAATACGATGTGAGTGATCCGTCTAATCCAATCTACAAGGCAGAATATATGGTTCCACTCCCGCTCTTCAGCAACAACACTTTGGTTGCTGCCCAATCTGAGATCCACTACATCAGCCCGACTCAATTCCTTGTTCTCGCCCGTGACTCTGGCCGTGGTCATGGCCAATCCAACTCACTATCCCGATACCGCCACATCGACGTCTTTGACATCTCCAAAGCTACCAATCTGGCCGGAAACACATACGACTGCACAACTTGTTCTGCGGCTTCCGTGAACGGTGTTCTCGCTTCGGCCATCATACCTGCTACCTATTGCTCATGGCTCGACTACAATGTCAACTCTCAGCTCAACCGTTTCGGGCTACACAATGGTGGTCTACAAGACGCCAGCCTTCTGAATGAGAAATGGGAGTCAATAGCCACAGTCCCTGTCAACCCTTCCAGTGCTACCTGCAAGGATGGATACACCAAGTCTGACGGCGAGTATTTCATATTCAGCTTAAGTGACAATGACTTCATCACCCAGAATGGATTTATGAACGGCGGGTTGTTGCCGTACGCAGACGAAAGTGGATTCAATCTTGACAATCAAGTTTTGGTCTTCAAGGTTACCTTGCCTACCAATTGAACTACGGGAGGAGCTCATCGGCATTCCCCACGTGGACCGACATGAGGTGAGCAGAAGCATTTACCTCGTACCATGGCGGAAATGAAGCTAGTTATGCCGTTGCTAAGGCAGTTCCCCTCGTCCCCTACCACACCTCTGAAATAATGGACACTCTGCACATACAAATCCTTATAGTATATAAATTTCGCTTCGTATACCTCTGTCTCACAAGAGCAGGGAGAGGAAATTCGCAACACTGAATACTTTCCACCCAGAGAGTATGGCCAAGAGCAAGCAAAAATTGGTCTCCCTGCGTTTTCGCATTCAAATCCATCCTCAGTCGGACAGTCCTCGCTACTCGTAAGTCGAGTAGGATCGGACCCTGGCACCGAGAAACGCCCGGAAACCACGGCGGGCGCAAAAGTCGCCTCCTGGCTGCACTTGTCGATCTCGGATGGGCCCGTGCTACGGCTCGCGCGACTACCATCCGAGATGCGTGAGGGATATTCTGTTTTGTTGGACCACCCGCAGTTTGAAGCTCTGCATATACCAGCCATCCCCCTTTCCCTTTCACTCTTTTGTCTCGCGACGGCTGCCCAAATCGGTCTGCCTGGAGACGTACTTGCTGAATTGTCCATCTGGAGAACCCTGGGTCAGCTATTCTGGGGCGCCCTATCGCGCTCACTACGCTCACCTCATCCCCAGCTTTGCCCTGACTTAAGTGGCTTGGTCGGAAAATATCCATGAACCTTCAGCCGCAGCCACCAGCTCGGCCTCGCGTTTTCGGCACCACCAGCCTATTCGTATAGCAGCTGAAGTGGTCCATATGTCAAACGGCTATCCGGATGTGGGGTACGCTTTTTTTTGTTCTAGTGATTGACATCGCATTCTCAACCATGCTCCTAGAGCTGATCCCGGACCTCTCGCCGGCTGCTCTACCTCTCCTTTCCCCTTTCATCGGCCTTCCAGAATGGCAAGGGATACTGACCGACGAAAATCGCTCATGGGTGGAAAAGCCAAAGTATGGAGGATGATTTGCTCATCCTTCCCGCTCCTTTTGGTGCTCTTACCTCAGGTCAGGGTCGCCTAAGAAGGACAGGGAAAGCCTGAGTGCAACCCTCGGCGCCCGTCCAATTGTAGCAGGGGTCATGCGACCTTTGTCAGGACGTCTTCTGTACAAGTATATGGCTCTCGACGGTGCCCTGCCTCAAACCGGTTTGAGAAGTTCTGACTCCTTTCCCTGGCAGGAAACGGATGCTATCACGGCTCTTTAATATACCTCTCTCGGGCCGCATCCGTGTAGCCATGAAGTGCTCTATATCTTCCTCCCATGGCTGAAAGGTTTTGGGGGTTGACTTGGCCCTGCCCTCATCGATCATACGCTCACGATCAGCATTAGTTATCAGCGACATCGTCTTGGACTTGATCATCTGCCAGCGACAGGCGCATCCAAGCAGATCTGCTCGTTCACTAACACGAGGCTATCCGGTCAGGAGGTCCAACGTCTCGGTTTGTAGGCAGAGCCCAGTGCCACCTACCACCTACCTATCAAGCCGTCATAAGACGTACAGTGGTCTTTTGCCCCCTTACACGAGCATATCCTAGAGACAGGATACCATTTTGGAGTCGGACTTCTACTCCCTATGCATTTCAGCACGCAAGGCTTCAGACAGCCCAGCTTCAGTCTAGGCAAGGCCTCGTCGACGAAAGAGCAGACGGAAATGGTGGCCAAGCAGACAACATCGTCGACGACGACTGTGAACATTGCCGATCTCGAGTCGCACATGGAAACCCTAGGCGTCTCGTGCTGGGACTTTGCCTACCCGACCGGGAAATGCGCACTTCCCGCCGTCCAGAACTGCTGCCCCGTCTCGGACGCGAAGTCGACCACGCGGAAAGCCGCACGAGCGGAGCACAAATCCAAGCATCAAAGCGCCGCCAATACCGAGACCGTGATGTCTGGACTGCAGGCAGACCAAGCCGACGACCGCCAATACTCGATGTCGAGCACGAAATCGCGATCTCAACATCATCATCATCACCACCACAAGAGCTCCAGCAAACACCACCACCGCAGCCGCAGCAACAACAACAACAACAGCAGTACCTTAGAGGTACGAACCTACCTCCTCTCCTGCCCGACCGTGGCCTCGATAATCTACCCGCAGACCTACACGACCATCTCCACACTCCTCCAGACGCCCTCGACCCAACTCGTCCTGTTAGTCCCGCAATCCAACATCGTCTGCCCCAAGGTATGCGAGCTGATGCGCCTGCCTCGCACGGCCGGCAGCGGGATCCGCGTCCTGCCCGTGCCGCCGGAGATCGAGATGCGTACCACCACCACAACGTGCGACGACAACGGCGACGTGGCGGAGTGCGAGAGCATCAGCAACATCGCCGACGCGCTGGCCGTCGACGAGGTCGTCACCAAGATCCTGAAAAACACCCCCACCAGGCACTTCGACGGGTATATCGCCTTCGAGGACGATCGCGCCGCGTGGACGTTTTTGGACCGTGTCGGCAAGGGCGTCAAGAAGGGTGCGTCGAGGAAGGGGTGCTAGACTAGGGGTTGCTTACCTGACGTACCTAGTTGAAAAAAAGGGATGGAGAAGTTGGGGAGCCTGGAGTTTTGAGCTTGAGATGGGGCGTCTCAACCATTAGTCAAGGAGTTTTTCAACATCTAGGGCTCGGGCCTTGAGCTGGTGGAGGATACATCCGAGTCTGGCTGTTTATATATTCCATTTTTTGGGTCTTTCGTTCTTTTCATTCCAAGCGTATATGTGTCGATGGCGATGCTCTCTGTGCCCTGGGCGCTGTGGAGAATTGTCTTGGACGAGACGGGACAAGACCAGATGGAATGAGATCAAATGATATCGTCCGATGCCTGACTGTCTTCCGCTCCTTCACATTGTCAATGAACGAGCCGTTTCTTGTTTTAATCTCGGTGAGAACACTAATGCCGCCGACGACGTGAGGGTGAGCTTCTTTGGTCGGGTTTGTTCAGTCAACTTTACCGTATTACATACAGCCTAGGTATGGAACTGCCTAAGTGTATGTATAGGCCCCCAAATACCTAGGAACATACGAGTACATTCTTCCCCACCTCCTCCTGATATACTGTTTCGCTTCCCCAGCATGACTACAAGGTACTACTTCGACGCAGCAAGCACCCACGCCTTACAAAGCACACCCCCATCGGCGGCTTTGGCCTCCTCAATCGACTTGGCCACAGCAGCAGGCCACTCCTTCTTCTCTTCTTCTGACAGTGTCGAAGCGACTGGCCCAAGATACGGTCCGGTCATGAAGTCCCTCATGCCGGCCAACCTCTCAGCGTCACCCACCACAATCTCCGTCTGGTAGACGAGGATCTTGTGCTTCTCGAAGCCAGCACTCACCAGCGTCTTGACGAGGACGTCCTCCTGCATGAACTCCTGGCCCGCCGCAGGCAAGGGGCCCGGGATGCTCGGTCTGACCTTCTTCATGGCCGCGTTGAGGACGGTGGCGAAGCCGAACGTCTCCCAGTTGGCGACTATCGCGGTCCCAACACCGGGCTTGAGCGTGCGGTACAGTTCCCGCATCGCCATCTCGGCGTTGTCGAAGTTTGCGATGCTGAAGTTGACGATCCCGAGGTCGAAGGTGTCGTCTCCAAAGTCCAGAGCTTGAGAGTCGGCCACGCGAGCGGTGACTTTGGGTCCTTCCCAGCCTCGAGCGGAGATCTCGCGCTGCAGGGCCTCGATCATGGCTTCGGTGTAATCCGTGGCATGGACGGTCGGTACCGGCAGGTCGGCGCTTTGGCAGAAGGCGAGTAAGGCCGAGGTCGCGGTGCCCGGGCCTGAAGCGTTATCGTGCACAGTCACAGGGTCAGACGAGGTGAGCGGGTTGCTGAGACGTGATCGGAGAGGCCCGTTGAAGGCTTGCAGCAGGAGGTCGTAGGTTGTGTTCGAGGTCAAGTGGGCATATTGCGGCGCCAGGAGGGCGAAGTATAGTTGGAATTTCCGGTCGCGGTCTGTCAGCTCAGGCATGGCTGCAAGGGTTGTGTACTCAATGGCTCATGATATATCAAAAAGGTCTATGGCCAGCCACCAGAGATGCTTTCACGGGGTATTTGAATGTTCTTGCATGTGCGGGCTTCTCAAGTAGGTATCCCCGGCACCATTGACGTCAAGGTATCCCGTATAGGCCGCGTCTGCTCCTACATACTGAGCATTGAATGAATACCAGAGAAAGGACCATGTCGTGCCGTGCCGAGTTGGAAGGCCTTGCAGACCACGTTGCAGCCAAGCCACAGCCCAGAAAGCCGGACGATTGGGTTCAATGCGCGCAGATCTTATCTGTACGGAGCAAAATGGGCATGCATATGGGCCGACTTCACTCTTACCCCACATGTCCTTTGTCGCTCCTACCAAGGGACGTTCATCCGTAGAGCGAGAGCGATCATGGCCTTGAATACAGCCTAGCTCAGCCGATATCCGAGCTCTGACTGAAGTTCAGCATTGCACAGCGTTGCTTGCATTCAACCTTGGCTCCAAAGGACTAGTCTTCCAGGTTGGGGACCCGAGATGGACTGGATTGCAATCTACCACTCTTTCTTCAGCGAGGAACCACTGTGCACAATGTTTGGTTCTTTGGCATAAGCCTGCAAGTCCTCTGAGGACTTCACATTGGGCTTCCAAGACTATCAAGGAAAGGGTACTCGTAGCCTCGGCCTCTCGGCTGAATGCGCCTCCACTTATTGAATGAATACCTAGGCAAGAGAGTATAATAGAATAAACACTCGACGATGGAAGAGGCCCAACTTGCGTACCTAGTCAAGCAATCTATGTACATTTGCTCATCATGTCGTCGCCCACCGCAAACTACAAATTCAACCAGATCGGCATAAGAGTCTCTGACCTCCAGCGATCCTTACACTTTTACCAGGATGTGCTGGGTATGAAAGAGCTTGGACGTATGGAGTTTGAGACTGTGAAGATTTGCTTTGTGGGATATCCTGAAGGGGCTGCGGGCCCAGATGGGACCGCGACAGGCAGGTCGTTTCTGGCGAGAGAAGGCGTGCTGGAGTTGATCTGGTCGGAGGTACGTGACTCCCCTTGACGAACTACGACATCGTAGCAGATATTTGGACGGGCAGAGTGCCGGGCCTAGAAGCTTCATTTATGCCATCGGAGCTAATCCAGGTGCAGCACTCCTCGAAACACATAACCAATGCCAACGAGCACCCAGGGTTTGGCCTGATCAAGCTCTGCTTCACGGTTCCAGATATCTCAGCTTGCATGAAACGAATGGAAGACAAGGGAGTCAAAGTCCTCAAACAGCCCGGCAGTCCGCAAGGTCTGGAAGTGGCAGCGCGGGCCACTGGGGCAGAGATGCCTGAGAAGGGGAGAAACCAGGGGCTTTGGAAGGCCGTCACTGGAGTAGGGTTCGTCGAGGATCCTGATGGGTACTTGATCGAACTCGTGCAGTACTGAACTTGATCCGAGAGAATGACGGAAGTCGACTTGGATCCATGGCAGCTGGGGACCAGTGCTCGACTTCTGCAGCACAGACCAACACATCTCTCAGCTCATCACATGATATCTGGGAATAAGAAACTGATGAAGTACCTAGTAGTTGAATGATAACAGAGAAATGAAAGGCGACTGATGCCTTCCAGGTTATTCAGCGACGGTGACGGCGAAGGCCGATTATTGCGTCATTGCGTCACTGCAGTTTCTTCTGTGAACTTGGACTGGGCTCGTGGGCTATCGATAGAGGGACTGCGTGGACTCCTTGACACGACCCCTCCAACTCACAACTCACACGACCTTCTCATCTTTCACCACACCGAATCACTCTCCCAAGTTGCGAATTCTTTTCTCTTCTTCATAAACCTTAGACCTGTTCGCTTCTCCAGTTCGATCTACAATTCTCTTCCCAGATCTGCTTCTGCATTCCCTTGCATTCCGCAGCCGCAGTCGAATCAGGCTCCCTTGTTTCCACACCACTTCCGCAATCAACATGCCTCTTTTCAACGTACGTACGCTTTCTTCTTTCTCTGTCAATCTGACCATTACTGACACGTCGACAAAGGTCACCCTTAAGGAAAACGCCTCTCCCGAAGAGCTCAACAAGGCCAAGGAGAAGGCCAGGGCCGATGGAGGAACCATCAAGCACGAATTCACCCTGATCAAGGGCTTCACGTAAGTCTTCTGCGTTCGGGTGCTCTCTGCAGCGGAAATCTAACATTCTTTGGCCGATAGTGTCGAATTCCCTGAAGACAAGGTCGGCGTCCTCCAGACCAACGAGCACATCCACGTCGAGCAGGACAGCGAGGTCAAGACGCAATGATCAGGGTCCAAAGGCTGTCTAAACATCCGAACGCATTGCCTGGGTTTTTACAGGGGACTCTTCAGCCACTTTCAATTCACGAGCTTGATGTGTTATACCATTCCAGACTTTCATGAGCTTGATGATACCTTTCGTCACGATAGCAATGGACATCCGCGGTATACAATCACAGAAAACTTGAAAGGTCAGAGAATAACGTGGGTCTGAACCGGGGGAACGATGGACACGACTTTCAAACCGGATAACATGAGGCTAAGATGACACAATAAACCATACTCGGTGTTGAATCACATCGTCCGTCTCATCTTCCCGCTCTAAAAATCTGTAGCCCTCCCATTATATGTCCACTCTCCGCTGGGCCCCCATCTCAGCGGCTCATTCTTAGGACCGCCAACCTCCCCAGTTTTTGGATTCCTCTCTCCTTCAAACTCGGGCTGCGCCCGTCTCACCGAGTCGGGATGTAATTCTTCTCCTGCACCGCTTGCCTCGATCACGTGCTGGGCTCCCGTTTGCTCCTCGACACCGACACCGTTGCTCGAGGCTGAGGCTGAGGCTATCCTGTCGACGCGCTCGTCAACCGTGGCCTGCGCGTCGTCCCTCTCCGAGACCGACGAGTCGGGCGACTGATTGATCCGCGGCGGCGGTTGTGGCCGCGGCGTCGAGAACGCCCCCGTCGACTGCCGCTGCAGCGCCTCGAAGATCTCCTGCTCCTCCTTGGGCAGCCGCGGCGGGGCTGCCATGCCGCGCAAGCTGAACGGATCGTCTTTCCTCAGTCGTGCCGCATGGCTTAGCTGTCGAGCGCCGCTGCGCCCACGTGAACGCGGAAGTACATGTGAGCTTGGCCTGGAGATCGAGATTAATCGCAGGGCCGTGAACAAGTGGGCGCGGGGAGCGGCGCAGAGGGTGAGCGGGCGTAGAGGGTATGTGGCGGCGTATTTCATTTCTTGGGGTTGGTGGCGGGACAGAAAGGTGATGGACTTCAACGGAGGAGGAGAGAAGTGGTGTTCTTCCTGCTCTTTTCCTGGTTGAATGATGGGGGATAAATGATGTCTTGGTCCTATTCAGCAGGTGTGCGGAGGGTTGGCTCACAGTTGTGAACAATTGGTATGCAGGTTGGGCAATGTACCAGAAATTCGGATGAGGTAAATGGACAGAAAAGGACTCTAGCTACTAGTAGCGAGTGTTCGGAAACTGCACCGGCCGGCTGTTCTTCGGGGACTCCAGCAATGGTACGCCACAGTAGAAGAGGCGCGAGAATATCACCTCGAAAATTGGAAAATTCTAGGTTCAAGTGCAAATTGGATTATCTTAAGCTCAGAGTTGAAGACTCAGGCAACAGTCTAAAGGCATTACTGCTCTGTGACGCCTTCTCACTGAAAAGAAGCGAAAATACCAAGGTCCCAATCAAGGACGAGATCTAGCCAATCTCCATCCCCACGGTACGAGGGCCATCCACAAAAGACCTTCATTCTAAACCACCGATGAAGTTGGTATTGCGCTGGTGGTGGTGGTGGCGGTCGTCGTGGTGCTTGATGAGTTTGAAGGCGACGAGGCACCGGCGAGATCTGCTGCCCAAGCTCCACTGTTGAACTCCGAAAAGACTTGACTGATCTGGCCCGCCGGTGTGATTGTAAACATGTCCATACCCTTGACCTCATATTGGCCGGATCCGATGCCCTGTGCGAGCCATCGCCAGGCGATCTTATTGCAAGAGAAGAAAATATCGAGCGTGGTGAGGGTCGGGATCGGTGGCTGTGCTCCTTGTCCGCCAATGAACGCGGCCTTGCTTGGGAATGTTACGCCACCAAGCTACCCATTTGTGAGTATATACTCATGTTAAATCCTTTGACAGTGACTTACTGGGTAACCGGCCAACCAATTAATGGAGTCGCTGGTGTCAGTGAAGTTATCCGCTAGCAGTGCGTTCGCCTTTGTCGAAAAGTCTGCAGCCTGCGGAGCAGTCAAGAATGAAGCAAAGGTGTTGACAATGTTGGTCGCTTGAGCTGCGCTGACACAAGTATACGTCGGTGCCGTGATACCGAGGCAAGAGCAAGCACTGCTATAGCGAGCAGCTCCACTGCAAGCAGAAGCGTAGGTTGGCACTGTCGGAGTAGGAACTGGACTGAAGAAAGCAGAGCAATCTGCGTGTCGGGTCGCAAGAGCTGGTTGACCTGCTGAGCCCGTAACAGCTCTAACAGGCGTTAGCTTCGACCAAAGCAAGATCGTGAGTTCATACCTAGCGCAGTTATCTGCAGCACAAACACCTCGCTCGAAGAAGGAGCCGGTACCGAACGGATTGGCGGCCACAAAGGGCATGCAAGTGCCGAGCGCAAAGAGAAAAGACTTCATGGCGGAATGTGTTTTGGAAATTGCTTCAGGCCAAGTATGTGTTGAGGTGATGAGCTGTGATACAGCCTTGATGGGATGGGAAATCGAGTCTTTTTTAATCATTCGAGAAACAACAGGAGTACAGGACAAAAGGGGCTCACCACATTCAAGCTTACCACGGCATGTCCATCCTATTGTAAACAATCTCAGACAAAACAAGATCAGACAGATAGTTCGGAATGAAATCGGGCAAAAAATAGAGGTTAGAGCACGATTCTTCTGGTTCGATCTGGACATGTGTCACGTCCTGGACCATATTGCATAATGTAGAAGACTTCGCCTTGCGAAACCCGCTGAACAACCTTCATCAGGCACCAGAAATTGATGGCTCATCTGAATCAGGGACTTGAGTATATCAAGGCTGGACCGGTGTATTGGATGCAGTCAATATTGCAAGGAGGCCCGATAGACCGGTTATGTCTTGAGACAAGCTCGGGATATGTCACTCAAATCGAGGTGACATTTGAGATGAGTGGAAGGACTTGTCAGTCGTCTTCTCAACCGCATGATGGATAGGTGGGGGAATCCTTGCATAACCTGCATTGAGGGCCTCGCGATTCTCCTGGGTCTGGAATGCAGCTGTCTCAGATGGAGATTGAGCCCATGACAGGGCCGATGTCAATAATATCAATGGAAGCAAGGTCTCGAGGGTGAGTGTCAAGGTTCGAGGGAGACGAAAAGAGGGATGCACTGGTGAGGTCCGCCTCCTTCCATGCTTCACACTGATGGCGCCGGCAATTGGCCTCACGCCCTGCGCCTCGCTACGCCGGATTTCCCCGCATTTGCGCCTCCAAAAAAAAAAGATCCAGGAAAAAACAATGACTTCAGTGTGACTCGAAGAAAATTCTCCAATAGACCTTGACAAATCCGTGGTGTCTTCCTTAATAGACTGGTTTCCTATCTGCTCTCGCAGAGTGAGCAAAGTTCCTGATATTGTTGTCGTTGCCGTCATCGTTACCCCCCAATGGCGCTCTCACTGAGCAAGAGACTGGCATGCGCCCAGCTTTCCAAGCTTGCTGCTCCCTCACAGCGAGCTTCACTTAGTTGGCGACGATATGCCAGCGCCGCTGCTGTGCCCACCTCTTCCAGCATCCCCATTCAAGATGAAACCCAAATTCGGCATGAAACCTCTGTGCCCAACCCAGATCCCTCCTCGGACTCGCCGACGGCCACCTTTTTGAATCAGTCTACTCCTTACATGGTCCCTACCTACGTTCGCCCCCCACCGATGATGGTACAGGGAGAAGGGTGCTCTTTGTACGATAATGAAAACAGACAATATCTAGACTTCACCGCTGGCATAGCAGTTACTTCTCTGGGCCACAATGATCCCGAAATCACAAGACTGATTGCCCACCAGGCACAGCGATTGATCCATGCATCCAACCTCTATCACAATCCTTGGACCCCAACACTCTCTAAATCCCTGATTGAGGAGACACAGAAGCAGTCGCCCGGCTCGCCTTTGACTCAAGTCTTCATCTCGAACTCTGGCTCCGAGGCCAATGAGGCTGCGTTAAAATTTGCTCGAAAGGTCACATATGCCAAAGATCCCGAGTCAAAGCAGAGAGATATTGTGTCATTTCATGGCTCTTTCCACGGCCGCACCTATGGGTCACTCTCAGCCACTCCCAATAAGAAATACCAGGCCCCCTTTGGTCCCATGCTGTCTGGGTTCCGTTATGGAAAGTTCAACGACGTTGCGGGCGTCCAGCAGCTGATCAACGAGAACACTGCAGGAGTGATCGTTGAACCAATCCAGGGTGAAGGGGGTGTCAATGTTGCAACACCTGAGTTTCTCCAAGCCCTCCGCAAGCGGTGTGATGAAGTTGGTGCGATCTTGATCTTTGACGAGATTCAGTGTGGCTTGTCAAGGACCGGAGATCTCTGGGCATACATTGCATCCGGAGTGCATCCCGATATCTTGACATCCGCCAAAGCCCTGGGGAACGGCATTCCCATTGGAGCAACCCTCGTGTCAGGCAAGACCGTGGCGCCGTACATCAAGACGGGCGACCATGGGACGACCTTCGGCGGCAATCCTTTTGCCTGTCGAATTGCTCATCACGTCTTTGGCCGTCTCGCCAAGGCCCAACTACAGGAAGAAGTTCGAATTAAGTCGACCCTCTTCTTCAGCGCTTTCGAGACCATGAAGGAAAAGTTCCCGGGCGTCCTCTCCGAGGTCAGGGGTAAGGGCTTTATTGTCGGATATCAGTTGACCGACTCGGCAAAGGACAAGGCAACTGAGATCATTACTGCTGCACGAGAACGAGGTCTCCTAGTCATCACCGCTGGAGACGGTGTTATCAGAATTGTTCCTCCACTTGTTATCTCGCACGAGGAAATCAATAGAGGGCTTGCAATCCTTGAAGATGCGATGAACGTCGTTTTTAACAAGCCAAGTCAAGTGACAGGTACAACAGGTCAGCAAGAAATGGCCGGTCGCTGAAACACATTCTGGCTACGCAAGGCTCACTAGCCGAAACCGACACATTGGACTATGTTCTCACTTCACCCTCTGGCACTGTCATACCATGGACGCCCCGATAGTCTGGGCGTTGAGCTAATTGCCACTTTCCCGTCAAGATAGTGCTCTCCCCGACCAGTCTAAACACCTCGACCTTCAGTGGCCTGCAACATTTGATCATTTCCTTCTCGCTGTCACTCCCAAAGCCCCACAAGGAAAGATCTCCACCAGGGCATGTTGACAGAGCCATCAGGAGATCTTGTTCCGCAAAAAATTCGATATAGTCGCCCGGTTGAGCAGGACACGGATTCATGAAATATCTCCCCTGCGAATCCAGGCCTGTTACCTGGAACAAGTTGATCACGTCGTGAACATCTGATTCGTTGAGACCGAAAGGCAGGATAGCTCTTGTAAGGTTGGAGTGACAATGATAGTTGTACGATGCCTCGGGCCCTGAGAGCAGGGTATTGATATAAGGGTCACATCTGGTGCCAAGGAGGTCGTGGACTCTCCCTCCGGTCTCATCCACTCCATACCAGGAAAGGGAATCGGCGACGATGGTGCACAATGGACGCATATACGGTAGGCAGGACCAGAGACGATCATACGTTGTAACGTGTGACGAATGGAGCTGTTTTGTCCGAGAGGCCCAAAACCTCTCGCGAGGGTTATTCGCGTTCCATATATTCAAATCCCCTACAGGACTTGTCAGAACCCAGATACCTCTACCGAAGTTGCCCTTACCTACCGACTTGAGGTCCTTCGGGCGTGCTGATCCGGATAATACTCTTAGCTGGAGCTTTCCAAGCACGACCTGAACGGATAGGCAAGACAAATGACTCGACAAGTTCTCTGGGGCTTTGCTGGATCGACTGATACAACTCTTGATTGACCGTCAAGGGCGACCCGGCCGTAGGTAGATACGCGGGTTGAGGAGTGGGCAACGGCTTCCTCGCCTTCAAACGTTCCTCGTTGGATTGAGGGATAGACATCGTCGCTTGAGAATGCCACAAACCCAAGTCTTTAGATGGTCGTCTGTTGCAATCCAGCGGTCCCTGGTCTTTCCTCGTTCGTGTCGCAATCACACAGGATTGAAGGCCTATTTATGGGCGTTTGGCACGGACATGTCCGAACTTACACATTACCATGTTATCAAAGCTTATTGCTGCGATCCGAATCTACTCGAGTGGATAACACAAGTGTAGTAAGTCTTGCTTTCTTTCTTTATATATTGAGCATATAGTTAGTCATGAGCCCCGAGGTCGTCACGCGCAGGGCGTCCAAGCTGCAAATGACCGCAATGCCCAGCTTGCATCAGGCAACCCGCTATGGTCCCATCAGGGCCTAGTGAAACGGGCCGGCTATGGAGCGGTAGGTGAGGGTGATGGCTTTGGCGAGATCTCGTGCTACTCTACCGCGCACACTGCCTCACCAAGCAGCGCGTAGACCGCCTGGCATTTCTTGTATATTTTCGCGTTCTTTGTTGAATGGTTAAGAACGATGCTATGGCTATTCATGACCTTGGCAGGCATGGCCCAAAGACTCGCACAGCGTGTCTGACTTGCAAGCGGCGTCGGGTGAAGTGCAGTCTCGAAAGGCCTTCGTGCGCGAGGTGCGTCAAAGCAGGCAGAAATTGTGAGGGCTATCAACTATCACTGGTCCAAGAAGTTCCTGCGATCCCTTCCAAAGCGACTACTCCTCCACACCTCAGCACCTCTTCATCCTTGCTTTCGGCCTTTCGTGCTACACAGTCAGAATGGCAAGCCTACAGCTTCTACACCCACAGAATCGCATCGATTTTGGGCGGCGCTTTTGACACGGAGTTATGGCAGAACGTGATGCTCCAGGTCGCTGATACAGACCCTACCGTCCGCAACGGAATCTTTGCACTTGGCAATCTTTTCAGACATGGCCAAACGGGTGTTTCAGATCATGCATCAAAATGTACCTGTGCTCACTGTCGACAAGCTCTACGATACTACAACAAATCCATCTCGGCATTGTCGCATTTGCTGCAGGAGCCATGCACGCCGCAAGCCGCGCACGTCGCTCTTCTCTCATGCGTCATCTTCATTTGCGTTGAATTCTACCGAATGAACGATAACACTGCAATTTCGCTGATCTCCAAGGGATGTGGCATGGTCGCAGAAACTATCAAAAATCAGCCCGTGTCTGGAACAGCTTCGATAGATATGAGATTGATGAAAGTGTTCAATCGACTTTGGCTTCTATCAAGTATGTTTGGATATCGCTTACCAAGGCTGTCTCCGAAAGGTTCGCTGCTGTCTACCTCTGCTCAGCTTCCGGAATTCAACAGCATATAAGGAGCAAGGGATTGCCTACACGAGATTTCGGAACTTGTTCAGGGCTTGAGACTGCAGGTCTTTCAGGTGCATTCGAATTCGACCATGGCACACCTACCTGCGACAAAAGCTTCGCTTGAGGGGGAGCAACAAGCTGCCCTGCTTCTGTTGGAAAGTTGGCGAAGGAATCTGGAACACATTGTTTCACAACCAGCCATGGGTGCATTTCAACATTCGCAGGCGCATCTAATACTAAGAACCCACTACTTGACCACTCGGTTCGGCGCCTGTGCAAGTCTCGATCCCTCGGAGATGAACCACGAAGAGCACCTGCAGGATTTTAGGGGGATTGTACTTGCGGCAGAGGAAGGCCTGACGAGATTTCCTCTCAAAGATGAAGCCAGGAGCTTTTCCTTTGAAGGGTCCTTCCTGGCACCGCTCTACCTTACAGCACTCAAATGTCGGGAATCTGGCGTCCGAAGGAAAGCCCTTGAGTTGATGCATCTGACGGGGGCCAAGGAGGGATTATGGCATAGATCCGAACTGATTCGTGTTGCGACAAGAGTGATGGAACTTGAAGAGGGCCTGGCGGCCTTTGGCCCAGAAGGAGATCCGTCTGGAATCCCTGATCGCGGGCCGATGCTCTTTTACGATGTGCTTGCTGGACTGAACTATCGCAAAGCTGGAAAGACGTTTGTGGACGTCACATATCTCATATACGATACAACCAGTCCCCAACGTTGGCATACCAGGCAAGAGACTCTGGAAGTTGTGGAATGAAGATGGGTTTCACCGTTTGTCATCATTCAAAGTGAGTATACAACTCTTCAAGTAAAAAAGGTTGGAAGAAGCTTTCATCCTGATCTGGGATTGCGCATTACAGTTTGGGTGCCTGGAATCAACTCACGGATCACGCATCCACGGTACATACAGCAATCTCGCGTGCCCTGCGGCCCCAGACTCTGACAGACTCATTGCAACGTCTCCATTTGCGCAGCCTTGCCGACCTTTCCCCATCCGGTGCGGTTTCCGACATCCGAGCATCCTCTCACTATCACTCGTGGTGCAGTGTCACGAGTGTGTCGCGGGCTTCATCCCTTCGATCTTCTTCTCATTGAAGGAACTCAAAATCCACAGCTCATTCACCAACTTGCCTGTTGTCATCGGTCTCAGCCACACGCGGGGTTCGTCATGCTACCGGAAGGCAAATTGTCTCCAAAGCGCCCATCTAGTTATGAACCCGAGCATGGCTACCCATCTCCTCGCTCTCTTCCCCAGACGCAGTCAAGTACATGAGTCGCAAGTCTGGACAATGTCCATGGTGGCCCATCCTCCCTTGGCTGTGATTCTATTCCCAGGACCACAGTCTTTCCTACCTGGTCTAGCGTCAACTCTCTGCACATGTTTCCTGCAGAAGATACAACGTGGACGTTCGCAGTGGCTTTGACGGCTGTGCAGGCAGCCCTGTTTTACTTTGTATAAGTATGGCTTGTGTGCTCATCTCGGTCATGCACTGTTCACGACATATACAATCCTCTTGACAGTTGGGTGTCCAATCCCTACGATCCTGAGCATCTAGAATTTCACCCATTCTGCGCAGCACCCGATTCTAACCTCCCTGCCATGGCTCATATATCGTGGCTTACCTTCAATTTACTCATTTCGTTCCACTTCACTCTTCTCCTAGCTCAACTCCAATGCCCACCCTTGGGCCCCATCCTACCCTCACCAACAAACCTGACGCAGAATGTGCAGCTGCAACAGGTCCTCGCGGCCATCACTGCTCAGCTCCAAAATTTCAGCTCCTCCTCACTCGATAATGCCACGGCCCTCTCGGTGGGCGTGAGGTCCGTCCACGAGTCAGCACCTCTGCTGAGCTTCCACTACACCCCGCCAGTATTCAACAAGAGTGGCACGCACAATGTTGATGGCGACACGGTCTATTCCATCGGCAGTGCGACCAAGCTCTTGACGGCTCTCTCGATCCTCCAGCTGCAAGCGCAAGGGAAAGTTGACCTAGCGGATTCGATCACGAAATATGTCCCCCGGCTCGCGCAAATGTCCAATAAGAGCCAAGAAGACTCTCTACTGGCCGTCGATTGGGAATCTGTCACTGTGGATGCTCTAATGAGCCATCTGGGCGGAATCGGTGCAGACCGTGCGTATATAAACCACTCGAGACCGGCGGAGTAGGGGAGGGATGGGAGATGAAATTGACTGACACCATGGAGCGAATTGCAGTCACGAACAACGTTATCCCATATGTGCCCGGCATTACCGAAGAGACTGGCCTCCCTCCACTGACTCAATCCCAAGACTCACTTTCTTGTGGCGGAGTCCCTGGAACTCCGGGATGCACCTGGAACGGTTCGTTTCTGGCCTCTGGCACCACAATCCTTGTGCCCGCTGACTGACTGACTGACACTCTGCGTGATAATGTGACTAGACTTCTTCGACAACTTCGGTCGACGACCTCCTGTCTACGCACCCTTCACGACTCCGGTATACTCGAACATCGGCTACTCGCTCCTCGGTCGAGTGATTGAGAACGTCAGCGGGAAGACTTACGCGGTGTACCTCGAAGACGCCATCTTCACGCCGGCCAATCTCACCCGCACGTTCGTCGGTGCTCCCGCTAACAGCTCTCTGGGGTTCATTCCTGCCGCGACCAGCTGGTGGGGGACGTCTCTGGGCTACGAGAACAGGTAAAGTCTCACCCGTGGCCCCTCCCCCCGGGCGGATTGCAGAAAGAAAAAGCAATGGCCCCTGACTAACGATGCGTTGCGGTGCTGTAGCTCGGGCGGGATCTACTCGAGTAACAACGACCTCCTATCCCTTGGGGCCGCGATCCTATCGTCGTCGTCGTCGGTGTCGTCGAATACGAAAACCCTGCTCGCCCCGGCCCAGGCCCGCGCGTGGCTGAAACCCCGAACCTTCACCTCGTCGGCCGGTGTCTACGTCGGGGCACCGTGGGAGATCGCGCGCGGCGCGAACCTCACTGCGGACGGGCACGTGGTCGATTTCTACACCAAGACCGGCAACCTGGGCGACTACACGGCGATCCTGGCGCTGGTGCCGGACTACGACCTGGTCATGACCATGAATCTCGCCGGGCCCGACAGCTCCATCGCCGCGATCCAGGTGCTCTTCTCGACGCTGGTGCGGGCGCTTTTGCCACCGGTCGCGCACGCCGCCACGAGCGAAGCCGCGCACAGGTATGCGGGCACATACACCTCCCCGTCCTCGCCGGGGATCGGGAGCGGGACAAACTCGACCACGAGCACCATCACCCTCGTCGTCGACGACTACGGCCTCGCCGTCTCGACCTTTTCAGCCCGCGGCGTCGACGTGCTCGGCACCTACGCCGCCACCCTCGGGGGAGCCGACACCAACACGACCACCGCCATCCGCCTCTACCCCACGAACCTCGGGTCGGGGAACCAGACGGCCTGGCGCGCCGTGTACCAGACGAGTTCGGCGGCGGAACTCGCGGCCTTTGACGCGCAACTCTTTTTCCCCCAGGGTAGTTGCCAGTCGTGGACGGGGATTGATCTGCAAACCTACGGGTTCGAGGCGCTGGATTACTTTGTCTTCACGGCGGACGATGACGGAGGGGTGGTCGTGCAGGTCGAGCCCGTGGCGTGGCGGCTTGTGTTGGGGAGGGAGGAGTGATCGCCACAGGTCCGGGTAGAGGAGGAGAGGGGTGAGGAACCTCGAGAGGTGCCATGGATGGATGGATGGATGGAGAGGGGGGTTGTCGGTTCATAAGCAATCCGCATCCTCGCATGGGAGAAGGGGAATGGTGGAACGGGAGGCAGAGCTTGATTTCTAGGTATGTAAAACACGGACCGGAGCGTTTAAGTTTATTCAAGTCATAATCTCGTTCAATTAAAGCCGGCGAGCTACTTGATTAATGGTGATCACATCTGACTCCCAGAAACGCGCCGTGCAACCAACAACGACAAAAAGTGGCTGAGGTGCAACATGAAGTTTCCCAAATACAATAACACAGGAAATGAGGCTCAGCACTCCCAGAGTGATACTGTCGTACCACTTAAGGAACAGTCTTGGATGGAAAGTCGTCCAGAAAGAGACCCGTGCAAACATACCTCACACCTCCTCAGCCACAGCAGGTATCAAGCGGTCCTTCTCCGAAGCCGCTGCGGCAGCAGAGGCGTCTTCCCCGGGGATCTCGTCTGGAAGGGGCAGCCTCGTTTGGGGCGCGTGCTTGCGCAGGATCTCGGTGAGCCGGCCCTGGTAATCCCAGGACTTGATCTTGATTCGGCGCTTGCGGGAAGAAGATCCCAGGTTCTCTTTGGTCGCAGGCGTGAAACTCCAGTCCAGGCCCGTCAGAATACGCGGCCGGCGATGTGGCTCGAACCGACCGTCCCATTCATCGTTGGGTCTGCCAGGACTGTCACCGTCCTCGAGTCTGGGTCGGACTTGGTCGCCAGCTTCGCGCAGCCACTCTTTCCAGGCAGCGTTCATCGGTGCGATGGTGGTTGCTTCATTCAGCCATTGAGACGTGCCGGTCAGAACGATGGCAGTCCACAGCGCGCCGGTGAAGTTTCTTGCCTCCTTGTTCTTCTCGAAAACAGTCTCGGCTCTTTTGTAGGCCCCACTTCGCTTTTTCTCCAATATCCAGGCCTCTTGGAATCGACGCCATTCATCTCTGACCCTCTTTTTGAACTCCTCGACCCGTCCGATGACGATTAGTCCGTCAGGTTCCTGATTCTGCAGATGTTGTATCGGCATGACTTCGGTTTTGTATTCATGCTGCCAATGATACTTGCAAGGTTTTAGGGCAGAGACAGCCCAGTAGAGGACGTTCAACAAGATATACGAAGCAGCGAAGGCCACTTGAAGAATGTTGGATGCATTCGCCAGAGACACCACTCCTGTCATAAGCATGACAGTCGAGAACAGGGCCAGGGTACGATACGGAGTGTCTATTTCGAGGTAGGTCAGTATTTGCCTGCTTTGATGGCAGCGACAGCCTACCGTCAATCACATATTGTGCATGCTCCGTCTGGAAATACAGGCGGGCAATATGTTCGGAGCCCGGCCGAATTACTCGAATTGATCCCTAATAAGCAGTCTATAAGTGAGGAAGTTCGATGCGGATCTTGTCAACCTGTATAATGTCCCGGGTGAGGCGAGACTTCCGTCGAGAAGCTGTTATTGTCCGACCGCCTCCGCCAAAGAGAAAAGCAACCACGATGGCCGCGGACTCACATTGGGATAGTAAATAATGACATCGGAGCGAGGTATAACCCCTTTCCCTTCCCTTTCCACTTTCGGTTCTTGGAAGACCAAACTCCAGTGAGTACCAAATCCCACGAATGAGCTCACCATCGACAGCATGATGGTAGCCAACAAGGAGAAGCCATCGTGGTAATAGATGGAGAGCGCGATTAAAGCCAGAGCCATGGCACTTCCGACAATCGAAACCCAGAACAGCGGACCATACTTCTTAGGACCAAATGAACGAAGTGTCTTTGGTCCTGCAGGCGCAACCTTTCGCGTAACCTGGACAAGCTCAACCTGGTAATCTTCCAGAGGCTCGGGGTGCAGCAATTGGGCGAAGAAGTTGATTTCCTTTTTCACCATGCCGCTATACGCTCCGGCGACGATTCCAGCAGCTGTAGGCAGGCGGTATTTCCGTTCAGGTTCGAGCAGGGCGTGCGGAGCTGGCATAAGCCTAGGTACCGTGGACCACCAAGAAAGGCTTGTTACTTGAGCATTTCGAGTTATGGATCCTTCTCCCAGCACCGCAATGATACCGACAATGTCAAGCTGCAAGTCATTGAAATTGGCAATCCAGCGCATTTTGATGTGTGCACGAATCCTAGGTTAAGCCTCAAGGAGTCCAGTCACATTCTGGACTGGAGCGCTCAATGATACGCGCTTCGCAACTGGCGACTTCCGCAGTTTTTGTTTCTCGTGAGGCTGAAGCACAGGGTCGAAAAGAATCGAACGATGGGTTGTTCTGCCCTACGGCTGAAGGGGTAAGGCAGGCCATATATACCTGGAGGCAAGGTGCACACCATTGGCATGGAGATGCATTTCGTATTGGGAAATCAGGCCAACATCCTGGCCTTCACTGCCGGAACTGGCGCAATGCAGCGGGTTGAGCCCCAATCCGGGCATTGGCTCGTGTTAAGCGGTTGCAGAGTCAATCCAAGCACTGTAGCCTGCGCATTCATCCAAGACGACGTGGTTGCTCTCGTGCATTTTGATTTCATCACGAAATCAGCCATGAATAGAAAGTCACGAAGCCGTGTACAGTACTGGGTTTTTCGACAATAAGCCCTTGAAGGGGGAAATATCCGATACTGGAATCCTTTTTGACGGGCAGCTGCCCCGGGCGATGGGCCGAAGCGTAGCTCCCGTTTTGCGTTTGTCGTTGGGGGCGAGCCTAATGAGGCACCGAGTTTCGCCATGTCTGAGGCGAATGGGCGGCCTTATGTGGCAGCTTCCTTGCCATAGAGGCTGTGACAGGCATCGGACCCTGCCGGGGATGCTAGGCCACTGAGGCCCATAATGGCAGGAAAGCTGAGAAAGGCAAACAGATGCTTCAGCCAGTCGTTTTTGTTTCACAATAGCCTCATCCAGCCCATCAGCGGCTCCACCAGGACCACCACCCCTACGGATTTGGCACCGTTCAAGGTGTTTTCCAGGAGAGCAATGTGGGGGGGCTGCGGCGAGGGGGATTCCATGCCCACTACCTAGGCCATCATCTGGTGGGTGTCTGGGCTGCTTTGGAGGATTTGTCGGTTGCGAGGGAAATAATAATTATGGGATCGTACCTACCTACCTAGGTAGTTAGATCAAAGATATTGGTAAGGATGAAATAATCTTATAATCTTGCACCGCAGTTGGACTTGGTTCAGTTGTAGTCTTAACATTCTCCCGCCCATCGCAGCTCAGGCTGCGGCTCTGTCAATGGCCCTGTCCAGTTCGGCCTTGAGCCCCTCTCTGGGCTCTGTAGGTGCAGCAGTCTCCCGCTCCCAGGCTGCAGCAAAGGACCCGGCGTCGGCAGCAACGGCAGCAAGCGATCGCCTCCAGTGCCCAACGCTCTCCCTGTCGATTTCCCCATCTCCTTCCCCATCTCAATCACCTTCTAGGTCCCCACTACTGCGATCTGGAAACAAACCTTCCAAATGCACCCAGATGTCGACACCTGAGCCTGCAGAGGGTTCTGGTTCTCATTCCACCTCGATCCTGAATTTGACTAAAAAGTTCAGACATCTCGGACGTCTTCCCTCGAGCTGGATCAAAGCAGCAGTGCGCTCTGCCCCTGCCCAAATCCTCACAGAGTTCGGGGCTCGCTAACGGCGTTGCAGGACGATCGTACTCCCCCAGAACAATCCTACCTCTGCGACACCTGCCTTCGTCTAGATCTAAACCTCGAGTCGTTCTATATCCAAGATGATGCCCGTGACTTTGAAAAGACGCATCGGCCTCGATATTTGGGCAGGCTGTCCCACATTCGCCATAAAACCCATTGCCCTCACTGCCGCCTGGTGCTCGAGATAGCCGACCGTCCTTCTGATCAACGAAGTCCGAGTCTCCACGCCGACGATGATCCGTTGTGCTATGCACGATGGGTGGTGGACGGGCAGGAAGATTTAGGACCCGATCCCAATCGCCCTGGAGAACATATATTCAAGCCTAGGACACGACGGTTACTGATATACAGTGACCCTCAAGCATTCAAAGATGGATATATAGTCCTTCTTGCAGACGACGCTCCAATTCGAGAATTCTTCGGCCGCAGAATCTCCTCTCCTGACCTGCTCGATCCTCACCAACTTCGTCAATGGCTCCACGATTGCGAGACCTACCACGGGATGGAGTGTGAAGAGTCACTGGTACACCCCGATCTCTTGGGACAACCAAAGGATGTCTTTCGGGCGATCGATGTGGACAAGATGTGCATTGTCGAATGCCCCCAGTCATCCCGCTATGTCGCCTTGAGTTATCTTTGGGGCAAAAACTTTGCCCAGCTGTTTACGACCTCTAAAAACCTGCCGAAACTGTCACAACCGGGTGCGCTCGAGAAGGAAAAGCTTCCTCGCACGATCAAGGACGCCATCAAGCTCACCAAAATGCTAGGAGAGAAGTATCTGTGGACGGATAGCTTGGCACTGTTGCATGACGATGGATTCCAATATCATGACGACTGGGTGTATGCAAGAGCTGCTCTGACCGTGGTGGCAGGTTCGGGCAAGGATGCGAATGCTGGTCTCCCAGGAGTAAGAAAAGAATCTCGCACATTCCATCAAGAGATCGAAGAGGTCAAGCCTGGCTTGCGGCTAATGGTGTCTCATCTCGCTGAAGGTAAGTCTGGACCCCGAAATTCTGTGTCGGATACTCATATTCTGCTTGCAGATTACATTTCAACCTCACAATGGGATTCTCGTGCCTGGACTTTCCAGGAGAGAATGCTATCAAGGCGGTGTCTGCTGTTCGTGAACGGACGGATATACTATCAGTGCCGGCGGACCACCTTCTGCGAAGATATGGAGATGCCGCGATCCAACGGCTGGTCCTTGGACTCGATTGACATGCCGACCAGAATCTTCCGCGAGAAACCCTTTGTTCAGTTCACATCAGCGGTGGAGCTATACACCCGACGAGAGTTGACGAACCCCAACGACATCCTGAACGCCTTCGAAGGGGTGCAGCTGGTGTTGGAAAAGCGGATAGCAGATAAAATATTCTATGGCACACTGGAGACAATGATGGATCCGTCTTTGTTATGGGAGTCGACGAAAAGGTTGATTCGCCGACCCGGGTTTCCGAGTTGGTCGTGGTCCGGCTGGATGGGGGAGATACAATGGAAGTTCACCGAGGTGGCCCGCTCGTGGATTGAATGGCATGCTGATCAGGCCGACGGCATCCATTCGTTCCCCAAACAAGCCTACGATCGTATACCACCACCTATACCCTTCCCTCAGGACCTTGGACCGATGTCGCGTCACAACTTGAGCACTATGCTTCCTTTATTACACTTCCGGACTGTCACAGTGCAGTTCAAACTCACTTCACCGGCACTGATTCACAAATCAGTCATTTCACCCCTGAGAAAGAGACTTACTGGCCCGAGCGCTTTATCGACTGTACGACCTGCCCCCGCAGACCCTGGACTGATCAGAGCAGGGATTGCTGATCGGAACGGATTGTGGTGTGGCACTATTGACCTTGATGCGGCTTGGATGCACCGGGTTGGGACGCCGCTGGATTTCTTGGTCATGTCCAGGGTGAGTCTGTTTACCGATGATGAATTAGCTATCTGGGAAGGCACATTACCGGATGACGTGGAGGACTTGTTGGCGAGAAGGAATTATGGCGTTTATATTGTCATGTTGGTCTCCAGGAAAGACGATATATATTACCGCGAAGGGCTGGGGCGGATATTGGCAGGCGCGTTGGACAGGGCTCTCGAGCCCGGGCCTAAATGGGAGGATATAGTCCTTGGGTGAGATATAGAGCATGTTTGGCACGTTGTATCTCTTGTACCTCGTATATGATACTGGATGTACCTAGGTACTAAAGGCCGTCTATGTCCAATTATACCTTGGGACAAAGCCACGGGTGGCACTGAAGATGCAACCAATGGAAACTGACAAGGTTCGCTGAGGCTGCTCGTACTCGTATTCCGCTCCCAACCACGCCAACCAAGATCGCCCCCAAAACGTGCTGATCGCTAACGTCGTTCCCATTCAGCTTTTCCGACATCCTCCTCGTCGTTGTCTCCCAATAGTTGCGCCCTTCGATCTGTCGCCCAAGACGGCTCATCAACAGTGCCGCAGATGCGAAACAGCCAACCGTGACAACGATGCGACCAGATTCGACGAGCTCTAATGAGCAAAGAACTGCAAATCTTGGTTCAACTCAATCCGCGCTCAAAGTCTCTTGAGCGCACGTCTGGAGATCATGTCTAGTCTCTCTGAGACCATATACAACAACAGCTCTGGAGGCCCAGTCACCGAAATCAACTGCGTCTATCCAATTTCTGGCACCTACGGTCTCCTTCCTCGTCTTCTATACTATGTAACCTTGGTTTTCGCCATCTTCGGTCGCAGGACAGAATGGCTCATCATCGGGGCCCTCGTCAGCGCGCTCACGTACGCAGGGGCCTCGGCAGTCCACCTCATGGCTCTGGTGACCAGCAAAACAGGAATTTTCGACCTGGATATCATGGCCGCGTGGGCAGTGTTATCGACAGGTGCTCTCGCCTATATTGGTATTATCCATTGGAGTTCCACACTAAGAGGAACACGCGCCCGGGTTGTTATGATCTGTTGGGGGTTTTTGGTAGGCACCAGCCTGATCTTTGGGAGGTCGGAACTGTTCGATACGCCGCTGGACCCGCCTGAACCCGCCTGTTACTCTCCACAGGGAATGCTGTTGGAGTATCCCATACAGAAATGGATGAATCCGGACTTTGCGAACTGCAGCTACAGCTGCTTCAACATCACGAAGCCGATGAGGCAGGCATCTGAAGTCATGGCCATCCCCCACAGCATTTTGAACAATTCACAGTACAGGACACTCACATATGTGCTGGTCGGACCGATCCAGTTTGCGGCCTACGCGGCGCTCAGTATTGACGTACAGGAGCATACTCCATCGACTCTGTGTATGAAGTTGGTCATGAGCTACCTGATTCATCCGGGCCACCGAGAGCAATTTACTAAAACGGTTTACAAGGCGAGTATGGAAAGGTGGTATGGTGGGTATTTCGCACTGCTTGGCTACGTGCATCGGGCCAAGTGGTCGTTCAGGAAGTTGGGCTTGTCTTCGTTCGTCATCCCATGGTTGATCCTGGGGTTGGCCATCGATATTTTGTGTTTGCCGCTCATGGTGTGTAATATTGTCATGAATGAAGTCACCTTGTTACGAGGGGGCTTGCCGACGAACGAGGCAAGTATGGCAATCGGCCAATGGGGGCCCATTGTGAGTTCTGTGCTTGTCTTGATAGCGGCCTGTATCAACAAGGGATTGGAGATATGGGAGAGAAGGAAACAGACAAAGGAGTTGGACAGTGTCACCGAGAGCGTTGTGACTGTGGTTCCAGATGACATTGAAGGAGCCATGGCAGACGGTGAACAGGAGAGCGGAGTTGTCAAACCCAAGCTCGCCCATGTACAGACATTGCGAGAAATGGAGGATCTGGTGAAACGGTCAAAGTGAAGGGACGGACCCCGGAGATCTACGAGAAATGTTGCAGACCCTCAGCCACATTGCGTTTCTCGGAGCAGTACGACTGCTTTCATGGAATGAGTTGGAAGCTGCGAAGCATTACTCTGATGAGGTCGCCTCAATCACCTTGATCATCTCGGAGCAGTCGACGCACGTTGAGTTGGCGGCTACCAAGCGAGACTTTGTGAGTCACAAACTGAACCCAAGGACGAATGCCGCCGTCTAGGCTTTATTGGATATGGGTTTGCACTTTCTAAGGGAGAGATACTTGTGGACATGGAGCGGGTATTCGTCGAGTGCATTAGCCGCCACCTGGCAGTGTTCAATTATGTTATATCACGAATGTACAGCAAGAAACTGGTTTCAATGCGGTCTATCTGGGTACTTTATACATCCACATCTCTCAATTACCCCGAAATCCATCAAACAGGACCAGAGAATGACCTGGTGGCCGGTACATATTCATTCCATGGCAGTGAAGCATGATGGACGAGGCACGCGAGGCTGCGCAACGAGGCTGATGAGGGGTGCGGGCCGATCTCGGCGGGGCTGATGAGGCTGGAGCCCTTCTAGACTTATGCAGGGACGGAGGACCTTTAGCTCATGACTGCGGCAAAATTTCTTGGGCCCGCAACCGGGGGGTGCGCCCGCCATCGCAATCAAAGACGGTCTGCAACACCCAACACCATGAGTTGAAAGGAACTAATTCTTAACGTGGTTGACCTCCTCCATACCATCATACCCTTGCCTCGTTCTTAAGTCGGAGGGGCCCGCTGTATTCACAACCTGTCAGATTCTGATCTAACCCAATTCGACCGCCTGACTCAACGGTACCTCTCTCAATTGGAATATAAATTCTCGCCGTCCCCAACCCTTCTCCTCTGAGACCCATACCCTTTCGACCTTCATTTTCCCCATATCCGACATGCAGGCCCTCAAAGAGACGTTCGCCCAATGCAAGAAGGAGGGAAGGACAGCCCTCGTGGGCTACTTTACTGCGGGTTATCCCACCGCTGAAGAGACTCCAGATATCATGCTCGGTTTACAAGCCGGTGGTGTTGGTAGGGAACAACAATACCTCTCAGCCGTATCAAAGCGTTGTTCTGACGTTTTCTCCAGATATCATCGAGCTCGGCCTTCCCTTCACAGACCCCATCGCTGATGGGCCCACGATCCAAAAATCAAACACCGTCGCTCTCGCCAATGGGATCACCGTCACCTCAACCCTCCAGTTCGTACGCGACGCCAGAAAAAAGGGCCTTAGAGTCCCCGTCCTTTTCATGGGCTATTATAACCCGCTGCTGCGCTACGGCGAAGATCGCATGTTAAAGGACTGCAAGGAGGCCGGTGTCAACGGGTTTATCATGGTCGATTTGCCCCCGGAGGAGGCTGTAAGATTTCGCAACAATTGCACAAAGGCCGGATTAAGCTATGTGCCGCTGATTGCCCCTGCGACATCGGAGAAGAGAATGAAGCTGCTATGTCAAATTGCGGACTCGTTCATCTACGTTGTGTCGCGGATGGGCGTGACCGGCGCCACGGGCACACTGAACACCAAGCTTCCTGAGCTGTTAGAGAGGGTACATCAGTACTCCGGTGGTGTCCCTGCGGCAGTTGGGTTCGGTGTGAGCACGAGAGAACACTTCCTGAGTGTGTCACAAATTGCTGAGGGAGTGGTGATCGGCAGTCAGATCGTCACAGTTTTAGGCAACGCGAAGCAAGGTGAGCGGGCGAAGGCCGTTCAAGAATACTGCTCTCAAATCACGGGGAGAAAGGTCGGCGATTTCAACACGACGGATGGCTTAACGAGAGAAGTGGGTATTGTCGAGACCATGAAGTCTGCAAAAGAACCTAACGCAGCTGCGAATGGTCTCAACGGTCACCAAGTGCAGGTCGACAAAGTGATAACCGATGCCGACGTCCCGTCTGAACCAGGCCTTGCTGACCAGCTTGATGCCCTCAACTCGTCCACAAATGGCACCGCTCCCAATCCTGACGCCATTCCCGCCCGCTTCGGCCAATTTGGTGGACAGTATGTTCCGGAGTCATTAATGGACTGCTTGGCCGAACTCGAAGAGGGCTTCCAGCAAGCCAAAAACGACCCAGAATTCTGGAAAGAGTATAGATCATACTACCCTTACATGGGTCGCCCCTCATCGCTGCATCTGGCCGACCGGCTGACTGAACGAGTCGGTGGTGCGCAGATCTACCTGAAGCGAGAAGACCTGAATCACACAGGAAGTCACAAGATCAACAACGCCTTAGGGCAAATTCTTCTTGCACGGCGGTTGGGGAAGACACGCATCATTGCGGAAACCGGTGCAGGCCAGCACGGTGTTGCAACAGCAACTGTGTGCGCCAAATTTGGCATGGATTGTGTCGTATACATGGGTGCAGAAGACGTACGGCGTCAGGCTCTCAACGTCTTCCGCATGAAACTTCTAGGTGCCAAGGTCGTGGCGGTCGAGGCTGGATCCCGCACTCTTCGGGACGCAGTCAACGAAGCATTACGTGCTTGGGTCGTGGATCTCGACAGCACGCACTACATCATCGGCTCAGCCATCGGCCCCCATCCTTTCCCGACCATCGTTCGCACTTTCCAGAGCGTCATCGGTCAGGAGACCAAGGAACAAATGAAAGAATTGACAGGCAAGCTGCCAGACGCCGTGCTTGCCTGTGTTGGAGGAGGAAGTAATGCTGTGGGCATGTTCTTCCCCTTCAGTACCGATCCTTCAGTGAAGTTGATCGGAGTCGAGGCGGCTGGCGAAGGCGTCGACACGGGCAAGCACTCCGCCACCCTTACTGGAGGTTCAATAGGTGTCCTTCACGGCGTGAGGACGTACGTGTTGCAGAACGAGCATGGCCAGATCAGTGACACGCACTCCATCTCCGCCGGTCTGGATTACCCTGGTGTGGGACCAGAGCTGTCGAACTGGAAAGACAGCTCCAGAGCGCGATTCATCAGTGCCACCGACGCAGAGGCCCTGATAGGGTTCCGCACGCTCAGCGAGACGGAAGGAATCATCCCTGCGCTGGAATCGAGTCATGCTATCTTCGGGGCCATGCAGGTTGCGAAGGAGATGACCAAGGATCAGACGCTGGTGATTTGCCTGAGTGGACGCGGAGACAAGGACGTCCAGAGTGTAGCTGATGAACTGCCCAAGTTGGGTCCAGTCATTGGCTGGGATCTGAGATTCTAGAAGGCGAGATATCATCGTTGTGTTTTGCTCTAGAGGTCAAGATTTAGGAAGGGAGGAAAGGAAATGAGTGTACGGCGCCTACCCTTCGACAATCGGAAGTATTTGTCTACCTATATGTCTACCTAGGTCGGTATGGATTACAAATGAAACTTGGATCTCAATTCGCTTGCCTAATGCGGATTTTCATGACCCAGCGAAGTGCCAGGACTATAGTCCTTCTAGTCCTAGTCCTAGTCCTCCAAGATATAGTCCTTTAGCGCTAGTCCCTTGGGACTACCAATAGTCCTGGCATCGCTGCTCGACGGCAACTTCTAATATCAACTTGCTCTTCCTCGTGTGGAATATGTGATCGGCCCTCGCTGTCTACGTCGGTAGGTACTAGGTACCTATGCAATCTGTGTCCCCCAATAGGTCCTCACACGAATCGCAGGGCCCGGGCGGGGTGGGATTGCCCTATTTAAGGGGCCATTTATATAAATAACGACTCCGATCAATCGTCGTGCCCCCCTTTGAATTCCTAAGGAGGCAGAAATGGGCGGACTCGACTCCAAGATACAATGCGTATGCTGTGTAGGTATGATCCACGAGACACCATGTATTAGGGTTCCAGCGTGTCGTGGTCCACCCCTTCTCGCTAATGTACTGCAATGCTGATTGCAATCCTACACTATGTTACGGCGGCACGCGAGGGGGGAGACGAAAATGGGGAAGGGGGGTGCATCGGACTGAAAGGGGCCTTCAGCCTTGCAGTGCCGGCGGCTTTACGGTAATCTCATCAACCGAGAGGGTTGTTGGAGTATTGGGGGGCATGCAGCACGGGGTAAAGTAGTGCTTATGTACTGTTGTACATATCTACCTGGTAGGTAGCCAGGAGGTATGCAGTAGGTATGCAGGAATAGCTGAAACGGATCATCGATTACCGCATGGGACAGGCGAGGGGGGTTGATTCTCCGTGCGTCGTGCTTGAGCTGAGTTGAAAGTTACGTCCATGTATACAGTTACAGTATCTGCACTGGGTACTTCACAGGCGATGACAGATTGAGGTAAGGGGTGCAAGAGGAGCGTCAAATGATTGACTAATTGATATGCACGTTGCAAGTCTGAGCATTTGCTCTATCCACTTTTTCTGGGGGACCATCCTGTGACACATATAATGTATGGCCTCGCGGAGACTGGGTCCTCCGGATAGGAAACAGACGGACCAGGGAGGTTTTGTATACTCGTATCTCCCGACCCGTAAAAGCTGGAAGAAGTGGAGAGGTATCCTCGTATCTCATTTTCTGGCTCTACGTCCTGCCGGTGCTCGACACAAGGCCACCGTCAACCACAAGCTTCTGGCCCGTGATGTAGCCGGCAGCAACATTACTCGCGAGGAAGACGACGGCGTTGGCGACGTCGGACGAGGACCCCATCTTGCCCGTGGGCACCTGGTTGTGTCTGGTCTGCACGAATCCTTCGTAGTCGCCGTCCGCATACTTATTAGCCAGGGTCTGTACGAGCGGCGTGAACATAAGCCCCGGTAAGACGACGTTGAGACGGACGCCCTTCTTCGCGTAGATGACGGCCGTGTGCTTGGTGAATGCCGTGATCGCAGCCTTCGTCGAAGAATATGCCACTTGAGGCTTCCCGACATACCGGAGACTGGCGACGCTGCTGATGTTGATGATCGCGCCCGAGCCCTGGGCCTCCATCCTCGGAAGCACCGCGTGGCACATGAGGTAGACGGATTTCAGGTTGATCTCGACCTGGGCGTCCCAGACTTGCTCGCTCATGTCGGCGGGCCCGCCCTTTTCACTGCGCCCGACGTTGTTCACGAGGATGTCGATGCGGACGCCGTGCTTCCGGGCGCATTCCTCAACAAACCGGTCCACGTCCGCGGCTTTGGTGACGTCGGCCACGGCCACGTCCACGATGGCGTCCGGGACGAGGGCTTGGATGCGCGACTTCGTGAGCCGGGCGGCGTCGAGGTTGAGGTCGCACCCAAACACCTTGACGCCGTTGCGGGCCAGGGCCAGCGCCGTCGCGGCCCCATTGCCCCAGTTCTGCGTCTCGTTAGGGGGCCCGTCTTGCCCGATGCCCGTGACCAGCGCGACTTTGTCCCGTAAGTCCGGGTATATGGGATGATTTTGGTCAGTCATGATAGAGGGGGAGACTAACTAGTTAGCGAACGTACGTGGCGTGGTGCAACATGCAATAATAATGTAACAATAATGCCTCGATAATCCCTCACTGTATATCTCTCGCCTCCATATGGTAACTGGGAAAACAGATGTTGTGGGTGGTGGTGTTTTTCCTCCCCGCAAAATCCGTCGGCTCAATGAGGCCTCTTGCGGCAAGAACGGCGAAACTGGGGCGAAGAGGAACCTCGAGCCTGGAGGCCGGGGGCATTGGGGAAATTGAGCGTGGAGAGGAGGAGGCGAGGTGAGGCTCACTGTCTGGTTTGTGGAGAAGCAGATTTGGAGTTGGAAGGTTGGCATTGACTCTAAGACTTCACCCATCGCCCTGCCCTCTTCTCGTTCTTTACCCACCTCATTTTGCCGAGACTCGGGGGTGACTCGGGTCCGTAACAACCATTGCGAAGACCCCAGCTGAAAGGGAACCTCGAGAGAACCTGTCGAAATGCTCTATAGAAGGCATGCTCGAGTGCTCCTACTTCCTGCGCCTGCCACCTATATCTATCTATCTATCTATCCTTCTATACCCAAAACCACAACCACGACCTCCTCGACCTCCATCCTGCCTCTTCCTTGTCCATCATCCCTGAAAGCCTCTTCTCCCATGATGACGCATCGCCCATGGTCGGGCCTCGGTCCGTCTCCGAATAACACTTTATAGTTCATGCCATAGCCGCCGCTTAGCAGCTGGAAGCCGCACCCTCGCGAACCTTTTTTCCCATTATTGCGTGCATAAATCTTGGGTTTATCTCGGATGTGGCTGTGGTTCTCTCCGAGAGCCTCTCAGAAGGCTGTGTCCCTTCACGTCGTTATCAAAGCTTGTTGTCGATCAATCAAATGCTTCTTGTTGTGAACCTCTCGAATTCCGGCCCCCGGGCCTGACATGTACGACCTCACGTCAATCGCAGCTCTACAGACCCATAATCTCACCGCCGGCTCCGCATAGCGTGGGTTCTCTTTTATCCACTTCTCTCCTCCTCCATGGGGCTCCCACCTGGTGGTCCTGTACCTGGGACCTCTGCCCCGGGACATGAATCCTACGTTCCTGAGTCAGAGAAATGGAGGGCAACGACGTGATCGGCACCATTATTGCCTATTCGTGCGGTCATTTTCCACTTACCCTCGGCCTACAGTTGGAGATAATGTCAGCCTTCTGTTGGATTGATCGACCGGTGCTCGATTGGGGAGACTGCGAAGTACACATACAAAGACAGGTATCTACCTCCTGATGCTTTGCTAGTGCCGCTCTCACCTTTTCTTTGCCTTTTCCCCCTGTCCCAAGCAAGCCTTTTGCCCTCTTGACTCGTCAAGATGTTGCACAAAATCATCGTAAACAACTATAACCTTTGGGTGGTGGTGTTTGTGGCCTTGGGCACCATTTCCACTGCCTATGGCCTCGCCATCATCGGCTCGACCGTGGGCCAGCCCAACTTCTATTCCTACTTCCACTTGGCCACTCAGGGAGAGCCTGGCTATGACCACACCACCAACATGATCGGAGCCTTGAACGGCGTCAACTCCGCCGGTGCAATAGCAGGATGTATCTCACAAGCATGGTCTTCCGACAAGTATGGCCGCAAGCGTACGATGCAGATAGGCTCCCTCATTCTCATCGTTGGGGGTGCCTTGTGTGCCGGAGCGGTTGATATGGCCATGTTCCTTGTCGGGCGTTTTGTCGCCGGCATGGGCTCAGGAATTCTGGCTTGTGTGGTCCCCATTTACCAAGCAGAGGTGTCCACACCAGGTATGTGAGGTTACTGTTTCTTTCTGCCTCATCTATGTTCTGTCTCTAACGATGCAATTCTATGACAATAGAGACACGAGGCGCCATGGTCTGCGTCACTGGTATCATGTACGCCGTCGGCTATGCTCTCGCAGGATGGCTCGGCTACGCCTGTTTCCACATGTCGGCCACTGACCCTGCCGCACAATTCGCCTGGCGGTTCCCTCTGGCCTTCCAGGTCGTCTTTCCCACCATCTTGCTGGCTGGGAGCAACATGGTTCCCTTCAGTCCGCGTTGGCTCCTCTCGCAGGGCCGGCGACAAGAGGCCCTAGACGTGGTCAAGCGGCTCCACAGGACTCCTGGCGACCCAGAGGACGTCACTGCTCGCCGTGAATTCTGGCTCATGGAGCAACAATACGAAATGGACGCTCAGATGTCTCGCGGCCGGTTCGAACTATTCAGCACCCCTGCGAACAGGAAACGGGCCCTGATGGCCTTCGTTTTGATGTGGGGAAATCAATTCCTCGGCATATTTATTATGACCAACTACGTAAGCTGCTGTCTCTTGTTTTCTTGCAGAGAAGGTGGTCAAAAGTTTGGTTGCTGATACTTTGGTATAGGGGGTACTGATATACGCCAGCCTTGGGCTGAGCGGGTCAATTCCGCTGCTCCTTAACGCATGCTGGACGACATTCACTCTGATCGGCAACACCTGGACGGCGCTCTTCATCGACCGCTTCGGCCGGCGCAAGTTCATGCTCATCGGCTCCTGCGGCTGCGTCGTCTCTGTCATCTTCCTCTGCGCCCTGACCGCTTCCTTCCTCAACACGACCAACACGGCCGGTCTGCGCGCCGCTGTCTTCTTCATCTGGTTCTACATCATCTGGTGGTGCTTCTTTATCGACGCCACGCAGTATGTCTATGTGGCTGAGATCTTCCCCAACCATCTGCGTCCCGCCGGCGTCGCGCTGGGCCTGTCGGCCTTTTACCTGGCCAGCGAAGTCACCTTGGTCGCTGCACCTGTTGCATTGAACAAGATTGGTTGGCGGTTCTATCTGGTCTTGATCATTCCGTCTGCCGTGGTGAGTTTGAGAAATCTACCAGCCCTAAACCTAGCCCCATATCCTTCTACCACCTCCCTCTATCATCTGTCCTGAGATTTAAACAACTGACTCGTCATCTGCCAGTACATCGTAATAATCTACCTCTTCTTCCCTGAGACCAAGGGCCGCACGCTCGAGGAGATCGGCCACGTCTTCGGTGACGACATGCACGTCGCCACGCAGTGGTACGACGCGTCCGACGAGGAGAAGCGCAAGATCGAGGAGCAGGCCCTCCGCGACACCGAAGGCGGCGTCGTGCGCGAGAAAGGCTTCTCCACCGCCGTCAATGTCAACGGCAGTCGCGGGGACGGGGCCGACGACATCTATGCGGACAAGGGGACGACGGAGATTCGGAGTGAGGATATTGCCAAGCCATGATTTGGGATTATATCCTCCATCGCCATCTCCCCATCGCCTTTCTCCCTTGCGGTAGGTTGCGGCGTCATGACATACTTTGTCATGTCTTGTCATGCATGTCTTGTCTCGTTAGTCGCGAGGGAAGGCCTAGCAGTCTGATCTAGACTAGGCGGAGCACTGTACAAAGAAAGAAGGAAGGAGCCTCAAGAGGACAGGGGAAGGGGAAGGTCCCTTGATTCAGCTAGAAAAAGCGATCCTAGAAGCTAGATTATAGAAATCAATAACAGCACTGATATGAAGAGTAGTCACACATGGCCCACCCCGTGTCAATACTGCCGAGACATTCCGGCGTTGGTAGCAACAAGGAAAACCAAACCGTGCCGGCGAACTCATGCTGTTCGTTCTTGTTGGGGAGCCCTCTTCGTCGGAGCGACGGGACTAGGAGGCATTCCAGGGAGAACATATGTAGGTAGGGCTGTGAGGGAGGTATCCTAGAATTGTGGCTCAAAACATTCAGGAGGGGTTTTCTCTGTCTTCATCGTAGCTGGCGCGGTCTGATAGAGGAGAGACAAGTCGGGTCCGGCTCTCCTTCGAACCACCACGCGGCCCAGAAGACGCAATTTTTCGGCGGTTTTTGCGAAACGAAAACGGTGTCCATGCCCGACTGAGTCGTCGTGATCGTATAACTGGCCTGCAGTGATCCACGCCCCTATTCCCCTCTAAAGCCCGGGGGCGGGCGTCAAGATCCGAAATATCCAAACCACGAGACCACCGCCCCAACCCCCGCGACAACCGCCGCACCGATCCTCACATCCCTCACCCTCGCCCCTTTAACACTCTCCAGTACCTTCTCCGGAACGAGCATGCGCGCCAACCCGAGCGCGACACCCCCCCAGCCCACCAAGGTGACCAGCACGGGCCAGGAGCGGCGCCAGAGGTTATGGGCCTGGACGATGGCCAGCCCGGAGACGAAGATGACGGAGCCGTTGAGGAAAACCGTCGGCGCGGTGCTGCTCGCGAAGATGGGCGCGTTGAGTGTCTCGCACAGGGTGATGGTGAAGAGGGCCGGGCCGATCAGGCGGGCTAGACGGTGCGAGCGGGTGGTCATTTTTAGAAGGAACTCGGTTAGAAAAAGGTTGGAGAAGACCTGGTGAGAGAGAGGCGTTGTATAGAGAGAGAGAAGTGGATTGGATTATTATTATTCTACAATTTGTGTACAAATAGCTCCTTCTTTTTTCTTGTTCCCTTGATGTGTGTGTAATATTATGTGATACATACCTACCTCGCTACCTACCTAGGTAATTAGGCGACAGCCGAGGCCAAGCAACCATCAGGTGCTTTTCTAGCCTTTTATTTCTTGGAGGAGTGCATCCCTCTGGGACTAATGTTTCTGGTGCGCTGACACGAAGAGGAAGAGGAGATCTGCGCGGCTGATATGGGTTAGCTCCCAAAAGATCACCATGTGCTACTGGCAAAAGTGTCGATCTCCAGAGAACTTTTGGAGCTCGAGGTACAATATTCATAGTCACCGGAGACAGCGGCCTCGTAGGGGACGTCTTTTGCTGGACTTTTGTCAGAGGCAGAATAGGAACGAACAACCTAGGCAGCTACTCTGTCTCAAGTATTCAGGACGAAGCAGAGATTGAAAAGGCAGATTTAGTTGCGGGGAACCTTGGACGCTACTGCGATGCTTACAGAGAAGCTGTGATGAACTGAGGACATGTTCTACAATGGCGCCAGTGAAGGACATGGAGATAGTGCACCGTCATACGGGGTAATGCAGGGTGGCTGTTGCCCGTCGGATGCCCGCGCGAGGTTCAAACCTGCCCAATACCAGGACGTGTGGGACCTGTGATGCTGGGTGAATGTTGAGTGACTTCTTGAAGTCTGGGATCCCGTTGCCAACAGTCTCAACCTGCATCGAAGCTTTTTGCCTGCAAGGGTTGCACAACCCGCTCACGCCGCTCTGGCCACCATCATACCACGCGGGGGACGCATACGTATGCTTCAGCCCAAGTCGTTGCGTGACCATCACATCTGAATATGCATCCCGCATCATTTCAGGGTATTATGGTTAGTCATTGTGCAGGGAGCATAGTCTTCAGAAAGGGAAGGTGGTGATGGGCGCAGTGTGGCCGAGCATGGAGGAAGCCCTGGTAAGAATGATTTGCCAGCCTGAGAACCGGACGAGGCTCAATGGATGGGGGTTTTATATCTGGGAAGTAACCCACCTCGTAGGTAAGGCTGATGGTTCGTATGGCTGGAGACGCGGCCTTCCAATTCCAGCAATGACTTATCCCAGATTGGCGGTAGTGTACG
Organism: Fonsecaea multimorphosa CBS 102226; assembly: GCF_000836435.1. Classification (NCBI taxonomy): domain Eukaryota; kingdom Fungi; phylum Ascomycota; class Eurotiomycetes; order Chaetothyriales; family Herpotrichiellaceae; genus Fonsecaea; species Fonsecaea multimorphosa. The sequence goes on along the minus strand of NW_015971638.1, from coordinate 1,063,517 downwards.
CCCGACGACGTCTATTGATCCACGAGATGGTAAGGATCAAGAGCCTTGACAGTTATTCGAGGCGGGCAGGGCGGCCGCATGCATCCGTGTTAGTCTCAGTCCTTAGTAATCGATGGAGCTTCATGGAGCTCGAAGAGGGAACGACAAACCCCTAAAGCCGCGCGCGATTGGGACAAGAGGCAAAGAGAGAAACGGCCAAGGTTCGGGATGGGGGATGGCGAGATGGAGAAAACGGCGCTTTCGGCTCATTCTCAGTGTCAACCAGCGGCCAATGGATGCGTGACATCACCCTCTACCGCAGGTGGAGGGGGGACAGAGGTTCGCATGGTGAGAGACAGGTGAACCATGAACGAACTGCAGCGAACGGCATTTGGCTAAAGCCCGGTACGAGACGCGCCTCGCGGATGGATGGATGGATGCATCCAAGTTGAAGGTTGAGCCTGTTCAAGACCGAACGACTCCTTGACTTTCCTTGACTTGGTGACATTATGCTCCCGCGACTGGCAACTATAAAACCCCAAACCACTACTCGCTACCTAGCCTTGTCGACATCCATCACATCCGCCCAACTCTTCCCTTCCAAACCACTACAGACCAGACATCTGCACCTCAATCATCTCGACATGGCTCCCAAACTCCCTACTCACAAGCTCGGAAAGAACGGCCCTGAGGTGACAGCCATCGGGTATGGCCTCATGGGTCTCTCAGCTTTCTACGGCAAACCCAAGCCCGACGAGGAACGCTTTGCCATGCTCGACCACGCCTACGAAGCCGGCGCGCACTTCTGGGACTCTGCCGACGCTTACGGCGACAATGAAGACCTGCTGGGCCGCTGGTTCCAGCGAAACCCGGGCAAGAGAGAGAACATCTTCCTCGCCACAAAGTTTGGCAACACCACCGATCCCACCTCGCAAGTTCGCATCGCCAGGAACGACCCCGAGTATATCCGGGCAGCTTGCGACAAGTCTTTGAAGCGACTGGGTCTTCCCTACGTCGATTTGTACTACTGCCACAGACTCCAAGCCAGTCAGCCAGTTGAGATCACCGTCAGAACCATGAAGGAGCTGCAAGATGCCGGTAAAGTCAAGTACCTGGGTCTGAGCGAATGCAGCGCCGACACCCTCAGGAGAGCTTGCAAGGTAAACAAACACGTCCGCTTCACTCGATCAACTGCCTGCTAACAAATGGGTCCAGGTGGTGCACATTGACGCCGTTGAGGTCGAGTACAGCCCTTTCTCCATGGACATTGAGAGCCCCCAAATCGGTCTTCTCCAGGCCTGCCGTGAGCTTGGAGTCGCCGTCGTTGCATATTCCCCGCTCGGGCGGGGTTTTTTGACTGGAGGCATCAGGAGCCGGGCCGACTTTGAAGAAGGCGACTTCCGTGCCATTGCACCTCGATTCAGCGAGGAGAACTTCCCCAAGAATCTCAAGCTGGTGGATGACATCAAGGCCATTGCCGACGAAAAGGGCTGCACTCCGGGCCAATTGGTCCTGGCCTTCTTGATGGCTCAGGGAGACGATATCTTCCCTATTCCTGGAACCACGAGAATCAAGAACTTCGATGAGAACATCGCCTCGTTGAAGGTCAAGATCACTCCTGAGGACAATGCCAAGATTCGGAAGGTCATTGACGCGGCCGAAGTCCATGGTGCTCGGTACCCCGAGGCTTTCTCCAAGGCTCTGTTCGTCGACACCGTGCCATTGAAGGAGTAACTGTGCGATGGTTTCAGAAAAGCTGGGCAAGAAGGAGAGAGATTCTCATTCACTACCAAAGTGGAGAGACTTTGTCGATATGTCCTGAAATCCGTGTAGCCATAAAAATACATATTCGAGAAATCATTTTCATACCCTTGAGCTCATCCAAACCACGCTGTGACCACTCAATTGCAAAGGCACCACAAATAGAAAAGTGTTTCCACACGCCAGACGAGCTGTGTCTCCGCAGCGATCTGCACATCAATCCTCAATCTGCCTCATCTTGGGCACCTGCCACCTCCTCCGCGGCTCGAGGTCTCGCAGGCTGAATTGTGGTTTTCTCGGCTGATTCCGGAGGAAGAGGTGATAATTCGCCATCACTCGACTCATTGCCCGCCGAGTCTGGATCTTTTGGTGGTCGAGGAGGATGCTGTTGTAGGCGAAGCTGAAGCGGGGAGTCCGAGGTGCTGGCATGTTGAAGGTGAGGCCTCGTCCTAGATTTGACGGGGGTTCGCTTAATCTCGCAGGTTCTATGGGACAGGACGTCTAAGTCGTGCCGCCAGCGGCAATGCGGAAGGGAGATGAAGTCTGCTTCTCCCTGAGCAGGCGAACAATTGAGGGTTTTGGGATTGAAGTCTCCAGACACAAGGCTGGCGGTTGGAAACATGAGCGGAGAAGCGATGCACCTCGCCGCACCTTCCCTGCTAGAACAGCAACGATACCCCCATACATTGAACTTGACACGGTTCTCGAGGGGTTCACTCACTATCCCACATTGTCCTCTCCGCTACCCCCTTATCTCCTGTTCCGTACTGTGAAACTCTGTGCGATCAGCCCACCATGGATCCATTCTCCGGTGAAGGTGGTATGCACACCATCTTAGCCGCATCTCCTTAAGCCACCTCACTGACTGAAGACCAGAACTCCTCAACATAACCACTGCATTCTACACCCACGCCTACCAGACCGTCCTTGCCTTTGACACCTCTTCACTCTCCTCAGAAAACAAGACCACCGCACAGATCCTCAAATACCGCGCACAAATAGCCGTGGGCGATGCCTCGTCCGTCATTTCCTCCCTCAAGCAATCGCAAGACGCCGCCTCTCGCTCGATAGTTGCTTTGGCACAACAAGCGGCCGGCAATCACTCTACAGCACTCGAAACAGCGTTAGCTCTCTCTGAATCTGATGCGGAGGAGGCCGTGGTTCAGATATGCTGCGGTACTGTCCTGGCAGTGGCAGGCGAATACGTGAAAGCTGTCGATCTGTTATCCAAACACCAAGGCTCCCTTGAAGCCGTGGCACTACTGGTGCAGATCCACCTGATGCAAAACCGCACAGATTTGGCTGTCAAGGAAGTCGCTGCCGCCAAGCGCTGGGCCCAGGATTCGTTACTGATCAACCTGGCGGAGGCTTGGACGAATCTGAGGGAAGGCGGGCAAGAGAAGTATCAATCCGCTTACTACGTCTACGAAGAACTCGCGTCCACGCCAGGAAACACCAGCCCTACGGCATTGGTGGGGCAAGCTGTGTCCGAGATACATCTGGGGAGGTTTGAAGAGGCCGAAGCGGCGTTGCAGCAAGCTGTGGGAATGGCGAATGCCGATGTCCAAGCCATTGCAAATAGTGTCGTGCTGGCGAGCATTATCGGAAAAAAGAGCGAGGACGTACAAGGACTGTTCCAACAGCTACGAGAGAAAGACGCGGAGCATGCGCTGTTGAGAGATTTGGAAGAGAAGAATCAGCTCTTCGATGATGCAGCGGCTAAGTACAGTGCCAAAGTTGCAGCATAAGAGCTGTCGCCAATGTGGTTCGTTACGACGAGGGAGGGTCCTCGACCGGACAGGTGAATGAAACGTCCCCCCAAAAGTCAATCTTATCCTTTTCATGAGAGAAATGACATATGCAAGGCGAACGAGGGGCCAGGGCAAGTCAAGGAAAGGCGTTCTTATAGAAAGCGCAAACTCATAATCGCACCGATTTTGTGTTGCTTCTATGAGCTTTTCATCTCAACCACGTCTCGTCTCATCGAAGACTCTTTTAGTGAAGAAAAATCGCAGCTCCGTTCGAGAGCCAGCGAATGTAGACTTGTCGTTCAAAGCTAGAGTATCTGACAGATGACAGACCACCTGCAACCTGCAACCAGATCCATTAGCGGCGACAGAGCCTTGCTTTGAGGTCATGTCTCCGCATCATACAATTACGCTTAGTACTCGGTATAAAGGCGCTCATTGCAGTTTGCTTTTGGGGATGTCGAAACTAGAACCGTCCAGAGGATGTACATAAGTACAACAATATCAGCACTACGCCGGCCCCATATCGTACATTTTCCGAGGGCATCCGTGTCGTTAAAATGTGTGGATATATCACCCTCTTTGTTACCACCCGGGGTGAACGTCTCAAGCAGCGAACTTGACTTTTTCTCAGCCTCCCTCGCCCCCTAAAGTCGCGCGGGTATCCGAAGAGCTTCTCTCAGCCTTCGAGGTCCCTGCAGCTCGGTACGTGATACACGACGCAGGTGTGAGAGTTCGTAAACTTGGAGCCCACAATGGTGATCAGTACTGTCGGAGGGAAGCCGTTCGCTCAGTCAGTGATAGAAAGACACTCTGGTGATTTGGTGCGAACCAACAAGTCAATATGCACAACCCGTTCAACTTTTTTTCTGTCAGCCCAACTCGTCAAACTGCCCCGGACTGTTTCCCCTGTATCCTCGCCGTGTCCGCCAGATTAGGAAAGGTCTCGGCAAACGACGGTCCCAGACTCCAGTTGTCCAGTCGCCGAATGTGGCTCTCAAAGACCGGGTTGATGACCGGTTCTTCTTTCTCAGAAGTACTTAGGAGACAATCCACGGGATCGTATGGCCAGTTGACGGAGAGACCCGATGTAAAGGGGAAAAACCAATTGTCAAAGTGGTAATCCTGGGGGTTCACCACGACCCTGTCTCGCATCCGCGGCCACGGAATATGGTCCATCCACGCTGGATGAGGGTGGAAGATCTGCGCGGGAGTCGGCCGGAACCATTCGGGGAGCCGCTCGTAGTTTTCTTTTGTTGGATGGATTTGCCAGCGCATGTGGGTGAACATGACGAACAATGTCGCCAGTTGTTCAGGCAATTCCGAGATGTTGGGGAATTTTGAGATTATGTCTGTCATGAGTTGGGATAAGTCGTCGAGAGGGCGACGGGGACCGCTGGGGTTTAGAAGAGACGAAACTGAAGGATAGGACGGTGTGGTGGGGAGGGCGTTGGACGCGCCTACAGGTTCGCGCTGGCGAGACTGTAAGAATTTGAGGAGTAAGCTATCGAGAGGACATGTGGGCGGACTGTTCTTGGGGAGGACACTCCAGGATGCTGTAGGAAGTTGTAGTTGATCGGATATCGTCGGGGAAAGGGCTGGGTAGGATGAGCTGAGGTTGAGAGGCGAGGAGTGCTGCTGTGATTGCTGGGCGCGTGGTCGAGGTCGAAGTTGAGGCTGAGGCCGTGCACCACCTGTTCGTTGTCCCAAAAGATCGAGCAGGAAACCAAAGTTGACGCGCTCCCCGCCATCGTTCAATTCAAGGCTCCGTTGGAGGTTATCCCGTTGGTTGCTCAGTGCATCTCTCGATGTAAGAGAAGGCCTGTTTTCCTCGATTTCTTCTGCTCCAAATTGTGTTGTATGCGCTGGAGATTCCGCCTGGCCGTGTGACAGATTCGGAGAGACGGAGAAAGCGCTCTGCCCATTTCGCTGGCTGTGGAAGGATGTTGAATCGGCTTGTGAGCCGTCATTTGCCGGAAAGGGAGGTTTGAGGAGAGGATTCGCTTGATTCAGCCCAGCCTGGGCATTGTGCTGCGCAGCGCTTGCAAGATCTGGCGGGAACAACAGTTAAGACGGAAAAAGGCGGGACTGTGGAAGAGAATAGAGAGCAGTACCAGTTAATCCTTGCGCTCCTACGATGGGTTGAATGATGGACATGACAGAGGCAAGCCTCCGCCGAATCTCCTCATTCTCGGCCTGGATGGCATCCTTCTGTCTGATGACGGTTTCCAGTTCTTGATATGGTTGATGCGATGTCAACTCCTGTATCCTCCGCTCCAGACTCTCAATGGTCTGCTTGGTCCGCTCTCGAATCGCACGCTGGGCTTCGCGGTCGTTGGCACGCTTTTTGGCCAGCTGTTCGGGGGTGAGGGTGTCGACGCTGCGCGAGCCAGGCGGGGCATTCTTCCTTTTTCGACCATCCTGCCACAGCGAGGGAGGAGAGAGGTTGTAGTCGGCTTGTGCGGAGGCAGAGGTATGAGAGGCAGGAGAAGCTGGATCTCGCTGCATCCTTGAGCGACCTTGCTTATCAAGGCAAAGCTGTTTTCTGCACCGCTTGAGTCAGTGATCAGGTCATGATGCGAAGCAACTTACTCGGGAAAGGACCGGTGTTCCTTGTGGTTCCAAGCGCTGATACGCCGAGACGCCCAAACGCCCACGATAAAATCGCAGTCTGACAGGCGCCAGAGCAACCTCGGAGATGACGGCTCCACGGATGGTATGTCGATCTGGGGAACCGGATAATATTAGTAGAGCTTGATGAGCACCAGGAGAGTTTGATGCATCTAGGGGATGAGCCTTGCGCAGATTTAGCAAAAGTTTAAGGTAACACCAAGGGGAAAAACCATTCACCAAAGACACTGGTTGATGTGATCTTTCATTGAAATCTCTTCTTCTTTTCAGCTATCTTGTTCTGTTCGTCATGCTTGCCTCTCCGATACGGCATCGATTCGACTATTTCTGAACCCATTCAGCTCATGCTCTCCCTTCTGTCGAAGCTGATGTCCTGACTCCACACCCATCAACTCAAATCTGCCTTGTCTGTTGATACTCCATACTCAAGTCGAGCTCCGCTGCTGTGGTTTGCACAAATGCTGCCTAGCTCTTCACTTGCTTAGCCAGTGGTTGGAAAACTTGGACTCATTCTCAACCTCCACAACCGCCGGATAGCTGTAGTGGCCACCTTTAGCCGCAGTCTCGCCCTCAAAGACATACGCTGCCAAGTCTTCGTTCCCAAAGTATTCATTGTCACCCAAGCCGCACTTGTCCAGGGCTTTGCGATACTTCTCAACTTTTGCTTGCGTACGTGGAGGTAGTTCGAATGAGAACTTCGAGGTTGCCTCGCCGGTTTCTGGGTGTCCTATGACGCCGCTCTTCTTGAATGGTATGTGGCTGCCTCCCAGATGAGCCAGGTGTCGGTTTCGTTCTTTGTCCAACAATCTGCCATTAAGCTTGAGAAAGTTGGCTATAGCTTTCTCTTGCAAATTCGCAGAACTCGCTCGGACAAGACAATTGTGCTCGTAACCCACGAAGGCTAGGCGATTACCGCTGAATTTGATGTGATCCTTTCTCTGAAGATCTTCTCCGATGGCGTAAGCGTCCTCGAGCTCGCACAGCAAAGGCGTCTCAGTTTTCACACTAATGAATCCCGAGAGGTCTTGTATGTCTCGCTCAACGAAGAGGTGCGAAAGGTAAAGTCGAGTGACGGATGGAGGTACTGCTTCAATGAGTTCTCGAGCAAACCAGGGCGAGTCGGAATGCATATGAAGTTCAATGAGTTGAAGAGATTGCATACGTGAGACGCAGTCCTTGAGGGCTCCCATGAAGTTGGCGTAGTAATGTTTTTCTTCAGAGACAGTCTCATGAACACAAATCCTGAGTTCCCGTAATTGTTTAGCGTCCATGGGGAGTCTGTGCAGAAGAGTACTGGCCTCCTGATAGAAGTTGATTTTGTTCAGATGTATTTGGAATACCATATCGGGGATCACTAAGTCAAGACTTTCCAGAGTCGTAGACGTTTTGACGATGATCTTACTCGCACTAAGAACGGAATTGGAATCGACCCGAAGTTCCTTGATGGGAGGGCTCTCGTACGCGGGGAAGATGAGGTTGCCAACTGTAGACTCCGGTCTAGCCCAGTACTCCCCATGCAAGACGGTCCGTGGGTCTGCTGCGATATGTAGCGTTTCCAGCTGTGGTTTGTTTTTGAGGACATGCGATTGAGTCAAAGGAAGGTTGAGGTTATCCAGAACCAGAACCCTCAGCCTCCCCAGCCATGGAATGTTGTTGACTGGAGCTAGGCGACGTTTGTATTGCTGTCCATCGATTGGTAACTTACGGACTGGTGGCCAGATCGAAATACCGTGTTTGCCACAAGGGTAAGCAGCAGAACTAGTCTTGACCCCATAGCCATCTGCTCCGACCCCGAACAGGTGCAGCTCTTCAAGTTGACTTGAACGCCTCAAAACCTCGCCTAGCTGGAGGAAGACCGTGCTGTGGCTGTCGTGGGCAATTTCGAGAAATAGGCTGAGGATGCTCTGGTAAGTATTGCTCCTAATTGTATTGATATTCAACGATCTCTTGAGGAATTCATCCACACGATTCGATGGCGCAAGTACGGTGACCTGGGTATTGAAGAGTCTGCTTGATTCGTGATAGGTCTGGCGGCAGACGAAATGGAAGATCTCGCACCCAGTCGAAGGTCGAGAACCAATGGCTCGCTTGGTCAGAGGGACTAGGCCCATAATAGTGTCGCGAAGTTCTTGGGGAATCCCGAGTAAGTGGTTCCTTGGGTATCTGATGGTGACCGGCATGTAGGCCTCGAGAGAAGGGACATTTACAGGAGAGGATGGGATCGACCCACAATCGCCTAGTGAGACGAATTAGTGCAGATCCAGATATGAGAAGTCTGTGCCTTCTCACCCATGTTGATTCCTCTCGTCTGCGGAGCTGAACAGAGTGCCATGCTGACGTGAACGAAGAAGCTTTTCTGAAGGAGGTGGGGATGTAAGAAGAGACTGGAGCTTTGGCTCGTTAAGCTTAAGGATGACTGAGGATGTAGGTAGCTTTGAACCGGAATACTGCCTCGGCCAGTGTCGCAAAGCAGAAGCTCTGTGGTTAGAGAGCAAGGTGAAGCCCTTGGAAAGTGGCCAGAAGCAAGTCTCCAGATCGAGGCACGTTGAATGAGAAGATGCGCAGAGAGAAACGATGCTGTAGCTCACAAGCTTTAGGCGCACCGATTGAAGCTGTGAATGGCAGTGACAGTGCGACAAATGAGCCAATCAGGCGACAGCTGATGGACATGGGAAGTTAAAATGATGTCCAGGTGAGGCACATGCTAATGTCTTTCTTTCACTGACAGCTTGGTCTCAACACGACTGGCACGTACCAGCACAGCGTACTCACCACGTGACATGCACAAGGCATGGTTCCAGATTCTCCGCCTTGTGGACGCAAGACTTACCGATGTTTTGAGGGCCATGTGCATTTTAGGAGATGGACTGTGCTATAGACAGAAGATGGTTGCATCATATGGAGTTCATATGGTGAGCCAGCAATCAGCCAGAGTGAGGAAGGGGTTGCCCATTTTCACCTTGAACCAGAGCACAGGGCGGCGAAAACACGTCGCAGGTATTCTCATCCACCTGCATGGTGGGCCTTTGTCTCTGAAGGACCAAGATAAAGAGAAGTGATATGGCTCCAAGTAAGTCAGCATGCCCACGGATCCCCAATTGCTGAATCCTTAGAGCGCCAACGAATCAGGGCAGCGTCTGGTTAGAGCGGCTGCTGTGTCGAATGCCTATGCAAGTCCTTGTCGGACCGTGAGGACGTTGCCCCTCTGCGCCTAGGTCGGCATCAAGTCGCGCAGCGTCGACATAACTCTTGGAGTGCGAAGCTCTGGTGTGGAAGCCACCTGTCATCCTACTGTGTTGATCTGGACAGGACTTGAGACTTTTGGGCACAGTCTCTGCGCCGGGTGTTTGCGATGGGTCAACGAGGTGATGAACATAAGGGATATAGCCCTCGAGACTACTTAGTTGACACCACGAACAGTTGACGGGAGAAGGGGGTTGCTCGTTGAATCTGAAAAGAAGGACGTGAAGAAACGAGTGGAGTTGGAATTTAATGCTGCACAGTCACGGGACTCGGCCGACCTTCCTGTTGAACAATTTCGCGTATAGCAACAGCGGTGCACTTCTCTACCAGGTACTCTGATCAAATCTGTCGTGGTTCACATCTCCTTGTCATTGTTTACGCCCAACCGGTGGTGGAGGGGTTGGTGGTTATGCAGGGGAGGTTGTTTGTCCATCAGTCTATCAGGCTGCTCTCTGTCCGGAGCCTGCACACCACCGCTATTCGAGCTGCAACCCAGTTTCCCCGCCTGGACCTCTGTGCCATCGACGCGAAATGGCAGCAGAGATGGGCAGATCAGCCCAAGGCAGGGGGACAATCAAGTCCTTCACGCAAGTCCTATGTTCTGCCTATGTTCGCCTACCCGTCCGGATCTCTCCACATGGGTCATCTTCGCGTCTATACCATCTCCGACGTGCTCGCCCGCTATCGAAGAATGCGAGGTTATGATGTGCTTCATCCAACAGGCTGGGATGCTTTCGGACTGCCGGCAGAGAACGCTGCAATCGAGCGCGGTATTGATCCGGCGGTTTGGACGGATGAAAATATTGCAAAGATGAAACAGCAGCTCAAGAGCATGAATACAAGTTTTGATTGGGATGCCGTAGGTCAGAGGCATGGAATACATGTACATAGTGCTGATCAACCCTTCGTAGGAAATATCAACATGTTCGCCGTCGTTCTACAAGCACACTCAGGACATTTTTCTCAAGTTATATCATCGTGGGTTGGCATATCAAGCAGAAGCGCTGGTCAATTATGATCCGGTGGATAAAACAGTCCTCGCCAATGAGCAAGTTGATCACAATGGCCGCTCTTGGAGATCAGGAGCCCTGGTGCAACAGATCAAACTTCGCCAGTGGTTCTTCAAGATCACCGAGTTCAAGGAGGACCTGCTACGAGACCTGCAATATCTGTCCGACGGAGGAAAGTGGCCTGAAAGAGTCGTAACCCAGCAGCGGAATTGGATTGGCCGCTCGACAGGCGCACGCATCCAGTTCGGATTGAGAGATGACAGTGGGAAATCTTCTCACATCCATGTCTTCACTACCCGCCCAGATACGCTGTTTGCCGTGAAATATGTTGCTCTCTCAATGACGCATCCTCTCGTGGTCCAGGCGGCCGCCCAGTCAACGGAACTGCAAAGTTTTCTTGACAGACGCGCTTCCTTCCCGCCCGACTCCAAGGAAGGCTTCGAGCTGCCATTGTACGCCTTCAATCCCCTTTCCCAGGTCGGAGGTTCGAATGATGAGCCGTTACCAGTATTTGCTGCTCCCTACGTTCTAGAGGACTACGGAGAGGGCGCAGTGATGGGTGTCCCGGCTCATGATTCTCGCGACCTTAACTTCTGGAAATTGCACAGGCCCTCGGATCCTGTCAGCATTGCGATATCGCCAGAGCCTCGGGGTAATGGCGATACTCACGTGCGTCCGGCTGAGGTGCTGGAAGCATACACAAATGATGGCTGGCTGACCCCTTTATGTGGTCCTTACGCGGGCCTGCCAAGCAGTGAGGCGAGAACAGAGATTGTCTCTGGCCTGAAGAAACACGGCCTTGCAGAAGCGGTCGAGACTTGGAGACTGCGCGACTGGCTCGTAAGCCGCCAAAGATACTGGGGGACGCCAATTCCCATCATACATTGCTCCAACTGCGGGCCAGTTCCGGTACCCAGAGAAGACCTCCCTGTGGTCTTGCCTCGACTCGACTCATCCATCAAAGGACAAACCGGTAATCCACTAGACAAGATCGAGGAATGGGTCAATTGCCAATGTCCAACGTGCAAAGGCCCCGCTAAGCGAGAAACGGACACGATGGATACATTCGTCGACTCTTCTTGGTACTTCATGCGATTTCCAGACGCGAAAAATGAGTTGGAGCCTTTCTCACAGCGATCCGCAGCTGATATGCTTCCCGTGGACACGTACGTCGGTGGCGTCGAACATGCCATTCTGCATTTGCTTTACGCACGTTTCATCTACAAATTTTTGTGCGGCGAACGTCTTGTTTCCAGCGATAACGGCCATGCCGAGCCATTCCAACAACTTATAGCGCAGGGAATGGTGCATGGGAAAACGTTCTCTGATCCTGACAGCGGTCGGTTCTTGCTTCCTGGTGAGGTCGACTTTGATGGGGAAGCCGCAAGAATCAGATCCTCCGGTAAAGCACCCAATGTCACTTGGGAAAAGATGTCCAAGAGCAAGCATAACGGCGTGGATCCATCCGCCGCGATTGAAAAGTTTGGAGCGGATGCTTTACGAGCTCACATCCTCTTCGCCGCTCCTGTTAGCGAAGTGCTACAGTGGGACGAGGAAAAGATTGTCGGCATACAAAGGTGGTTTGGTCGCGTCAACCGCCTCGTCGCCGAATTGAGCTCGCAGTCTGATATTGATCGAGATGATGTCTCGCAGACCAGCATTCCTGAGTTAAGTGACCTTGGCACGAATGACGCCGAGGCGTTGCTTTTGACCCAAAGCACGAGCAAAAGTATCTCGCAGACATTCTCGAGTGACATTTACAGCCTGAACACAGCAGTCTCCGACCTCATCAAGCTGACAAATGGCTTAGAGGGGATTGGCATCAACAATCTGGCACCTTCAGTCGCACATGTCACCGTCACCGCGCTCCTGAAGATGATGGCGCCCATCACACCAGCATTCGCGGAGGAATGTTGGGAGAGAGTGATGATGCCTGACACGGAAAGAAGGGGAAGTATTTTCGACGTGTCATGGACGGGCGAGATCATAACCCCTGAACAAGAGGCTGCTCTACGGAGCCGCAAAACAACAATCACCTGCGCAGTGCAGATCAATGGGAAACTCCGATTCACGGCACAAGTACCGTCGTCCAATCCGTCAGAAGGAAATGCCGCAGAATCCGACCCAGCAGCACGAGAGGCGGATATCGTCCGTGCTGTCCTTGAAACAGAAGAAGGCCGGGTGTGGTTGACGGAGAAGAACGATTGGGGAAAAAAGAAGAGAGTAATTGTCGTTGGCGGAGGCAAGGTGTTGAACGTGGTGTTTTGAGGCAGTTCATGGTCCTGAGATGATCCATCATGCTATGCCATCTTCAACCATTGTTGTACAGTAAAATCACCCGGGCTGTAGCAGAAACGGACGAAGACCGGAAAGGAAACAGTCTCCGATCCATGTACCAACAAATGAAATCGATGTCGAGATGGCCACATTCTTACTTTTACCGTCTTCTAGTATATCCCGTATATCCCGATGATGAGGTCGTACACCTCGGGTCGGTCTGCTCACGTCAAGAAGATGCTCTTGAACTGGTCCTCTTCCTTCCCATACCCCGGTTGCTAGCTTCTTGAAGTAACCCGGCTGACTTGGACGGAACTGTCCCTTTCTCATTAACGTAGGTCATGGACTCATAACGAAGAGCATATCAAGGAAGCTCAACGAATACTGCTGCCGCCACCGTTGAACTGCGCGCACGTCTATACAAAGTCTGGGAGTGGGGGCTACGTAGACTGCTTAAGAGATGATTTCGGGTGTAAGAATGGTGTTGAAGGTCATATCATTCATTCATTCATTGTCGTCAGTGCAAAGTAGCAAAATATCGTGGTCGTAACGGACGTGTTAGGAAATGAAAAAAGACTTGGGTTCCCCATTCCATTACATGCACGGTTCGTTCATGGTAAATCTCATCGCCCATTTTCCTTGAGGTAGGCAGTCCACATTCACACGAACCAGTCACCTTCTTCGTGAATGTCCTCATTCTTATTGATTTCCAAGCAGGTAAAAGGCCAGCATCGGGGAATGAGTGTGGTTGCGGGTCAAGGTCGAGCGGTCCCGTGTCGTGAGGTGACGCAAATGAAATTCGTCGTTGCTTTCAGCTCGCTAGCATTTTCTTCGGTGCCAAACTTGTAATCGAGAATTTTTCGGCGGACCTGGTCCGCCTAGCAGGTGAGCGTACTGATCTGATATCCGGCTGAGTGGAGCCTGGTCTTGTAAAGCCTGCCCAGGTGCTCTACCCCCAGATACACGTTCTAATGCTCTCAATCCCCCGTCGTGGCTGAGATATATTGCTCCATGATTGACTTCGCTCTTTGTAAAATTTCAAGATCACCCTTCTCCAGGCAGGGATCCCTAAGCCGACCGCAGAGTACTTCATATGGAGTCAGACATTCATTGGTCTTGATATCCAACGAGGCGCCGTTTCTGACCAAGGAGTCAAAGCCTGCTTGGAAGTTTCTGCCAGATTCTTCGTATCTCCAAGGGCTGCCTCCGCAAAGCTGGTGCAAAGCTGTAGTCCCGTGCTTATTAGTCGTATTGACATCACTTACCAAAGGAGCAAGGTGAGCGATGACATCTACGTACACCCCGTCAGCAGCCAACATAAGAGCATTGATCCCGTCCTCGTCTGTCCAATTCACGTCAACGTCGCCTCGAGATGTCAAATATGACACGGCCTCTATGTTGTTTTTCCACGCAGCAAGTAAGAGTGCAGTTTCGCCCCTGAAATCCGTAGAATCAGCTGAGAAGAAGCCAGTGCCGAGCAGATATTCGAGCACAGGCACCCTGCCACCACTTGCGGCAAAATGCAGGGCGGACCATCCATCAAAATCACGACAGCCTGGCTGAATGCCATCTTGGCTCATCAGATACTGAACCACCTCCAAATGACCGTCACCTGCTGCGCTATGAAGAGGCGTGCGTCCGTCCTCGTCCGAAAAATTAAGCTCACGTCCACCGCTATAAGCCAACAACTTCTTGACAGTTCCGAGGTGTCCGCCTCCAGCCGCGTTCAAAAGTGGCGTGCAGCGGTATCTGTCTTGCGAAGTGGTATAAGAGATGCCAACGCTGCGGGCCTCGCTCGTGTCGAAAGCAGACACCAGTTCCAATAGTCGATCAACTACAGCTTCAAGCCCGTTTTGGGCCGCCCCGTGTAGATAGGTATGGCCTATCCAATCTCGATACTGATACCACGATATCATTCCGGGCTCTTGGAGGATTCTGAGGGCGGCAGCCTCGGACTCGTATTGTAGCGCAAGCATCAATGGGGTCCAGCCAAGATCATCCACGTCATTAAGTATCTCGTTATTCAGATCAATCAAAAGCTTCGCCGTCGATGCATGTTTCCACCGAATTGCGTACCACAACGGCGTACGCTTCTTGGAATCGCGCCAGCTTGTCAAGAGCATTATCCAAGGTGTCGCATTTTCCGTCAAGGGATGATTGTATTCTGTTGCTGATTCTTTAGATACTAGGTACGACACTTTGTCATTCTCCTCCCCATCCGTGGGACGGCCGCGATCAATATAGTCGGTGATCCAGTCATTCAGACCACTGCGGGCGAGGAAGTGGAGGGCACAGCTGTCGTGTACTGGGTTTTCCCATGATAGGTCGAGGAAATGCAGCGTATTTGTGATACTTGCATTATCATTGAGGAAATGCAGCGCATTCGTGATACGTGCATTATCGTCGAGGAAAGAGAACGCTCTCTCCTTCAAAGATATACTGCCGCTGCCAGCCGAAATGTGCCAATTCCAGTATCGTGCGCTATATCCGAAGAACGGAAAGTCTTTATACCTATGATCCTGTCCGATGCTGACTTCCGCAAACAAGTCCAGGTGCAGATGATTTAAACAGCAACTGGCAAGGAAGTCATGGGGATCCGACATAAGCTGATTGCCGAGCGATTCCAAAAAGCTTTGTGTGGTATAGTGGACCAAACGAACGATCTTGCTTTCGGAGTCTATGGTCACCAGGCCGGCACAACTTGATACTACATCATCAGGATTGTCTAAGTCGTACTCTGGATCCAGTTCTTTGGTCTCTTGATCGACAGCAAGTGCATGTCTCACTGCGTCTAGTGTGAGTGGCTCAGCGCTATACGTGACGCAAACCAAGACCTTTTTGGCGAGTTCGTTTTGCTCTTTGGGTTGGCGCTGTATCCGTTGAAAGGTATCCTGGTAGGCTCGATCCAGAGCGTCACCACCTCGGCCGAAGGTCTCGAGGGCTTGCAGCACATCCTTAGGTTTTGTTTTTGCCGCAAGGGTGTCACAGTGTAGTTTTGCCAACAAAAACCTGGAGGTTTAGCCAAACCCTCAAATCATCTTCGCATGGCAACAACACTCACATGCCCCCGGCGCTCTCACAGATGGCTTCTTTGATCTTCGGGTGTAGGTGGGTTTTCTGTGCAACGCACCTGATATTTGGTAGCAGCGAATCACAGAACTTGCCAAGGTCGTCGTTTCTAGCGTGGATTGTTAATCGTCCATCCTTGGGGAAGATCCCATCGATTTCCAGATCGGGTCGTGAAGTTGCAAGAACCTTGATAGCCACCTGGGATTTCAGCTTTTCCTGCAACCGAAACAGGAAAGTGGGAATATATCGCCATGGCCTGTCATTCGATTCCTCCGGTCCCTTGCACTCGTCCAAGGCATCAATGACAAAAACAACGACAGAAAAACCCGACAACAGCTTTTCCAGTGTCGCACTTAGTTCTTCCAGGCTGGGAACCGTGGCTGGCTGGCGCTTGGTGTGTTCCTCATAGAGGCTCCTGACAGTATCGTCCTTGTGTGGTTGCTGCAGATATAGTTGCCGCACCATGCTGGAGAGGATGTGGCGGCAAGACTGGGCGGCAGTTCTTCTGAAGCTGTTGTAGAAGAACACAAGTCCTGTAGTGTCATCCCGGGACACGTGTGCTTGCAACTCATTGATGATGATTGACGCAACGAAAGTCTTGCCAGCTCCTGGAATGCCTGGAAGTAGCAACGTAGAGGGACCTTTACTGTTGAGCCAATTGCAGAATAAGGGGTCGGCGAGCACCCATTGTCCTGTCCCCGGTTGGACCCTGGTGAAATAGTCATGCTGATGTTCAGAATAGGTGGCAGGCGCAAGCCAGTCCGCAATACGTCGCAATTCATCGTTGTCGTTGGTTACAGTTAGCTTCTTCAAATCTTGAGCTATGTCGCGTTGTTGTGTACTGGGATCAAGGATTTAGTCGTTCCTGAGACCAGGGACTATGGCAGAGCTCACCTGTACAGACTTTGGCGCACTGCATCCAGCAGTTGAATGGATGAAACGAGTCGAGAGCGGAGCTGGTCCGCCTTCTTGGGATCCCACCGGAAACGTTTCCATATCTGCTGTGGCTTCTTTCGAGAACCCGCAGCTACTGGAGCAAGTTCAGTATGAGCGTCGATGACCGCATTCAGGTCCTTCAAGACGGACTCGCAGTTGTTGTTTGCACTTCGCAAGTCGTCTTTGATCGAGTCCGCAAGCTCGTCATCTTCAACCTGTATCTTAATGTCGGTGACGACTATTTGGAGTGTGCGCGTCCTATGATCGTCAGAGAAGGTCGGCACAAGAAGTAAGGCAAAGGTGCCGACTCATTAGCCAATGCGTTATATTCCGCTGGCGCTCCGATAAAACGTTTGCGTGTGCTCTCCACCAACTCCGCTACTGCAACGAAATCGCCAACAGAGAATCCAAAGCTCATGTCGTAATACAAGCTGTAAGGGCTTCAAATCTGAAGGGTGTCGGATTAAACAGGCCAGCTCAGGAGAGTGCAAGTGGTTTCAGCCTCTCTTGCGGCTGGCGGTTCTAACCGCGCACAACCTCGCAGCCTCATAGCCTTGCGGCCTTACAGCCTTGCAGCATGCTTAGGTGCCGAGGTTTATCCGATGCACTGAAAGGTTCGTCCTGAAATCTATCGTTTTGATCTTCGCATCCCTATTTGCATCCTTCAACATGAGGCCGGCGTTACTACAATCGAGCCTTTGTCAATGGGGACATACGCCTCGAGCCAGGTCTTGTCTTCTATTTCGACAACGTCGCTTCTTTGCGGCCGTTGCGGACGCAGTTAGGTATGGCCTCCGACCTTACTCGTCCGCATCTGTACTGACCCATTCTAGGCCTTACGATGTCATTGTCATCGGTGGTGGCCATGCAGGGACAGAAGCCAGTGCTGCCTCCGCCAGATCAGGCGCTCGCACGGCACTGGTCACACCGTCATTATCCAATCTCGGCGTCTGTTCCTGCAATCCCAGTTTTGGGGGCATAGGCAAAGGCACGATGATCCGAGAAATCGATGCGCTGGACGGAGTCGCCGGTCGCATAATTGATAAAGCCGGCATCCAGTTTCGAATGCTGAATATCAAGAAAGGTCCTGCGGTATGGGGACCGCGAGCGCAGATTGACCGGGACCTGTACAAGAAGTACATGCGGGAAGAGATGTTGGCAACGCCAAACCTGAGCATACTGGAAGGCAAAGTCGCGGATATCATTGTTTCAAGAGAGGGTATCGAAACGGGGGACAAGATATCGCAAGGACGTATAACCGGTATTCGTCTTGAAGATGGCCGAGTCATTCCCGCTTCTCATGTGGTTATCACCACTGGGACATTTCTCGGTGGGGAGATACACATTGGACTGGAGGCATATCCCTCAGGACGAATGGGCGAGGCTGCTACCTTTGGCCTGAGCAAATCATTGCGGAGTGCAGGATTCACTTTGGGACGATTGAAGACCGGAACCCCGCCACGGCTGGATCGCGATACCATTGATTTCACTGTTTTACAAGTGCAGCCAGGCGATGCCCCGCCCACGCCTTTTTCTTACCTGAACAATACTGTTGAGATTGGAGAGGCTGGCCAGTTGAATTGCTGGACCACCTACACCAACGAAGCGTCCCACGAGATCATCCGAGCTAACCTGGATAAGTCGATACATATTCGAGAAACTGTGAAGGGACCCCGATATTGCCCGTCCCTAGAATCCAAGATCATCAAATTCAAGGATAAACAAAGGCACATGATTTGGCTGGAGCCCGAAGGCCTTGAGCCAAACAAAATTATCTATCCTAATGGTATCAGCATGACTGTCCCAGCTGACGCGCAGTACGCCATGCTCAGGACGGTCAAGGGGCTTGAGAATGTCAAAATGCTCCAACCTGGGTATGGGGTCGAGTATGACTATATTGACCCACGGAATTTATTCCCGACACTTGAGACGAAGCTCATCAAGGGGCTTTTCCTCGCGGGGCAAATCAACGGCACCACGGGGTACGAAGAAGCTGCGGCTCAGGGCATTGTTGCAGGTATAAACGCAGGGTTATCCGCTCAAGGAAAAGATTCATTCACTCTTTCCCGCGCCGAAGCATTTATCGGCATCCTCATCGACGACCTCATCACCAAGGGCGTGAGTGAACCATACAGAATGTTCACAGCACGAAGTGAATATCGCATGAGCTGTCGCTCCGACAACGCGGACCTGCGACTGACAGAGAAAGGCCGCAATGTCGGCGTCGTGAGCGACAAGCGGTGGAGTCATTTCACCAGCACTCGAGATGAGATGGCAGAACTGCAAAGCAAACTCGAAGAAGTCAGACACCCAAGCCCAGAATGGGTGAAAATGGGGTTTCCTTCGCGCATCGACTCAACCCGCCGGAGCGCATTTGATATGCTCCGTGTGACCGGCGTCGACATGAACGGCATCGCGGACCGCGTCCAATCTCTGTCCTCAATCTCCAACTACTCCCCCAAGATCCAGAGCAGAGTACAAATAGAAAGCCTCTATGCTCCTTACATCTCCTTCCAACAGAAAGCCGCAGAATCATTTGCCAGGGACGAATCCCTCGCTCTACCCGCGGATCTGGATTACGATTCTGTATTTGGGTTGAGCATTGGTGAGCGGGAGGTATTGAAGCTGGTGCGGCCTGGCAGTGTGGGGATGGCCAGAAGAGTGGAGGGAGTAACGCCACATGGGGCGCTGAGGCTATTGAAGTATGCGAAGAGAAGTGGCCGTAGCAAGATGCCAGAGGATGGGTTGTTGCCTCAAAGCGACGGAGCTCAACCTGAAGGAGCTATTCCTGTATAACATGATATTTGGTGGGTGTATAGTCTGCTGCATAGCGATGGCGTTTTGACTGTTGGTACGGCGGCTTTATTCCTGCCAGCAACCATCTACTTGACACTATTTCCTCGTCATAATTCATATTAATTAATCCTTCTAGATCGTATCAGCCTAGGACAAGCTCCACCTGAATGCTATTCTTTGTAAGGCTGCACAGAAGCCGAGCAAGGGAGCCCGGTGCTTAGTCAGCCATGTATCTCAGAAAACCTCAAACGTCTAACTTCCTCCCCTGTCTAATTATTTCCTTTCACCCCGGTTTACTATAGGAGACGAATTCACACCGAGTCAGCACTCATCCCGCTTCAGAACGCACTGAACGGTTAAATCCTCAGATACCTCGCCGACAAGCCCGACTCTCTGTCCAACATCCCAAGGCCTTGCGCCATCCGAATTCGTCCGTCAGGGGGCGCCGGGACATCTCTTTTTCGTCTCGCTATTGGTATAGCTTCGCCACGAGTTCCAAGGATTGAATGACCTCTTCCTCCCGACAACATGTCCAGGCTATGGTACGTTCGGTGATCTTCCGACCTCCTACGGCGATGAGTCGAATCGCTGCCAGCAGACTGTCCGCTTGTGGACCTCCTCTTTCGTCGCCCGTTCAATGCTTGTCTCCTATCAGATCCACGTCGAGAACTTGGAACTGTGGTGATACGCCGCGATGGCCGAGCGGGTATCAGGGCGATCGCGCCATGCGGGTAGGGGCTGGTCAGAGGTGTTTGTTCTCAACTTCAACGGCCAAGTCGACTCTGGAAACACGGGCTGGGAATGCCAGAGCTCCAATTTCACCGTTTCTGTCAATGTCACGGTACGGCCTATCTCCTACTCCTCCTCGGATCTATTGTTGTACCTGGCAAGGCATAGCAAATTGCAAGCAGATATCAACTAACGCCCAAGCGGATCGAGCAGAACATGCACGAGCACCAGGAACCACAGCTTTCATATCATGCAGAGCTTCCCTTCTCGCAGCGTCATGGTGAACCGATTGTCGCACGTGCGAAGCTTTTCGACAACACCCTCAATATCGGGACCAGATGGTCGCAGCGTGCCTGACAAGCGCGAGGAACCTAGTAGTAGGTACGTCAAAGGTGACGACCATATATCTTCGCCCTGTTTTTTTTTTTTTTCGTTCTTCACGTTTGGAACCACATCACCGACGACACAATGCAAGACTTTGCGTCAGCCTTTTGAAGGCGTCACAGTGGCCCGAAAGACCGCAGGTGTTTGTGTTCTCTTGAGCACGAGGGCAGGAAGGAACGTTTCCCTCGCACTTGGGCTCGTGTCCGCTTCGGTCTAGATGTCTTGCTCTACTTGCCAGTTGTGGAATTGAATACTGTCTTACCAGAGCTGCTCTACTATCGATGGACACTGGAAAACACAGAACGCTCCTGAACAGCAACACATCCTACTAACATCCTTTCTT
This sequence comes from Fonsecaea multimorphosa CBS 102226, assembly GCF_000836435.1. NCBI lineage: Eukaryota > Fungi > Ascomycota > Eurotiomycetes > Chaetothyriales > Herpotrichiellaceae > Fonsecaea > Fonsecaea multimorphosa. Next base: position 1,042,611 of record NW_015971638.1, on the reverse strand, counting down.
ATCCCCGTCAATACCGCACTTGAATCTCAAGACTAACATCCCCCCTCCTAGCAGCGGCGGCATCGAGTCTTCAACTCCCTCTCCAACCCCATCAAAAGCAACCACCACACCCACGATCTTCCCTCCTCCACACCTCCCGCGCTCCCTAACCCAAGCGCACGAGAACATCTACACCCTCCCCAACATTTTGACATTCTCGCGCCTCCTCGCGGCGCCCTTGGTGGGCTACTTCATCCTCCATCACGAATCCGTCCTGGCACTCTCATTATTCGCGTACGCGGGCATCACGGACCTGGTGGACGGGTACCTCGCGCGACGCCTTAACGCGCAGACCGTTGTCGGCACGGTGATCGACCCGATGGCAGACAAAATCCTGATGACGACGTGCGTGCTCACTTTGACCGTCAACGGCACTTTACCTATATGGCTGGCCGTCATCGTTCTAGGCAGAGACGTCGCGCTGGCGATCTCGGCAATCTACTTCCGGTGGATCTCGCTGCCGCCGCCCAAAACATTCACTCGGTACTGGGACTTTTCGCTCCCGTCCGCAGAAGTCCACCCGACAGAGATCTCGAAAATTAATACCTTGCTGCAGCTGTTGCTGGTGGGTAATGCCATGTTACTTCCCGTCCTGCCCACGGGCTTCGTCGAGGCGTGGAATCTGTGGGGAGTCATGGAAGGTTGGTATTACCTTGTCGCCGGCACGACGGTGTGGAGTGGATTAAGTTACTTGGGGAATAAACAGGCTGTGAGGATATTGACGAGGGAGGAACAAGGGGAGAAGGAAAAGCAGATGGTTGAAAAGTGATGGGCCGAAAAGTGAGCTCGGTCATAGATGGGGAGGGCGAGAGGAGAGTAATTATAGTCCTTCAGCATCGTCATGAAGGGTAAGATCATGTGTAATTAGTCGCACATCTGTACTTGTAACATCACACTCTGTCAAGGGTCTGTCCAGCACCGAGTACGTTCCTTACTCGGCGGTACGACGATCTCAACTCGAAATGCCTCCCCCTTCACGTTGGCTTTGGTCGAGTCGGTAGGAATGCACGAGACTGTTGCGTGCGGATAGCTGGATGAGCTGACCGGGTTTGCAGGTTGTTCGTGTATGTCATTCCGTCCGACCAAAGGGAGCAGGGGAGGCTGGCGCCTGATGCCATCGCTGCTGAAGGGCCTCTAAAGTAGGCTGCCGATCGGCGGTCCTCAGTTGACCTCATCCATCGCGTCGGTCGATACCCTTGCCGCCTCAAGTGTTACAGGTTAGACACCTGTTCCAAAATACCTCGCCCAAAATGACACTGTCAGCCAATAAGATTACAGAGTCATATCGGTAGTGGTCAAGCCAGCGAGCTTCTCACTTTGTGTGGGCATGCTCGGCTCCAGAAAACCCCTTCTTTCGTTGAATGATATCTCCTGCATCGGCAGGAGGCTGATCTGCATCCTACCACCAGCCGCGACACTCACATGTAAAAAGGTCGATACCATACACAGGAACGACGGGCTTGTGAAGTGAACGGCCAAGACATTGGTTTTGGTGATCTTTGCGGGACCAGATAGCTTCGAAGAGGGTCGACAGAAAAGGAGACATAGATACCACCAGCAGGGGCGGCTCCAGTTCCTCTCACCTTCCCACGGCCCTGCCCAGTCTTTCTCTTGCCGATGCGGGACCTTGATCCGGCCAACTACCAACTGCATCATCCACCTCTTCCAAGAACATTGTTGAATTAACCACGCTTGTTCCCCCTAGCACCACTCGTATGCCTGGCACGGAAGCATTGACCTGGGCCACCATTTTGGCTTCCTCGTACGTGACGCCTCCCACCATGAAGACGATGATATCCTGGGGCTTATCCCTCGTATGATGCCCATCCACAAAAGGATATTGTAGTTCCTTCAACCGCCCCTTGATGAGATTCTGGAGCGTGTTTTCCAGACGTGGGGAATGCTGGGTGTAGACATTCTCAACGCCCTTCAGGTTTAGATTGCGTCGAAATTGGCTAAATGGAGAAGAACCTGAATCGAAAAGATCGGTAAAGCCGGTGGCGCCACCAACAGGAGCAGGCTGAAGACTGTGATGGTAAGCAAGAAGCTTGGGGATGATGGAGATCTTGTAGGCAGGTACGTCGGCTACGGAGGTCAACAAGTCAAGGAGAACAGGGAGAGCGTTGTTGGGATTGCGTTCGTAGCGAATGGCATAGAGAGCTACGAGGCGGAGTTTATTGTCTGCTGGAATGCTCGGGTTTTGAATGTGTCTCTGCAACGTCTTCAGATCGGCAGCATGATTGTCGTTGCAGACTAAACTTTGCTCGAGTTCTGAGACATCGAGCAGTGAATCGGCCGAGACCCGACGACTGAGTTCGCTCACCAGAGTTACGTGCTTGGAGACGTTGCCAGAAAGTTTTCGGAATTCTGGATAGTCTTCGACAAAGCGTTTCATGTCGGCTATCGATTCAATCTGGGCAGTGGACTTGGTTCGGCTCTGATACTGGTCGACATATTCCTTGATGTTTCCGCCCAGGTCGCCGAAATTTTGATACATATTTTTCTTGAAGAATGGATCTTGGTCCTGCGAGAGGACAATCTCCTTGAGTTCAGGCCGAATATCGGGGACAGCGCTCAGATCGACCCGGCCATTGTGGATGCCGAGTAATTCATGGACTTGAGCTTGGTACGTCCACTGAGTGAGCAGTGGGGTGATAGGATCGTCTCTCCGGTCTAGAATCAGGAGCAGCGGAGGGGTATCAGTTTTGCGAAAGTCGAAGAGTTGTTCTTCTTGGGTGATCTGGTAGCGGACCTCGGTGGCAAGCTTCTTAGCCATAAGGCTGTTCTTCTCGTATCGTATCAGCGGGTTCTTTTTGAGTGACAGTAGAAGCGCAACCACTCCTTCGGCTGTCCTTTGTAAGGCATCGGTGTTCCAGACGTCTGGGCTGTGGCTCCAGAGCCTCTGCTTGGGGAATCCCAGGTTCAAGGACATCAAATCCGGGTTGACCACAATGTAATCTGCAAAATATTCCTGGACTGCCTTCACCACCTCATGATCATCCGCCTCCGCTAACCTCTCCAACGAGGACTTCTTTATGATGTTGCTGAAGTAAATGTTGTATTCGCCGTACTTGGGCTCGCGCAGTTCATCGATGAGGAACTGGATCGAATCGGGTGAGGGGCGGACGAAGCATAGACATCTGAGATGGCGCATGCGTTCGCGGGCAGGGTTGTCGATTCTGTCAATGAGGTAGATCTGATATCGAAGGAGGGCGGACTGGGTGATCGCGGTTGATACGATTGGGACTGTCTCGGAATCTAGGAGGAGGATTTTCATCTTCTGGCTTTGGGAGGCGGCAGCGCCTTCACCAAGGCCAGCAATTTTGGAGACATAGCCTGAAATGGCCGAAGCGACGTCCATTGTGATGTTTGAGGTGGCCTGGGAGGAGTGGGTATGCAGGCGAGGGGGACTGCGAGTTACCGGTACATGATGGTCATGAGAGGGTCCGTTGTAGGCAGAAGGTTTCAGGGAGGACCGGAGTAGGGCAGTCTCAAGTAAGACAGAGAGCGTTCTGAGGTGTGTGTATCTGCGGTCTGTGTCTGGTGAGCTTGGTGGTGGTGGTGGTGGTGGTCATGCAGAGCCTTGTCATGCCGCAGGTGCCTCGACGAGGCTGCCACCAAGACTTATTCTGACGCTTGTTGAGTTCAAGTCGAGCGCGTGGTGCCTGGCATGTGACCTGATTTGATGTCATTATTCCACTGTGCCACTCATCACTCATCAGCCTCCGCTTCCGCGTCCAAAAAGTTTCCCCCACCGTTTCCTGATCTCTAGTCTGTCTGTCTGTAGATCCCCATTCTCCTTGCAGTCCCTCAACAATGTCTGCTGCATTTCAGTGTTCACTGTTTCTCAAGCATCCTATTGATCTTCTTCACATAGACTGAGAGGGCTGGGAAATCAACCACAATGCTGCCGGGGATTGATATTCGTGAGTTAGGCAGCTCCGTCATCTTGCCATTCATCAAAGCTTACTGACTACCCATTTCAGCCTTTCTCTGGCTTTCCAAGGCCATCGGGGCATCTGTCGATGAACTCAAGCTGCTGGCAATCTTTCTACTTTCGTACCCGTTGGCTGCTGTCTTGAAACGACTTCCCGACGACAAGCCACAATGGAAGAACATATTCAGTGTCTCCATCACCCTCTTCTATCTCCTTGGCGTGTATGATCTTTGGAGGTGAGTTCTCTCCGCATATGAGAAGGCATTAGTGTCGCTTTCATTCCCCGGTCAGTGTCAAGGACAGTCAGGCTAAAGTAGTTTTGTAGCGGGACGGTTACTTTGCTTATAGACGCAATTGGCACCTACCTAATAGCCTACTATGTCGATGGCTCGCTGATGCCATGGCTAGTATTTACTTTTTTGATGGTTCGACTTACAAAGCCCCCTTTTGCATCGTATTATTCTTACACTATTACCCAGGGCCATATGTCGATCAGCCACGTTGAACGGCAAAGGATTGCCGACCCGAGTCTTATAGACATAACGGGAGGCCAAATGGTCTTGATCATGAAGCTGCATGGGTTCAGCTGGAACGTGCATGACGGGAGACTGAAAGGCGAATTGTTGACCGACCTCCAGAAAGACCGCGCAGTCTACAAGATGCCCGACCTGCTCGACTTTGCGGGATATGTTTTCTTTTTTCCCTCCATCTTCACCGGCCCGTCATTTGAAGTAAGTTGTTCTCTCCCATATATCGCTCCTTGGGTTGTAGTTTCAAGAGCTCAAAGACATTTTCGCTAACCGATACATTGTTATGCTTTATAGTACGCCGACTACAAACGATGGCTCGATGGAAGCATATACGATGCACAACCTCCTGGCAGTAAAGCAGCATCTTCCAAGAAGGGCAAACGACGCATCCCGCACTCCACAGTCCCCGCGGTGCGCAAAGCCATTGGCGGTCTTATCTGGATCGGCGCCTTCCTGCAATTCTCGCAATGGTACTACGTACCCTTTTTCCTATCGGACGAATACATGAAATACTCGTTCCCGTACCGGGTCTGGCTCCTGCAGATGCTCGGCTTTGCCACGCGCACAAAGTACTACGGGGTGTGGTCACTAACAGAAGGGGCGTGCATCATGGCCGGGATCAGCTACAACGGTATCGACGAAAAGACCGGACAGGCAAAATGGGACCACCTGGAGAATGTCAACCCTTGGGGCATCGAGACAGCCCAAAACTCGCGCGCGTACCTGGACAACTGGAACAAAAACACAAACAAGTGGCTGCGCAACTACATCTACCTGCGGGTCACGCCCAAAGGTCGAAAACCCGGTTTCCGCGCCACGCTGGCGACCTTTTTGACCTCGGCGCTCTGGCACGGCTTCTACCCGGGCTACTACCTGACGTTTGTGCTGGCGGCGTTCATCCAGACGGTGGCCAAAAATTTCCGACGATACGTGCGGCCGTTCTTCCTCACGCCGGACGGGACAAAACCCACACAATACAAGATCTACTACGACGTGCTGGGCTACGTGGCCACACAACTAGCATTCTGCTTCACGACCGCGCCCTTTGTGATTCTGGGCTTCAACGACTCCTTGAAAGTCTGGGCGCGGGTGTACTTCTACACCGTAATCGGCGTCGCCGCGTCCCTCGGATTCTTCGCCTCGCCCGCCAAACGCTTCCTGACCAAGAGACTCGACAAGCGCAACCACCCACACCTGCGCAAGACCATCGCCGAAGAAACCCAACACCCGCCCTCTTTGGGCCTGCCGAACGATCCCGCGCGCGAGATCGACGAGGCCATCGACGAGATCCGGAACGACATCGAGACCCGTCGCCGCCGCGGCAGCACGGGAGCCACCATGCCCAGCGGCGAGGGCCTGAAACAAGCCATCGAGCAAAAACTCGGCCGCAAGCTCGAGATGCCAGAGTGGAAACTGCCGCAAGTTTTCGGGGGCGATTCCCAGCAACAACAGAATCTCGTGGCGGATAAGGCCAAGGGTGCCGAGATTGCCAGGAAGGCGGCGGCGGCCACGACAAATACAAAGGAGGAGGGGAAGAAAGTCAGGTGAAATAAGACGAAATGAAAAGGCAATGTAAGGGAAACCCCAACCAACCTGATTGAGTGAGTGAGCGCGTGAATGAATGACTTGCATGAATCAACGAATGGATCCGGTCTTGTACGGGTGTGTAGCTGTGAGCAGTGACTTATACTACGGAGTGCCTTATTAGCGGAGCAACCTCTTTTCTCATTGAAGAGGATGATCGATCGATTGATTGAACCATGGATGGATAAATGTATGGGCGTCTGCATACGAGTTAGCTACGAGTCCCACGAATCCAAACTGTACGGAGGGGAAAGACATCCTAATATATCATCTCGTCCTACTACTACTAATACTACTCCGTATAGATCGATATGATTGATATATATTCCCAAAGCCCGCGACCAGCCACAAAAGGGAAGTCCCGGAATCGAATGTAATAATAACAATCTTATGATGGGACATCCAAGTCATGTTCTTCACCATGTTTATTTCTTCTCCATTTTGGTTGGCACTACTTTTATTGTCCTAAATTTCTCCTCCTCTCGCGTTCTTTCCCTTTCGTGCCGTGTCTCGCTTTGCTTGCACTGCTCCCTGCGCGGTTCAGCCCTTGGCGGGTGCAAGTCCTGCGATATCGACTCCCTGGGGTTTCCGGACTCGGTTACTACGGCAGTCAGCCAGGCCCCGGGGATGTCTATCCACGTCATGCATGCCCTCAGCCAGCCACAACAGCCCTTTTTTTCGAGATCATATGATATCATTATCGACCCTCGTATCGGCCTCTCGCATCATATCTTATCCATCGCCGCAAACTTCATACGTACTCTTTCGAGTTGTACGGGATGGGGCAAAAGTCAATTGCGTGCCAATGTCGCTGGGCCGCTCTTCCTGTATTCTCCTGTAGGGGGAGACAACCATTGTAGAGGGACAGCACTTGTGAAAGTTTTTCACCACGGCATGCTATAACTACGTTCTGTAGATAGTGGGCATCGGAGCGTGGATGAGCCAAGGGCAGGTAAAGGTGTCAAGACCACAACCGACGAGCTGAGAAGAGAACATTTTTCGAAAAATCTTACCTCCGTTTCGCCATCTGAGCCCTAAGTAGGCGCCAGTTTCAGCGTACCTGCGTCTTGACATTCTCCGCTTCATGCTCTCTAGTCTCTCGGCAAATGGCCGACACGCAGATGCCGTGCAGGAGGTAATAAGAGATCCCAAGATCCCTGTACCCATGTATGCGGACGGGGAATTCTGCCGAATGAAAGTATAACCAGGCGGCGAACGCCTAATTTCCCGGATGTCCTTTCCTGGTGCTGATATTCCAAGTAGAAAATGATTAGTCTGCCTGAATGGCATGGCAGACTTGGTGATGGACTCTAAAATGGGCTGTTAGCTGCCACCAACGCAGGAGGACAAGATGGCAGAATGTGCAGGGGCACAATATAATGGAAGATGGCGTCCATCAGGTGTAAGTGTAGGCAAGAGCACAGTGACAAGATTGGCACCTGGGACTTGAGCAGATGAACATCGATGCGCAAGCCTAGACGCTCGATCTGGATATCCTTCGGCTGAAAGCAAAGTCTCCCATGCCCGGGCAAATAAATCCAAGGGAATCACCCATCCGTGTTTAGAAGCAAACCGGAGACGTAATTCGTGGCTGTCTTCTTGCTCCTCCCAGTTCGCTCCTTGCGGATACGGTCTGTATATCGAGGGCGTTTATGGTGTTCTTTTTCTGGTCAAACCCTCGACCGAAGTGTTCGGCTCACAAAAGAGATCGATGAATCGCAGGGAATATTCGTGGTCGGAGTGGATTGATCTCTGCACTGTACTGACAGGCAAGGTATCGAGAGGAACGCGCTTAGCTGTTCTGCTTTCACGCCGCAGCTGTTCTTGTGAGATCATATGCTTATTCTGTTCCATGTTCTTCAAGGAAATCCGGTGTTGCAGACCGCCAATAACTGGCATTCACATGATAGTACCTGGCGATTAATTCTTGGGATCTGGTGATTTAGATCCCTGGTCAGAAATTCGGAGAACGCATCAGCCCAGAACACAACATACCAGAAGCAAAACGTAGAAAAGCGCGGAATAGTGTCCCCGGCACTTGGAGAATGGAGGAAACGCAATGCCAAAGTCGCCCTAGCACTGATGATCTCTCGACTCCAGTGCCTCCGGATCAAAAGAGCCACTTCTGCGCGTCAAACAATCCGCTCTGGATGATTCAACAGGTGTACCATGAGGAGCGGTGCGTCTCAGGAAGAAGATAACACCGGCGCCATACATTTACACGCAATGGCTGTCTTTCTGAGACCGTGTAGGCTGTTCTGCAAGCCGTGGTCTTTTGCTTGTGGAGGATGTTAAAGAGACCCGTTGCAGACATTCGAAAGAAAGGGTGGAAAGAAAGAAAAAGGGGGTTTCAAGGTTTGCCCGACCTGGGGCTAGGTAGAAAGTGAGACCCAGAGAGAGTAGATACGATCAAGCATGCAAAAAGCTCCGGGGGTCTGCCACCCACTGGCACCCAGAAGCTGACAACTCATGTGGACATGGTCTGCCTACCTAGGTACTGTCCTTGTAGGCCCATCCTTGCGTGCGGTCCAAATACCGAGTAATGGTTGCATATTATTGCAGCATTTGTTTCGAACATAGTGCTTAGCTTTTCCAGTTTGGCTTGGGAGCTAGTCGAAGCGGGATCCATAGGTATCCTTACGAGTAGTGACTAGTTCCGGTGTCCTCGTCCTCTTACCTACCTGGATGGCAGAGAGTAGATCTTGCAGTGGAAAAGAGAGGCAGAAGGGGACGAACAAAACAGCAGACCACATTCAACATGGCTCAGAGTCGCTGGCGGCTTTGATTTAGATCAACGGCCTTTATTTCCCTAATGTACCAAGCCAGATGGATCCAGGCCTAGACCAGTCGCTGACAAGGTTATTTCTGAGAAGATAAGCTTCACCTTGAATTGCTCTCAGATATTGTGGATGCCGATGGCAGATACGGCAAGCGTAGGCGTGGCGAGTCTTTATATTCTGTTGACACGTTGAAACTCGGGGGACATTGACTAACCAGAATGTAGCAACTGGTGCCCATCTGGCTCCAATGCAGCCACTGAGGTTGCTATGCTTGGAAGATCGAAGGTGCGCACTGAACTCCGGCTCTTCGAGGAAAAGATATTATTTCAGACCCAAACTCGCGATCCCGCCGGCCATTCAAAGTCGTGGCAGTGGCAGACTTCGGTGCCTCTAGTGCACGTCACACGAGACAGTGGCAACCTTGCAGATTATATGTCGAAGGCGGAGACTTGCCCTTTGCCAATAATGCGACGAGCTTCAAAGGCAGGTGGAAAAGCCGAAAGAAAGACATCTGCCGGAGAGCGAAGTGGTGCCCAGAGGCTGTGATTAATGGGCTCAGAGTGCCCCCATATTGCTGCCATTATCAATGACATGACTTAGACTTTGAGCTCGTTATCCCCAGCACCAGTAGCATGACTGGGGTTGTTGTACAGTAAACCAGTAGCAACGACGAGCCCTTGAAAGTATTGCTTCGACGCTATGGTTCGCGTGGCAACCTCCTGATGTCGGACTCACCGCTTGCAAGTTTGGATCCTTGGTCGTGAACATCATCCTCTTCCTGTCTCCATAAGTTCCTTCGAGAGTGCAGATGGCGGGGCCTAGGCACAATCGAGCTGGATGATGGGCTCTTCTGCTGGTATCGGGAGGGGCATGTGGTAATCATTGTCTAGGACAGCTTTGGTTGAGAAGGACCCGCTTAGTCCGAGTAACTATGTCCAGGTCATGTTGGACTCATAGACGAGATCTCGCTTGGTCTGAACCAAGCTGAGGGTGGATGTTTCGAGTGGCGAGTTGGCGTGAGACGACAGCTGAGCTTTTGCCGATCGTCTCGGACACTCGGCGTTGTGCTTTCTTTTGATGCAATGGCAACTTGTAACACTGGTTGATCAGCATCCGTTCAGCAGCACAGTGAAATTCCAATGGGCTGGACAACAGAAACCCGGCAGACGCTCAGTTGCTGAATTTGAGGTGATTTAGTATGAGGCGGAAGACCTCGACACATACGAGGTACTCCTCCTGGAATGTTGAGGCGCACATCGAATCTATCTTCAGGCGTAATAGACCTTAATTACTAGGTACTAGAAAGTCATTGTAGAAAAGAGTTCTGTCAGTCCGAGCCCACCTTGGTGTCGACACGAAAGCAAAGCCTGAGCTTGGTGCTGGTTTTTAGGGAGATGTCAAGCTCAACAAACAAGCCGTGGCATGCTCTTGCCCGCTGCCACTACCACTGCCACTGCCACTGCCGGCGTTCCACACCATCTGTCAATTCCGGCGAGCTGCAAATTGGCTTCACATCGTTGATGGATCCAATTCAAAAGTCTCAATAAGATGTATTTCATTCTTCCTTCTGACTGGTTCTCGCAGTCCCGATTGGACAACGTTTTTGTAACGATAGAAGCACTTGCCCCCCACACCCAACGACATGTACAAGAGCAGAAACACAATTACAAAGACACATAAGCCTCCCTCGAACTTTTTTTCCTCGTCAAATTCAATAAAGCCCCCAGCGGTCGTTTCAGTCATTACCCCCCCAGACCAGGACCCGTTCCTCTTTGTTCCCAATAGAAAATTCTGTACACCACAACGTCCACCACCGTATTTTTTCTGCATCCATCCCTCCTGCTCTCTGCAACATCAAATATTCCGACCCAGGAGCAAGCACGATCTGTGACGCCTCCCCAATGTGGCGGATATTGAGCCCCTGTCTCCGTCCTCTTCCCTCTCGCGAAACCAGGTTCAACTCTCCCACGGGATCCACACATACTTTCGCAAAGAGCTGGACAATTGCAATACTTGCCATGAACAAACACTTGGATGTTGACACGAGAAGCACATTTTTGAAAAACGACCATGGCCATTGACTATAACTCCTACTGCCACACTTCGCATGGCCACACTTGCGTTGTGAGCCCACTTGGTGATTCCGTTATGAGAATACTTGGTGCTCGCATTGGGGGCATGCTTTGTGCTCGTTGGCGGTCTGACGCATCGGGATCTTCGAAGCGAGCAACTGGCGGAGGCTGTGGTGTCTTCGAGGTGGGACGAAGAGCAGAGATGTTGCCCACAGCAAGATGCCGTGCTCCTGATCCACCCTATGGATTATGAGCTTGTTGTGCCCATTGAGAATACTGTGGCTGAGGAATAGCCTGACTGGCCGTGTCGGGATAGTACGGCGTCCGTGGACTTTGGTACATTGGTGCTGGCTGCGGTGCCGATTCCCTGCGATCCTCGTACTTCACGTGTGTAGGAGAGGGCTGACTCTGCCGGCTCTGGTCTATCTGAGTACCATTTCCATGAGTCACCCCATATGGGCTCGGTCGATATGGCACAGCCGCTCGGGAATCCATCGACACGGGGCTCAAAGTGTTGACTGGCCGCTGCATATTCATGGGCGGGTACATGGCCGTTTGCGCCTGAGAACGGTCCGACATTATTGGAGCCATGGTGGTCGGCGTGGCCGGGATTGATTTGGATGGTGGAGGAATGGAGCTGTTCAAGGACTCATAGCTTCGATTGTACCCCGATTGGTCGTACTGGCCGTAGTCAGTTCGTTGTCCTTGCATGTGTGATGCTGTCACCGGGGATTGTAGGTAGCCCGTGGACATGGAAGGAACAGCCATGGAATACTGGGGTGGATTGGGCTGTTGAGCCATTGGAGGATACCCTGGGGGCATGTAGTAGGGCTGGGGATAGCCGCCTGCATTCACGCGGTATGCGTAGGAGTTATGGGCCCCGTCCACCTCGTCAACGTCCTCGATGGGTGCTCGGAAGCTCTGTCTCGAAGTGAGTTCAGACCGCGGACGGATGTATTGCAGGTTCTCCGTTTGAGAAGGTGTTCGCAACTGATTGGTAAGGACGTCATTCACATGGTAGTAAGAGACCAAGTGATGTGTGACGCCTTGGACCGTGACGCTCATCGTCTTTTTGACCAATCCATCCTGCTTGAACCCGTAGGAGTCTACCAGCGAGCCGATCAGCTGCCTCTCCACGTCAGTAGAGGCACTGCGATCAGAGTTGTAACTGCCAGATTGTCCATCCGAGAATGAGCCCCCCTCCGATCTGGCATACGGCTCGCCCGGTCGGCTTGGACGTCTCTGTTGCTTCTTCATGGCTCTCTTCTTCTCCCCCGGTGGAAATGGTTTATCGAGTTCTCTGTAAACCAGGAAATTCCCGAGGATTCTGCTGGGGCTCCAAGTAACCCCGTCCGTCCACCTCTTGATTCCGGATGCATTTTCTTCATAGATAAAGACACACCCACTTCTAATCAGGTTGCTTCGTTCTCGGTCGTGGGGTCGTCTGGGTACATGCGAGAGGTGCCCTTGCAGGCAAGCCTCGAAAAGAATGAGGGCGTCTTGGGTGGTGGCTACATGGCCTTGGAAGGTTGGCTGTAGCGCTGCTCCGCCAGAAGACATGGCGGAACGTTTGTGGTGGCGTATCGGCGCTATGGTGGGCAAGTCCCTGCGCGGGCGAGAGCGTTATGAGGCAGAGTTTCCGGCTCTCGAGACTTTAATCTTAAAGAGACTGTCAATGAGGAGCACTGACATGCGTCGTCCACGAACACCGTCCAAGAGAGGCAAAATTCTGGAGTCCTGAGTTGGGTTGAGAAAGCCTCTGAGGAGAAAGTTGTTTCGAGCACTACCACCCTTCTAGGAAGAGGTCTTCGCGCGGAGCTTCTTGCTCTGTGCGTGTCCTCTCACTTTGCCGGGCAGAAGTGGAAGGCAATAATGCAGGAGAGCAGTTTGTGCACCAGCTCAGAACGGTTGATGATAGGAAGCGTGCAAGAACTGCGAGGTTCTCTGTCCAGGTCGCGTTGTAGATAACTGCGCAGATGCTGGGAGGGAAGTTAGAGAAGGTCGAAATGAATCAGATGCGTTCTGCAACGATGAAAGGCCCAAAGCAAGGATGCTGCCTGTCCGGTCGAACCGAAAGAGTTGGTCTTTGCCAGCGTACAGTTGATTATGGGTAGCCAGTAGCCAGCAAGATCCGTGTCTGCACTGAGTTTGACCCAAGGCTGGTGATGGAAGAGTGACTAATAATGGCGATTTCAAAATTCGATGGTATGTCTCTGAGAAAGAGTTCCGTGATAATGCTGGTGGGTTTGTGGGGGATCTATGGTTCTTGAGTCTTGATGAAGCTCGAACCTTCGGGGGGTGAAGCCTTTAGTCTAACTTCACGCCAGTCCGCGTTGAATGCTAATGAGGCTCCGCCACCTTTGACAGCCGCCAACCCAAATGTCCCCAAAGTTAATGATCCAGCAGATGACAAACCTGGACCTGTTGAGCCTGTTGAGCTTTTGTCTTCTGAGTCACTTTTGGGAGGTCTGCGAAAGGTCCTGAGAGGATTGAAAGCAAGAGCCGGAGAAAAGGAGACCACGAGGTTGAGATGGAGATTTTCCTTTTTCGCAAGAAGTGACTTGTAGTCGCTGACGACAGAGAATGCAGTTTCTGAGGAGATCCGAGAAGGTTATCAGCTTAAGTAGAGGTCCCCGCGTCGACGAGAGATGCGCCGGGATCGTCAGGGTGATAGACAGATAGGGGTCGCGGGTAGGAAATCGCTGTAGAGTCGCCGTGAAGGTAAATGAGCATTTACTTTTGGGGAGTTGCCCCTGGGCGGGCAAGGAGTGAGTGAAAGTTGGTACCCGGAGTTGCAATTGCTTTCAGAGGTGAACGCTCGCTCTGGCGCGCAGGACCAGAAACCGGGCTTGGAGGAAAGCAGAGGGGCGAGGCAGCCCAGGACGTCCTTTCACAGGCAGGATAGGTATCACACTGGCAGGTATCGCACAATGACTTGACAGTGTGCTCTCTTGGTCAAGGTTGGCTTCACCGAGGATGCAGGACCAAATGTGGTATTCTCGACTCCGGGTCTTCCTATTTCTTGAGCGGTGGTGATCCGGGGCGAAATCAGGAAGCGACAAGGGGCAACAGATTGAGTTCCGGATGTCGGATTTGTTGTTTGGGTAGTCGAAGGCTGAGTGGATGACAAGGAGGGGAGGGATGCTGTAGCTAAGAAAGCATGCAAAACTTTGTGGGATGGAGATATGTATGACGAGCAGAAGCCCAGCAGATATAGTCCTGTGTTTATGTAGGTGCAGTATCTTCGGTAGTGCTGGCTCCCTAAGAGGGTGTGCCTCGCGCCCCGACTTATCGTTGCAAGGTGCACGGGATCATAGGACGGCACGGCATGCAGTACTAAGTGGCAGGGGGGCAGGAAGAGAGGGGCTCCTCTGGGTGCCTCGTGTGGAAAGACGAAAGAGAAGGCGAACTTGGGGGTTCGTCCGTGCAACGGAAGCAATAGATCGAACGAAAGCTGAGATCTCAGTAGCTGATTATGGCTGGGGTGGGTATTGGGTTAAGGCTGCCGCGCCCTATGGGCTCACAATTGGGCAAGAGTGGGTATGACTGGGTAATGGGATGGGGAAGGAAGGTGGAAGAGAGAACCAGGCAAGGCAGGAAAGCGAAGACGAGCAGAATTACTACTAGTCGCATGGCAGCAGAGCAGTAGGGCCGCAGGGCAGCAGAGCAGTAGGGCATGAGGAGGAAGACTTGAAGAGAATGAAGAGGGGGCCTAACTACGGGTTACAACTTCCTGCCTTGCAGGGACGGGCAGCATGAAACCCCGCGGTGATTTTACTGGAGGGGAATTACAGGTCTGCTACTTCAACTTGAATCAATAGGACAAGAGTTAGTTGAGTCCCGACCGAACAGCAAAACCGCCTGTGGGATCCTAGCGAGCTCACTGTTCACTACCTGCAAGGGAAGAGGGAAGAGGGCAAGAAAGAAAAGTCGCCGCCGCCCACGGACCTGATCCGACGGGCTGAAATCATGATTCGAGACTGCGTATCCGAGAGAGATGCGCTAATGAATCTGAAAGCCACAAACCCACTTACTACTTGGGCACGCCTCACTCAGCCTGCGTAGCGAGTGGGGGAAGCTTTCCGCCTTCTGGGTTTCTTTGTCCAAGTGGACACATTGAGGATACAGAAGAGGATACGAGGGACAGCTAATGTTCCCCCTTGTCTGTATAGGTGTCATTGTTTGCCAATCCCCCAATCCTCGCCCTTTGTAAAGCGTTGATCTAATGTCAGAAGCAGACAGCAGTAACAGTCCCTTCTCCCCAAAAGGGCCAGACACCCACAGAGGCCCGGCCTCTTGATTTCAAACATCTGGCTCTTACCTGCGATTGTCCGGTCTTCGCCTACGGAAACCGCCAAAGACACGATCGGCACCGGGGTTCGTGCCGGCTTCTTGTAAGCGAGGGAAATTCATGAGTTCATGAAATGCGGGACATTTCTTTCCGGATGTCAACAAGGAGGAGGGGGAAGGGGAAGGTGTTGGATCCAGAGTCCTGGGACAACTAGTTGGCTATGAGCCTATGGCCAACCCACCATCTTGTCCGTGTTGATAATGTGGCGAGCTGGTGTGGAGCGCGGTCTTGCGCAAGACATACCTCGAAGGTCAGGGGATGACCGAGATTCCCACATGTCGACAATCGTCTGGGGTAGGTACGAGGTACACTTTACACACATCAGCTGTGAAATATCTGGCTCAATGGCCAAGGTCTAGGGGGAGGCAAAACCTTGCTCGGTGAGGGCACGCGACCAATTCCTCAAACAGAGCGGCTGAATGTTGTTGCTCTCACACAAATTGTCTCCAGATGACTCCGGGGGAGGGGGAGGCAAGGAAGTTTCACGGACAGTGTTTTGAGAATACCATAGTGCCCTTTTCCCCAGGTGCATTTGACTCTCAAGCCTCAAGCGCAGGAAGCGCGCATATCGTCCACTAGCGAGGGGGTAGCCCGATCCGGGGACCCTTCGGAAGGACTCACAGTGGACATGTGCCACCTCTGTCGACCCTTGTCCCAGCTTTACAGGGTTTTCTCGGGATGTATTGCGCTGATTGGTTCTCGCGGGTTGCTTGGTGACTTGCCTGCAGGCCCAGACCTGCATACTAGAGGAGAAGGATTCCGACAAGCCCCTGATACTGGGAAGAAGGAACCACGTAACAAGAATCTGGGAAAAGAGCCGTATAGCACATGCGATACTGTCCAAAGCACTGATTGCGACTATGAGTCGACTGCAAGTGACTCGGGACGGTGCTCTAAGCCTCCAAGCTCCGACGCAACTGGGAGCAGTGGATCCTCTGCCTGGTCAAACTACCTACCGTCATTCTACCTAGGTAGGTGGGTGCTACTAGCAGGCATAGCCAGTCGAGTGTTTGCGGCACAGGAAATGACCAAAAGAGGTTTCAGAAGACCAGGCGCCGGAGCTTCTCGATGGCTCACTGGCTCACGCCGGCTTCAAGTCGCCACTCGCAAAACAATCTGGCTGTGCGACATGGGCTGGCGTCGCACTGGGACCCCACCCCTTTAGGGCCTCTACCCATGTATCAGAGCCTAGTGTGCCGTCAGCCTGGGCCAGAACCCCGGTACCCGACTCCCTTGTCTGTATAATCCAACCAAATCTTTTCGGCTTGACTCAATCCAGACGACAATCTGCGACTCGCTTCCGGTGCTGGGCCCACCACTGAAACCCTCACCTTCCAAGACACCAAGGCTATACCTTCCCGCACCACGAGGTTCGCACCTTAGATACCGACACACGACGCTCGGGTCCGGTCTGAAAAGGGAAACCAAAAGGAGCAGCGCCATACTGAGGATGCTGCAAGAGTGGAGCCCGTGTATCACTGCTGTCGCAATCAAGAAGCAGCCATGATCTGAGATCAGGAAACCGTAGACGAGCCAAATACTCAAAGGAGCAATAGTTTTGGTGGCTGACCGAAAAAACTAGTAGCTTTCCCCAGGTTCGTCGAAAGTTCAATCCTGCCCAATCTTTAAACTTGCAGGGCTGGCTAGCTGGTCACCGAGAGCTGCCAGGAACACTTGCAGTTCTGACAAGTAACCGCTTTGGTAACGGTTGGAGAAGATCTTATCCTGAGTAGGCATCTGCCGCCCAAATATGAAATATCTCGACCTGGTCTCCCCAACAATACCTTGGTAGTGAGAGTGATTCTTTCGCGATCCGCTCCACATGCATGTGGTCACCGTCATCCCAGACCATTACGCAAGCTTTCGTGGTGAGATCCGACTTTCTTCTGCCTTGGGGGCCCTGGAAGCGAAACACGAGGTTGCACCATCGATGCTGCAGTGTGGGTGACAATAGAATAATGGGTATCATGGATCTCGTTGGGTACCAAGGACATGGTACCAAATGATAATTGCCATTCCCCCAGAAGCGAAAACCAAAAGTGATCGGGGAAGCACAGGATGTCACACCAGCAGCGCCTCTTCGCCTCAGCTGGAAGGTGACCCCACGCCAGCAGCATCCATGTCCCCGTGGAAAAAGGGCACACGGGCTCGCAAAGGCAACAAGGGCCCATGCACGGACTCAGCGGATGTGCCGCAATCCACTTGTTTGCTGGAGTCTTGCCTCCTCGCCGTCTCTGCCCGCCCCCAGCATTCAAGCGCGGCGGCTGAAAGGGTAAATAAGGGACATACCGGGCAATGTTAATTATCGTCTGTTCAAGTTGTGTGAAGGACTGGCAGGTGTTGACGACGGACAGACCGGAGGGTGACGGTATCATTAGTCGCAATTAGTCGAAACTGGGAAGGCGCTCACTTCACCACGCAATGGCCAAGAAATCAGAAGACGGACACCAAATAGAAGAAACACGAGCTGTCTTGTTATTCTCGTCATTCGTTATCTGATCATTCGCGATTTGCCATCTAGAACCACCCGCTCTTCTGCATTCAGGAGCCTCAGAGCTGCCGCTTCCGCTCCCAATATGTCTGCTCGAGCCAAGCTAGACCCCCTCTTGCGGGCACTATGAAACCATTAGGTATTCATGTGCTAGCCACTTCGGATGGTTGCACTCATTCATCCTTAGCAACCTTGATTCTTTGTCTTCATCTGACCGCTCATTTACTCGACTACTTCTCTGGTGGGGGTCATTTCTGCGAGAATAGCGCTTCGATCGAGAACTGCTCAACCACGAGTCCAGCGCAGCGAACCATGCACCGATGTGTGGAAGACAGCGTCATCCTAGCGGTCCTTAGACCCCTTGCCGGTCGTCCTGTATTGGCAAATAAGAGAGCGCTGTTCGAGTGAGTTGAGAGGGGAAAGCGTCTCCCCTTGCACTTCTCTGCAACCTTCAACCCCTGCAGCTTCGAGCACCCCGCAGCAAAGGCAATGCATGTGAGTTCCGGGCTTGTGCGGATGCGCTCCTACTGACCAGTCACTTCCCTTTCCCAGGCACCCCGGTCCGTCTATGCAAGGAATACTCGTAGCAGCCTCGACGCCAACTGAGTCGATCCCCTCCATCAACTCCTTCCATTGGACCTGTCACAATACAGCGATCCGTCGTAGCGACTTCCCTCATCTCAATCCATGAGACGCCATACTGAGGATTTCTGACCCATATCGCGCCTGTGGAGAATTGACTCAGTCCGCTTTTGAGCCTCGGACGGCGCAATAAGGAAACTCTGAACACAAAGAGCTTTGTGACAAAGAAAACTCTGTGGCCCCCAAGGACTACCGGCCCGCTGCAGCCGGACAACCTCTCTTTGATCGGCTCCAGCTTACTTGCTCCTAACTGCAGCAATCCATTGAGGACAGCCCTTGCCACTACTTGAGTTGGCAAGGTCAAGTGGTGCCGAAAACCTTGGACAAAAGTGCACATGCGAACTCTTCGAAGCATCAACAAAGTTACTGGCGCATCTCGGCCCCCTAACTGTATCTCTGTACGAGGTATTCTGTCTTTACTGGGGTTTGGGGTACGGCCAACCCGTCCTCACAACCCAGATATCATGTGGCAGGAGCACCGACCATAAAAGCAGCTCTGGGTCAACTAAAATGGATGGGATTTAGATTTGGAATCGGGCACAGTTCCAACTACAGGGAGCGAGTGACGGTCCACAAAATCGTCGCTCAACTTCTGACTAGCAACTGCCAAGCCAATATCTCTTACCAACCTCCTCTGCCCCCCTCCCTTCTGCTCTGTCGCAGGACCCTGGAAGCCCATGTCGCGTCCTCATCTGACCTGCTTTCTTGCCCTCCCTCCCCTCCAGCACCGGGGTGGAGACCCTCGGGACAAATCTCGGAACCGCTGAACACGGCCTTAAGACCTTGTTGGGAACCTGCGCAAAACAGCATACGAACCCGAGCAGTGGCCCGGAGAGCACATATCCGACATCCAGCTTTCCCTCACAAGGTTCGGCTCTGAAACTTTGGTGATTCAACAGTAACTCAATCCAGCGTCCAAGGCTCAATATCCGATCCATACTCTTGAGCAATCATTGTCCGCCGAAACAAGCTCTGGGCATTTGCTATTGACATCCTTTTTCGGCACTCTGCATCAGGAAAACACGTCAATCCGAGAACGTCCACGGCCTCTTGTTCTCAAGACTCTCGCTGGGAAGTCTCATCGGAACTGGGACAATGTGGTTGATTGACGAAAGCCCCGCACTGTCTCTATCCATGACGGTGAAGCTGGAAGTGCCTCCTATTGTAGGGATTGGAATAATGACTCCGCATTCCCAGTTTCTGTTGTTGAGTCTAGGCTTCTTGGTGGTTCTGTCTTGAACAAGTCGACCCCTGTCAAAGGTGCATGTCAGCTTGAAGTCATGGATCGGCGATCTCCACAAGATGCCATCCCTGGTACCCCTCGTACTCTGTAACTAACCATTCCCAGATGACAAGGAGATCGGAAAGAACGGAGAGGGCGACCGCCACCCGCTCTACTTACCAAGCGCTTTCAGAAAGATTCGCACTACCCACATATACCCACCCAATATTTCCTGACCCAGACTTTTCGACTGGTGAAGTATACCGGACGAACAGCAGCTATAAGGGAACGGAAAAGGTTAGCCTCTGACAGACGCGGCAGCATTCAAGACGACTGGCCGCCTGTTTTTCGAAAGTCTTGCAACGACATGCACATACCTTGTTGTGCATGAGCAGGCCCTCGCGAACACTAACACAATCGTACATATTAGAGCGGGGAAACTTTGGATTGTTCCACCATGTGATGGAAAAGCAAACTGTGCCGGCGTTGGGAGCGCCTCCTTTCGATGTCCTGACCGTGTTATCGCTGGGGAAATAAATGCGGAAGTTTTTCTTCCAGCTGCCCTGCTTGATTAGGCCCCTTTTGTCCACTCGTCTGGTGTATTCCGTTAGGCCATTGTCGCCCGAGGCAGCAAGGTGGATGGACCTCAAGAACTCGTCGTCCAAGCTGCCTATTGACGATGACACGTAGTCCATCTGGATGGATCCTCGACTGGCCAAGCCAAGTTCAGTGATGGTCCGACCGAGCCCTGGGAAGCCAGTGGTTTGCCATGCTTCACCGCCGTGCACACCGCCAATGGAGTGGACAAAACCGTAGCGTTCGGTCTTGCGGAAGTCGAACAGGTCCAGCTTGCGGAGCACGTCGTCGGGCACGGTCTGAGCTCTGAGGAACTCCTTGAGCGACTTTTCGAACAATGTCTGGCAGCCTGCTCCTGCCGCAGGTGGCGCTGCGGGTGTTGTCGCACCATGCAGCGATGACGAGTTCGCCGCGTCAGAGGCTGATTTGGAGGGCAGGTCAATAAGCCACACTGTGTTCTCCATGAAGCCGCCAACGCCCCAGTCAAAGTCGACCAGATTGGCTGTAGGAATCACAATGCGACATCTCTGACTGCCTTTCTGCAAACTGCCTAACGATCCCCTTTTGCCCATCGCCGATGCTGCCACTGTCCTGCCTGATTCCTCGTGCTTGTAAAACAGCAGCATGAGCTTGCTATGCATGCAACTGACGTTGCCCCCCATCGGCGGGAAAGTCAGCCTCACGTTCGGCACCCCCTGAAAATCCCTTTCGACTGCCTGCCTCTCGAGCGCATCTTTGGCCTGCATGACCAGCTGGAACTTTGTCCGCCGCGTCTCAAAGTGCGGCAGCAGCCAGTCTAGGTCCCAGATGAAGGAGGACAGGAGGCACGACTCTAGCTGCGATGAGGGCGATACCACTTTGTCGAATGTGATGGTGTTTGCGGATGGGTGGCCTGCGACGTATGTCTTGAGGGCGATGCCGTCGGGGTACAGGTTTGCGGCGCTGCTATTGGATGAAGTGGTGCTAGAGGTGTTGTTGTCCTTGTTGTCGTGGCTGTGTTCGTCATTGTCATCGCCATCATCATCATCAATCTGGATACAAGGGGGCCCGGGAGGTGTGGGATTAGGTGCTGTAGTGTCCAAAGGAGGCGATACAATATCGCTATTGCTGTCCCTGCCATTGGCATTATTGCTGGCGGAAATTCCAGCCCTCACATTTGGGGATGCTGATTTGGCACCTGCTGCGCGTTGTCCGGTCTGAGAGCTTCCGGCAGTTTGTGCTGCTGCTGCTGCTGCTGCTGCTGCCCTGTTATTTCTTTCTGGCAATTGCAGCTGGTGTCTCGAACTACCGCTGTCCCTACGTAGATCCGAGGCCGTTGGATGCTGCTGGCTTGATCGCATCTTTCCCTTGCCAGCTTCCCCGGTTCGAGGTGTCCCAGTTGCCGTCGCCGACTCACTCTGACTGAGCTTGACGACTTTGGAACTGCGCCCGTCATCTTCTGAATATCCGGCTTCGCGCAATGTTTCGTCTTCCAACTTCCGCTTCCGCCGCGCCAGGCGCTCTGCTTCCATCTGTCGTCGGTTGAGGTTCGCCAGGCTGAACTTGCCGGCGCCGGTGCCAGGGCCTGAGCTTGGTACCTGCCCATCGGCGGATGAAGCTTGTGGGTGACTGGGGTCGTTTTGCGTTGTGCTGGGATGACTTATTTGGCCCGGCAGCGGCGATGTTGGCGTCGAGCCCGGATATGGTAAAGGCATCTTTGTCGTCGCAGCCGCGTGCGGGTGTTGAACGACCGGATTACGGTGAGCGGGAGGTTGTGAGAGAGAAATGGTTCGACTCTCCTCCCGTGTGTCTGGCATTGCTTCATCTGGAGGTCTTGCAGCCGCAGTCTGCGTTAGAGGTCTGGACGGTGGTTGTGGTTTCAACTGCGCTTTTGCTTTCCCTTGGGAAATCGACGAAGTCGCGCCAGCGTCTTGGTTGGACTTGCGCCGAGGCATCTGTTCTTGGAGTGACAGTGCAATGGCGCGCCGGAAGGCCTCGTCTTCGCTCAGCTCGCCGTTGCCGTTATCGTAGCCAAGAACCTCATCCCCTTGTTCCCCGAGGTCCTTGTCACCACTGCTGCCGCCAGTACCATCATCGTTGTCGTAAGCGCTGTCGGAATCTAGCTGAGACAGGTCGATTTCTGGGATTTCAATCTCGCGCTGTTTGCCTTTGTTGTTGTCTCTTCTCGCAGCAATAGTAGGAGGATGTAACGCGGGCTCCTCGATGGGATTGGGGCTGCCGCGTTCGGTGTGGCTGCTAATGATGGAGCTTCCTGGTCTATCGGCACCCTCAAGGATGTGCTTGTTCCCATGGTGCGAGGTCCAGGTCGGTGTGTTTGGATCCATCGGCTCACCTAGGTTGCCTTGGTTGGTGGTCGTGACATTTTGTCTGGTTCCGTGAGCGGAGGTTTTGGCCTGACTTGATCTAGGATTTGGATTCGCTCGCTTTGAGGTCGAATGGGGAGGCGGATCGACATCCTCGTCGTCAGAGACAAGGTCGATGATTTGTGGAGGCATGGTGACCCTGTCTGGCCCTTTCTGCTGAACAGGAAGAGCGGATGTTGTAGAGTAGAGGAGGTGGTCGCGAGATAGATTGTTCTCAAATTCATCCAGCGAGTGTCGTGTGTGGAACGCCTTATCCAAGATGCAATGAGCCCAACTTGCAGGTGGTCAGTTGAAGAACCTGGCTATGTTGGCAGTGGTCAAGCTCCTTCAGGGCAGGCTGGTAAAGGGTTTCCAACAATCCCCACCCAAATAAGTGAAGTGAATAGGACTACCGCCAGCAAGGGTAGACAGGGAGGTGAGAATGAGGTGAGTTGGAAGTCAAGGACAGGTGACATGCAAAGGTGGGTAGGATTTCCCTGTCTGGATATCACGTTGAGGAGCTTTGCAGCCGGAGGTGAGGTCAGGTCAGGTCAGCTCCAATTGCTTCCTTAAAAGATTGGACGATGAGTTATGACAAAGATGTCTCTGCGTAGAGGGACCACCACCTCCGACCACCGTACGCTGTATGTGGCCGCGCCTCAACAAAGATGGAAGTAGGTTCCCGTTGTTGTACAATCAATCAGGGGATGATGTCTGAGGCGAGCGATGACAAACGATCTGCCAGACCAGCAACAAATAACTCTGGACCGCGATTTTTTACGCAGTCCCCTTTCGTAGTAATAGTATCCAAGAACAAAAGGGATCAGAGCTTGAAGTGAATTCTTTGCCTGCGGCTTGGAGGGATAGCTTAGGTGTGGTATATCAAAAGCTAGTGGTTTCGATAGTTGATGCTGATGGAGAGAACAGCTGCGGCGGTTTCGTATGTCGGAGAGAAAGTGATGTAAAGAGCGCCGGTCCGGGCTTCTAGATTTTGTCAAGATTCAAATCTAGGCAACGCTTTCAAAGGCAGATCAATGGCTGCTACAGCCAGCTGTATTCCGACAACACCTGATGGGGATGGATGTTGGTGCAATATCCAAGATCAGGTGAAGTGGGCGGAATAGGCAGGCACAAGGCTGCGAGATGCCGGCCCTTTGTTCTCTTTCAACAAGATCCATCAACAACGAGACATCTTTCATGATACCCTCCCTAGGCTAGTGCGAGCGTCACACAGACCAAGTGCAAGGTTCCAAGATGGAGTACGATTGGAATCAGCAAAGCAAATATGGACGTCTGAAGCGGTGGAGGAAGATGGTCTTCAATTAGTCACGTGTTGACGCGTTAGGGACGCGTGGGCAATCGTATAAAAAAGGTCGGGAGGGATGAAGCCCAGCTTAGAGAACGAGTAGCCAGTAGATGGCGAATCCGGGTTGTTTTATTGTTATATTGCAAGACTCTCCAAGCTCACGCTCAATCTCTGGGTATGTCAAGTCTCCCCCCACCCCAAGTGTCTTACCGACGGCTGGTCCCTCCAAATCCAGTGCTTTGATGTCTCGTGCTCGAATAGCTCGAGCTGGGCGAACTTGTAGTCCTTGATGAAGACGGTCGGGGTCTGGTGGGCGCTTCGTAGCCACCGCCTCCTCCTCCTCCGCCGCCTCCGAACCATCCACCGAACGCCGGCCGGGGCTGTGGCGGCTCAGGCTGTGTGCGCGCACCTCTCCCAGCGAAATATCCCGCAGCAGCTCCAGCAGCCGTACCGGTCCAGAATCCAGGACGCCAGCCTTGTTCCTGGTTTCCAGCACTCGGATGTCCTGATCTTGAACCTGAACCTGAACCTGAACCTGATGACCAGGTCGCCTTTTTCGGTCGTGGAGGTGGCCGCGGATCGTAGGGAGGTGGAGGATCATTGTCGTCTCCACCTCCACCAAACCCACCGCCTCCTCGTGGTCTTCTTCGTGGCGTGTCATTGCGCCAGGCATTGTAAAGGCCACGCAAGATGATAAATAGAACCAGTCCGAACAATACCATGAACAGGTAGCCTGCGTATTTCTCTCCCGAGTTCTCATTGCCGCGAGAACCACGAAAGTCAAAGAAGCTGCCAGAACCATACTTTTCCTCGCCCTTCTCGGTCAACAGAAGAGTGTATTCGACACCGCAACTTCCCGAGAGGACATATGGATCTTCGCTGCTCTCGTAGCCTTCGCACGTTACTTCTGTGCTTCCGAGCTTGAATTCATCCGGAAGGGAAGCTTTGCAGCTCCACTGCACGTTGTTCTCATCATAGTCAGAGCCCTCATTGGTGCACCTCATGACATCAACCGTGTATAGCTTGCATATTCTCGAGGGTCCCACACATTGTAATTGAGGCACCGGAGAGACTCGGCGAAAGGTGGTTTGTTTGCCGGCGCGGACGGTGATAGCAGAGACCTTGGAAAGCAAGACTGCATTCTTGGGTACTTTCTTGGGGTTGGTCTTGCGAGCCGAGAGAGCTGTGCCTGCTAGGAGGAGGGTTAAGAGGATAAGCAGCTTGATCCTTGCCACGCCCGTCATTTTGGGACAGCGTTCCGGCTTCAAGTTATGGCCCAAGACAAACCATGAAGAGATGTACAACACCAGAGATCGAGGAGCGGCAAACTCATTTCTATCGAATATGGACCGATTCGGCCCCGGTAGATAAAAAGAAGCGCAGCGCAAGGAGACAGAGTGGCCAGTTCTATGTGAAGAAGAGGCGAAATCTGGCTGCCTGCGTTGCCGGTGCAAAGACGAAATCCCATCTGCCCGCAGCTCACGTGCAACTCGTAAATCTTCCACCTTGTCACTTGTAGCCCTCAACCTGACCTGCCTCTACACCTCTTGCGCCAGGGCCACCTTTTCGACAAATCCGCTTTATATCCATCTATCGAGGTATCCTGTGCGACTTGGACCACCAGTCATGCTTCAGACATCTTCTTCATCATAGAGTGTTAAATCGGCCCCTTAAGCAGCTCCAACGTGGAATCCGAAACTCCCAGAAGATCGTTGGGATGAATTATTCTGACAAAATCTGGAGTGTTACTCCTCCCTATATATACTAAGAGCAATAGCAAGGAAGAGTCCATTTGGTCCTCGCGGGTGTTGAGAAGCAGCGCATCGTCGAATAGGAGGCATGTGGACAGCCCGCAGCCCGATGGGGGTTGTAAGCGGGCTTCCATCGCGTCGTGGCCTGCAATTCCAACCTCACCGGCTTATAGTGTTCCTAACGAGTTTGTATAATACTCCTGGATGGCTGGGCTACTGTCACCCATGAGCGAAATAGTTGTCTCCAATATCCTTGTACCATGTACCCTAGAGAGTGCGGTATGTCATGTGTGTTGAGAAGAGGTATATACATGCAGGCAACTGCCCTCATAACCATGGCTTGCAGTTTTCGTGCAATGGCTCAACCATGTCCCTGACCAGCGCCTTGCGAAATTCAAAGTCATCCCAGCTAGGACTGCTGAATCCACCACCGAAGAAGCATTTGACGCACTGTGCCACTGCAAGCCGGTATTGGGGGAGCAAAGGGTTTGTCGTGTCTTCAAGCCATATGGATGCCAATCGAAGTTTGCCCCAATAGTCAGCTGGTAGGGGGTCCCCAGGGAATTGATCCTCGATTGTCTTCTCGTACCAGAGTTCAAGAAGCATGATCCCAAGCTCCAGGAGTGCCTCCTTAGGTTGCAGATGTTTTGGTGAACCGTGGGACGGGGAAAAGAACTCGCGGGAGATTAGCGGCCTGGTGAAGTCGATGTCCAATGTTGCCACGCTTTTGCCCTTTGCACCTGGTGCCTTCATAAACTGAATCGTTTCTTTCGACCAGCTCTCGTACAGCCACGGGGTTTCGTGTAGCTGCAGCAGAGAAATGGCCAGCGTCAGCGCCAGAAGCATTCGATCCCGCAATGCAATCCTTCTATAATGACCACCTTGAATCGAGAGAAACTCTCGCAGGGAACGCACGTCGAACTTTCCAGCGGAAGAGGGTGCTGGGCATTCGCGTTGGTCGCAATGCATATTCGTCTGTGAAGCAATGTACAAATGCAACGCCTTATTGGCGGTAACTGCGCCGTGCAGCGAGGTACATAAGCATACGACCTTTTGCGACGTAGCCGGAAGTACCTTGGCCTTTGGTGGAACTGAAATTATCACCTTTGGACGCGAGTTCACTGTTGTTGCCGACTGTGCCGCGGTGACTCCTGCTCCATTGACATGGGGGTCTTCAAGCATTTCCACTCTACTCTCGTGCCAAATTATGTCGTTCTGAGGCTGGTCGCACCGGAAAACAACCTCGAATACCAGCTCCTTAGTCGGCGAGTGATTTGTTTTCAAGGCGGCACGGGTAAGAGCCGGTGGGCTTCGGTCAAGCCTCAGCTTGACTTCATGGGATTTGTGGAATTTGCAGGTCCATCCATTGGCAATGGCCGAGTACAGCCTCTCAGCATTGTCCCTGGTTTTGGCAACCGCCGCTGCAAACTTCGTAGCTGTGCGCGAAATGGAGCTTTCTGTGGCGTCTCGATTTGCCGCCACTGCGGCAGACAGCCGATCGAGGATGAGAATGGACCTATCGAGCTCTTGGATGCTCTTATCAACATCCGATTTGCCCAGAGTCAGATTGAACCGTGCCCTCAGGTCCAGCCCGTTGCCTACTGAATGTCTGTTGGCTTGGATGAACACAATCAGACTCCCTGGCTGCGTCTGCAGCGCAAATTAGCTGAGCGAAGATACCATGCTGCGTCGTGGCAAGAATTACCAGTGGCCCTGCAGGCAAGAAACCCTCGATGTGGGCAACGATATTGCGCACAACCTCTTCACAAGCTACCACGGCAGACATATACAGCTCATTAGCCTCGGTGCCCAGATACGCCTCCACTCTTCCCTTAAGGTCGTCATCGCCGTGGAGTAGCTCGAACAACTGTCGTGGATCTTCTGGTATGTCGTCGACATCGACCCCAGCCCTAATGGCCAATGTTCGCACGTTCTCGGTTAACAACGTTTTCTGGAGATGCAAAGCATGGATGAGCTTCTCCACATGTTTCCTCCGCCGGAGGAAGACCGAAACGCGGCTGAGGCCGTTTTTGTACAGATCGAGCGCTGGGAGAAGCAGTGGGATCACTGCAAGGACAGTGCCAACAATCTCGAGACCCGACATTACTATCCCACTGTGAAGGTTGACCTCAAACAGCACGAGATCCTGCAGCCTGAAAACAACGACGGACGAAGAATGAAGGTCAAGCGGCCAGCCTCACTTTGTTGGTGGCGCCCTATTTATAGCGGAGGAGCTATCCTGTCCTACAATTGGTGCCCAGCCGAAGCGAGCGATAAATAAGTATCTGCCTCGTCGCCCCTCAGCCTGATGAAGACAACTTGTAAAGAGGAAGATGTGGGAGTAATCGGACAAAAACTTGCGCAACCGCCTACAGAATGTTGCGCACTCTGCACTTAATCCCTGGACAATCCGAGACAACCACAGTATCTTTGGCGACACTCTCTACGAATGCCCTACAGTTATTTGCAGATCTGGCCATCATTGCGCCCGGGGACAGCGACGCTGAGGGTATCCCGGAAGGTCTCAGCATCGAGCAACAACAAGAGCGACTACAATTGTGGGCGTCCAACCTTGGAGCTACGCATCTTGGTCACAGTTCCCTAGATTACCGTCTTCGACAGGCTGACCTTGTACGTGACGCCATTGCGGCCTTCTTAAATGACTTGTGTGGGTCACTGCTCGAGTGTGAGACTTCCTCCGCCATCTTGAGCAGCCTGTTCCTGACTTGAGTAACAGGTAGGGAATTCTTGCTCTATGGCGACCTGAGTGGCATGGACGGCGTTGACGCGTCTGCTGAGACGGGACAAATTCACAACTACCCGTACGAGGATGTTGCAGCTGCTCAAGCGATCATGCTGGAGGCCGATTATGGTTCGGAAAACCGCAGCCTCGGCGAGCAAGATTTCAGCTTGATTCTTG
Source organism: Fonsecaea multimorphosa CBS 102226 (assembly GCF_000836435.1). NCBI lineage: Eukaryota > Fungi > Ascomycota > Eurotiomycetes > Chaetothyriales > Herpotrichiellaceae > Fonsecaea > Fonsecaea multimorphosa. The sequence goes on along the minus strand of NW_015971638.1, from coordinate 1,014,068 downwards.
AGAGCATCGCTGAGACAATCAATTGTCTATACAAGGTCGCCACACGCATCAGAAACCCTGCGACTAGAACTCTGACGAAGAAGGTTCTCGACTTTGCAATACTGGATCGCGAGACTGGCGTTGATCTGACAGAAGACTATGCCTTGCTTGACCGGGAGCACTTGCGTGAGGTCTTCCGAGACTATCGATCTGCCCATGGCCAGAGGCCCCCTAAGGAGCAGGGCATTTCGCCTCAGGATCTGGACTTGGCTCGAGGAGAACCGCTGGAATTCCTTGCCCAGCGTCTTGCACAAGCGAACACTATCCGACGAAAACAGTTCGCATACTGGAGCCGACACCGAATGAAGCTCGACAAGGCGCTTGAAGCGACCGCACGAGTAGTGCGGGTTCAACAGCCGCAACAACAGCAACAAGCTTCACGAAGTATTTCCACAATCGCACGCTCGGCTTACGTAGCTGATTCCGTGGTGCCTTCTCTGCCGACCACCGCCACAACTTTGGACCCTGCCCAAATTGATCTCGAAGACGCCAAATCTGTTGCCACTGTCTCGGATTATGCAGAATCGATTCGCAGCATTTCTACCACTCGGAGAGAGGCCGCAGAAATACCAGAGCCACCTTCAAAGCTCAAGGGTCAGCGCTATTTCGAGTGCCCATATTGCTTAACATTGTGCTCCGGAGCCTATCTAGGAAGGAAGACATGGAGGTAAATTGGCCCCTGCGAGAGATGGAATGCATCAATTAACTTGTTCTAAAAAGGACCCACTTGTTGCGAGATCTACGTCCGTACGTCTGTACGTATCGAGACTGCTCGGAAGCGACGTGTCTCTTCGACACAAGACAGGAATGGGTTGCCCATGAGGATTCGTGTCACCGGCGAATCTGGCGCTGTCTTGAACACCGTGAAGCCACCTTCCCGACGGTTGCTGCATATAAGCACCACATAAGAGATATGCATGAGTCGAACGGCACAGAACTGGAGTCCACAGAACTTCTGCGAATTGGAGAGTCTGCGCCCGAGGTTGCCGATCGGCCATGTCCAATCTGCTTGGCTGATATCCCCGAAGCCAAGGATCTACAACAGCATATAGCAGCCCATCTGATACGAATTGCTCTCTTTTCTCTGCCACGCTCGACGGACGCAGACGTTGATACGGACTCGGGAACCAGCTGGTCCGAGAGAGCAAACGGACATCATTCAGACTCTTCCCAAATCACAAGCGGCGAAAGCTTGAACTCTTCAGCCCAAGCTAAGGAGGAGGGCATGAGATCACCTGAAAACAAGAACAGTGGACAGTCTACTGGCTTGTCTCAAAATGCATTGCGGGATCTGGAGGCGTTAACGTCGGATCAAGGGTCAAATGCGAAGGTGGAGCAATTTCTATCAGATCTGAATGAGCCCGAACCGGAGGATCAACCATCGGAAAACTCTCGACTATTGAACATACCTCATTCAACTCTCACCTTGCCCGAAGATCAAGAATCTTGGCAATCTCTGGCTGTAGATCTACGTCTAGTCGCAGACGAAGCTAGCCCGACGAGCCATGATATAGCACGCCTGGCAAGGGATTCAGCTGAAGATATTGACACCGGGCGCGATGGGGAAGACTCGATGCTTGCTACTGGGGAAGACTCGATGTTTATTACCGGGGAAGACTCGATGCTTATTACCGGGGAAGACTCGATGCTTGCTACCGGGGAAGACTCGATGCTTGCTACCATGGGAAAGTCGAGCGATGGATTGGATTTACTGCACGCTAAAGCATATGTCAGCTCCCCAAAACGGCTTTCCAACATCGAACCTCCTCCGGGGGCTCAACAACAGGGCATCCAAGACGCACACATACCACGCCAAGATTCAAACCAACCTCGCCTTCCCGCTCTTGGGACGCCAGGAGAGACAGACGAGGATTTTCATTGCCAGGAATGTGGAGAAGTAAGTGCTCGTCTGGGGACCACGCCTCGATCTTTGGCAGCTAACGTATGAATATCAAGGCCCTAAACGAAGGAAAAGCATTCGAACTTGGTAAGGATTTGTCGTTGCAAGAGACCCACGAATCTGGCACTGACGAATATACAGCGGGTAGGAGGTGGCACCTTGACTGCTTCAAATGTAGCAACTGCCGCAGTCTTCTCGACTCCGATCACAATCTGCTGCTGGTGAGTGATGGAGGTCTTCTCTGCGATAATTGCACGTACCACTGTACAGTGTGTGGGAATAAAATCGAGGACCTTGCCATTATCGCCGCAGACGGCAAGCAGTACTGTGCGGCATGCTTCAGGTGTCGTAACTGCAAACGCAAGATTGAAAACCTCAAGTACGCCAATACGTCGCAGGGCATCTTCTGCATGGATTGTCATGAAGGATTGATGGCTCGACGACGCGAGAAAGCGAGGGATGGACGGCGACAACGGGAACAAAAACAGGACAACGACATCAATCAGTCACCCGCGGCCCTTGACCAGCAGAATACCGCAGCAGATGATAGAAAGGACACCTCAGACTCGGTCCGACCTCGTCCGTCCTCTACATCGAGGACAGCTAGCGACCAGCAACTTCCTCCGCCATCGTCCATTGCTGGCCCTTCGACCGTGCCCGACGAGCAAGAGCCCATCGAATCTCGCGGTCCCAAAGTTGTGCAACCAAGTGGTCAACCGTCATTGCAACAAGGGCACCGGGGGCGGACAGTCCTTAGCATTGGTAGGAATGAAAGTAAGCTTATTGAAGGGTATGATCAGGAACAGGGGCCGACGCGTCAAAGCGGAAGGTCCGGAGCCGTCAAAAAGGTCCAAGATTTCTTCCGTCGACGTCGACCTCCCACCGACGGCGACCATCGATGAGTCAGCCAGTCGCGCTTTAGACATGTCGTTTCCCTTCTTCCGCAGAAGCGCGCAAGAAGATCCGACCAAAGGCTTGGTGGATAGGGTTCAACAGGATGAGTGTCGACTTTTCTTGTTCAAAGGCTTTAGCTGATGCAATGACACTGTCTCAATTGCTGCTGCCTTGACGTCGCCGATGTCGCTGGGGAACTCAGCAAGCTCATCTCAAGGATCTCGAAAGAAGCAGAAGGTAAAAAGCAAAAGAAAGGCCCTATATCTTCGATATTCCGAGGCATTTTCCCCTTTAGGCGACATAATTCCTTAACTCGCGGCAGTTATACTTCTCTTTTTAGTCTCCCCTGAAAAGCCGTCTTAGAGAGAGAGGCTTGGAGAGGAACCCATCCATCGAAAGAGGTCAACTTATTGTTCTGTGCAAAAAACAATCAACAATCAGGATTCCCACCTGGTCACCCACGGTGGTACTGACTAATCGGCATGTGGCTTAAGTACGGCTGAGCGAACGGGAAGCCCTGTTTTCCACATCCTGTGGTCGATTGCGAGAAAATATGTGCTTTTACAATATATATCCTTGAAGAAAAAAATCGAAAATAAATGAGGAGGTCTTGTATCGTTCTCCAATGATAGACTGCAGCAATATTGGAGTACATAAACGACTAGCTCGATTGAGTGATCTGTTTCCCCATTGGTGAACCCCGTCCAGTGGTGCCCTCTTGGGTGCCTCTAGCCAGAACACGCGAGGTCCTTCCCGATTCGCGTCCGACAAGACGCGTTGTTGGGTCCTTCAACAACTCCACGCGGGCAACTCGTGTCTTTTCCACTAACGCCGAACTCACCTACCAGCTGGTACCTAGGTTTCTTGGTTCTTTGTTGTTTTGTCTTCTGCGTCCTCCCTCGACGTCGTGACTTGTGTTCCCCTTTCTACTTCAGAATATTGCTTCTTTGGCTGTTCCTCTCCCACCCCTCCACGCTTGGTCTTGCGAGCCCCAGCTCCAGTAACGACAACGACAATGGACGAGCCTGAACTCCCTCCTCTCTTGCGGTCCACCCGATCAGCAGCAGCACAAGCTCGCTCTCGACTAGCTCCACCTCTGACACGAAAAAGGACTCATTCTCACGACGACGAACCCGCCGGGTCGAGCGACCCGGCTCTGTTTTCCAGCGACGAGACGGCACCGGGCGCCGAGAACTATGCGTCGGGCAAGAGGAAGAAACGTACCTTTAGGGGCTCGTGGTGGGATCGTCATCCGGCCGAGCCTGGGTCCAGGAAGGGTCTGAGGGAGAAGCGCCAATTCAGGAGGAATTTCGACTCGGGGATCTTCATGGGCAGTGAGAGCGAAGATCCTCTCTCGAGTGATTCGATCACGCTTGAGGAGGAGTTCCTGAGGGACCAGCGAGAGGACAGGAAAGACAATAATAAACCAGTGGGACCATTCACGTCCTGGCCGGAGGGAAACGATCAAATCAAGCCGAGAAGGAAACTAGTCCCCACAGCTACGGTTCTGATTCCCAAGGAGCATGAGCTGGTTTGCGAAATTGTCAAGCAGTGTCTCGACCATGGGAAAGAGGATGTGGACTTGACGTATGTCGCCCAGGTCTTACAGAGCGAAGGGGATTCGGAGTACTGACAAAAGATAGATCCATGTCGCTATCGAGTTTACCCGAGGATATCACAGCACTTCAGACACTCAGCAAACAAGACGAGCTCACTCCGGGCATGCTGCATATCGGTACTAATCTGGAACCCCAACTGCGACTCTTCCTGGGCAACAATTCTTTTACAAGAGTGCCAAGCCCGATCTTCAGCCTTCAAAACCTCCGCGTCTTGTCTCTTCGCAACAACAATCTGACATATATCCCGAGTGCAATAGGGGAACTGGTCAACCTCCAGTCTCTGAACCTTGCTGGAAATCAGTTGTCGGAGCTCCCCACAGAGATCCTCGACCTTGTCACTGAACGCAAGCTGAGAGAGCTACGGACAAACCCAAATCCTTGGCTGATGGTCGACGAAGCGACGAATGACGGATCGGCGACTGTGGTATGGGCAGGGGATCTCGCATTGCGCAAGGTGCACAGCTGCCTCCCTCCGAAAAGCTATTATTGGCCGCGGGACTACCCTCAACTCCCAACACTCACCGAATTAGTCCTTCGCCAGCTCTCGAGATATGACCCACTAGGTGACATGGACTTTGCGGCCTACATGCCCTCCAACACAGCCGAAACCGTGTTGAGCCATCTTAGACAGCTTAGAGAGAAGCCGGCACGTCGCTGCACGGCGTGCAAGAGGACAATTGTGTTGGCACGAGAAGAATGGCTGGAATATTGGAGAATCGAGTGCGAGGACCCCAATTCCTCCTCTTTGCGGACGAGTTTACTAGTACCCTTTCGAAGGCTACGGTGCTGGGATTGCTCCAAAGGCTCCAAATTGAGCAACGCGGCTTGGGATAACTAGCTAAAGAACTTTCCGAGGTCCTACGGGACCAGTCTAATCTCGTGTGCCAGACATACTGCAGTGCCTCGGCGAGCTTGTAAGGATCCTGCGTGATACAAGAGGCGAAATTGACAATTCGGCTCCTTGCCTCTCAGCACAAGTGGAGCTTGTAGATCAAGCTGCTTCTATGACGGAACTGGATCGACTGGTAGGGCCGCGCGAGTACCGAGTCTCTTGTACCTGTGTCGTCGTGGTCAGGTCACGTGGCAGGCTCTGGGACAAGGGGACTGAACCCTCAGACTGACTGAGACGGGTTGACCACCTATCCCATCTATCCACCTGTCTAATGGACTCTGATCAAAGTCTGCGCAAGACAGAACAGAGAATGGACGACCCGCGCCTATCCTTTTGCTTCCCTTCTGCGCGTTCAAGATTCCCCATCCCGAAGAACGAGCGATGCATAAAGCGTTTCTTTTGGCCGTGCTTTTGTTTTTCATTTCTGGAGGTGAAATTCTTGCCTAGGCTGGGCACACTCACCCCGCTGCGCCGGCTTGCTTGGTTGCTTGCTGACCCTCTCTCTCAAAAAAAAGACGAAGAAGAATCTTGACTGCTCCAATAGTTCTGGTCGTGAGCGATGAGAAAGACCCCAAAAGCAACCGGCGTATGTTTGTAGACCCGTTGGTGCGGGAGTTCCTTTCCGATGCTTTTGATTCTTTCGATACTCTTTCCCTTCTGTTGTAAATGATATCGCAATTGTCACTTTTGTGAGGTCTACTTTGGTAGATGGCATTGCCCGGACGTCAAAAATCTCCAGCGCTGTTTGTTAATCGCATCTTCCTTCCCCCCTTCTTTACTTACGGCGCCTTTTCTCATTTCTGCCCGTCGCCATGCCCATAAGCCTGATTCCGGAACGGGTTCTGGTCACCGTACGCGTGGTCGACCATCTTGGACTCGGCGACGATCCGCCGCTCAATCTCGGCCTTCCAGTTGTCCGTCGTGCACCGTTTGCGTTCTGCCAGGTGCTTGGCCGTGTCCCCCGGGTTGGTGCTCAGGCTCTCGCGCGATTTGGGGTCGGTGAAGTATATGTCTTCCATCATTCGAGAATTGAGCTTCTCGGCGCCAGAGGCGGCAAAATTGAGCCTGTCGGTCGTGGTGGGTGATTTGATGGGGGATCGGACGAGGGCGGCTTTGACTTTTTTGATTGGGGATAGGCGATCCTTGGGCTCGGGCATCTTCCCCCAGTCTTGTTGGTCGTGAGAGGGAGAAATGTGTTGCGAAGCAGCCGTGGGTATATATTAAGGCGTTCTCAATGGTGTAAAGGAGATGATTTAGATGGCAGTGATAGATGGTCATTCATGTCGGGTTCGTGACAAAGGTCATGTAGAATGAACTTCGTCGAAACTTGACCGCTGAGTGATCCGTCTCAGGCACAAGTCGAAGAAAATAGGTCCCCAATTTCGATGTACCTTGTGGCGGCTAGAGGGGTTGCCAAAGACGGAGCTGAAGTATGGAAGGCCTTGAAAGGACGTTTGTTGACGAATGGCGCCTGACGATATGACGGCTCTGCAGGACATAAGCGAGAGTTGTATGCCTCGTTGGTGACTGAGTGGCTCGAGATCGCCGGGACCAAGTCCTAGAGCGGAGTGACAGAAGGTGAATACGTGATAATCTCCGACAGAAAGTCTCGTAGAGATATCTACGTGACAGTGGAATGAGGTACTGCTCTGACACTCGATAAGTAGTCCACATACGTATAAGTTTTGGTGCAAATACCAGCACTCTTGTCGTTCCGCAACATCGCCATCACCTCAGCATCGAGTCTGTCGACCTCGGGTATACAAGCAATGATGCGTTGGCATAGACCTTGATGTTGTGGAACATGGCACAAGCGTGCTGGGATGACAACCCAGAGCCCAGACGCAGTCATAACATCTGCAAGAAGACCACCATCAATGGTCGAAAGTGGTATCGAAGTAGTTTATATTCGTCGACCGATGCCGGTCTATGGGTATCTCGAATCGTAACATCGTACTGTCAAGGAAAATCGTGGATCCTGAGCGTGTCGGTCACAGTTTCAACGTTCAAAAAAGCCACCATCGCTCATCTCGTCATCCTGGTCACTGTCCAGGTCCGCTGGATCGATGACACCATCGTCGTCGAGCCATGAAGGCCTCGTGATTTCCAGTTGATTCCCAGTTGAACTGCGCATTTCGGCCTCTTCCTTTCCACCAAGCGAGGCGAGCTCCTTTTGGAGCCGGTTGCCGCCGGTCAGCTTGCCTTCGCGTAGTGCTTCCAGCTTGGCCTCTCCTTCTTCCATCAGCTTCTCAACTTCATACCAAATTGGCGGCTTAGCACCTGTTGCAGATCGGACGATATTGCTAATTTCATCGATAGAGTCATTTTCGTTTTCGCCCTTCTCCTCTTGAACAAACAAGCTTATGTACTTCTCTCCTAAAGGTGCGTACTTGGTGTAATTGACGTCCACCTCGGCGACGTGTATCAGTTTCTCGAGCTCACCTTCGGAAGCAGGTTCATTGGATTGCTCGGCGTCTCTTTGTCTAAGCAATTGCTTTAGTGATCTTTCTGCCTTCTTTCGCTCCACGAAGCGGACAAAGTGATAGCGTTGTAGGTTCTTCCTAGCGCCTATTTCAAGTCGGGCTTTTTCCTGGTCAAAGAGCAAAGCGGCTAGTTCTCGCTCCTTCTCTTGCCGCACGGTGCCAGGCAAATTTGGTGCAGCCAACAACCTGCGCAGAGAGTGTATCCTTGTCGAAGGGTTCGTGGTTCGCTCGCGCTTTGTTTTCGAGACTGCAGACCGGACAGGCGGCAGCTTCGGCGAAGCACGTCGGTCGAAGGTGTCTCTGGGCTTGATGCGATCGGAGTCTTGGTTGACACGGTTCGCCTTGCGAGTTCGATCTTGTCGTGGGCGGTAGGAATCAGGTTCAGTCCGGGTTGTTCTGTAGTTTGGTCTGTAACTAGAGCCGGTCGATCGGCGGGAACGCTTGCTGGTCATGATGGACATTCAGAATTTCAAAAGATAGCATGGATACAGTCTTGAGGAAGAGACGTCGAGTCAAGAAGAGCAGCTGAAATGCCAGCAGGAAAATCATGCCTTTGTGGTGGAAAGTGAATTTCCTCCAGAAAAGTTCTGCCGTATTTCACCGCCTTGGACGATCGTGTGCCTGGAGCATCAATCAATCTAAACCTTTTTCGGACAGATGATTCGACTTCATCCGTTGCACCTTGTAGAGGCATCCCTATCATCATACAGCTCTGGCAGGCAATTCGCATTAAGATAGGACGCCATCTATAACATGGCTCTTGCGTCCTAAGGCGGATACAATGCAGAAATAGGCTTTCGAGGCGGAAGCCTACCACGTCAACGACGAGATGGAGGCCGCCATCCGCTTCTCCCAAAACTCGTTTCCAGGGAACCCACAAAGATTCTTATACGTTGATGTCGTCGGGAAATCATTCAGGCTGTGCAACATCACCAAACAGACCAAAAGGACTTTCAAATATGAGGCTATTCATACTTCGACCAAAGTTCCAGCATTTCGCGCCTTCGACTGGCATCCCCTCAACGAGGATCTGGTTGTTGTCGGTCAGGCTGGGGGCGAAGCCACTCTTTTGAACATAGCTGAGGGTCAACAGGACTCCTTATCCTTTCAAGTCAGGAGTCAGCGCCTTTGCAACGCCGTGGCTCTCAACACTCAAAACCTCTTAGCCGCAGGCCTCGACAAAGTGAGGACAGATTTTTGTCTCAACATATGGGATTTCAACCAGCGGCTCCCTGCACCAGGGTCTAAGGGTTTTTCCAAGAATTATTCGGATCCCCTCCATAAATTGGCAAGTGGGGAGCCCATCACCAGTTTGAAGTTCTTTCAGGACGACCCTACACTTTTAGTTGCGGGGGTCAAAGGTCAATTCGTCAGACTGTACGATCTGCGAGAGCCATCTATTGGCAACGGACTTCAGTTCGCTACTAGGTGTGTTCATAATCTGGCCATCGATTGGCTGGACGAGAACTACTTTGCCTCTTGCTATCCTACGAACGACCCTTCGATATGTGTTTGGGATCGGAGAATGATTAGCCGTGTCAACACCCCACAGATGGGCTTCACTGGGGGCTCTCATAATGAAAACCGCCAACCTGAGCTGTCCTTGGAGTTGAAGAGCGTCGTGGAAAGTCCAGGGACAATTTGGAGCGTGAGATTTTCCAAGGCCGAGCGAGGATGCTTGGGCGTTCTTTCCAGTACCGGGCAACTAAAAGTATACAATCTGGGAAAAGACTTTTCTTCGGAGACCTACAGGGTTGAAAATGACGGAGGTCATGATCTCTCATGGGAGACCAGCGCACCACAGGAAATCTTCCTCGATCGAGCTCAAGATATCGAGAAGCAATATGCCATCGCCTCCGCTCCAAGGGACGAGAAATCGAGGGTCGTGTCCTTCGACTTCACAACAGCCACGACAAATATGAGGCAATCGAGGATGCTGGCACTTGATGGACGAGGCCAAGTCAAGGTCACATCCCCAAGCCCTCCGCCAGGACCGTCAGCTCTCTCTTCGACTGGATATCTGTGCAAGGGCAGCCACTTCGTCGAACAAACACCCACTGCCACGATTGAACCAGGAATTCTGATCGACCAAGTTCGCCGCCGAGCTCAGCCCCGAAACGTTCTCAGGCAAACCATCAGGCAATCGCGACTAAACAGGACGATTTCTGATGCAAGACGGATGTCGAGCCTCGATGATCAGGCATGGCACGCAGATCTAGGGTACTACGAAAAGGACGTGCCATTGCCAGACCTTGTGACATTGACCTCGCTCCAGCGGTTCCGCTGCGAAGCGGGTTATCTTCTCAACCCCTCCAAGAATAAAGCCATCGTCTCGGACTCCCACTGGCTCCAATCATTCTGGGCTTGGGTGGAACGTGCTGCGAAAATAGCCAAGAATGGCAACATGGCACAAGACAATTTTGATCTCTCTTACGTAGGCGTCTATGGACTCTGGATGGAAGACATTGATCCTGAGCACCGAAAGCTCGGCCAGAGCCCTAATAAACTTGGGAAAACCATTGAGAATCTCGTGCGACGCTTGAACATACCGGGCATCAACAAAATAACGACCGAATATCCTGCCAACAGGCAGCTCTGCCTCTATTCAGCCGGCTTAGCGTGGTCCTCGGATGAACTCGACTTGATTGTCAAACGGCTAGTGACGAAAAATCAGCACACAAAGGCGGCAGCATTGGCTCTGTTTGCGATGGATCGCAAATTGGCGTACAAGGCTCTCCGCAGCAAGACCGCCAATCAGTCCCACAAAATGCTGGCCATGGCAATTGCAGGGGCATTCAAGAAAGCCCGAAACGAAGATGCTGGGGCCATAAGCCCTGATGAGTCGGATGCCCAGGACGATTGGGTCGACACTATTTCATCCCTTGCCGATGAGTTGACTGATCCCTATGCGCGAGCCATCCTGGCATATGTCAAGTCTGGGGATTGGTCGAATGTTGTTGCCGAAGAATCCCTGCCCCTCAAATACCGCGTCTGCATTGCTCTGCGACACTATGACGACTCGAAATTGACAAAGTACATCTCACAAGCGACCAAGGAAGCATTGACCACAGGAGACATTGAGGGTGTTGTTCTGACTGGCACGGCGACGCAGGCTGCTTTTGACCTGATGAACGGCTACGTTCAGCGCTTTGGCGACCTCCAGACAGCGGTCTTGGCACTTTGCTCGACTGTTCCACGATACTTGGATGACGAGGCAGTGCTTCGCAAGTTCAATGGTTGGAAAGATGCTTACAGGCACATGATAAACAGCTGGAATTTGAAGTTTGACAGAGTTCGCTTTGACATTGCCTGCCAAAACGCCGCTAGAGACGAAGCAGGGAGACCGCTCATTCCTCCAGCAAGGCAGCAAGTACGTCTCGTCTGCAGATTTTGCGCACAGAGCATCGCACATTTGGCGGGGATGAATGGCGAAAACGCTCCCGGCCACAAGGTTGTGGACACTCCTCGTCACCCGCTGACCAAGGAGAAGGCCGCGGCCATTGGGATCGTCTGCCCCAAGTGCGAACGCCATTTGCCACGTTGTGGTGTTTGCGACCTCTGGCTCGGAATTCCTGACGAATCGTATCTGCCGTGGTACGGGTCGCAACAAGCATCAAAGCATGATGCTGGCAAAGGTAATCATGATCTCAGTGCCAGCGTTGCCGGAAGTGTGCAGACTACGCTTGGACCCGACTCCACGGCCGGGTCAACCGTGAAAGGCACAACCAGCTCGCCCCGACCAAGAAACTCGGTTGCAGTGAACTCGAAGATTTCAACAAGTGATTCCTCGACAAGGACGGCCGTTCCTAGTCCCCAGACAGCGGCCGGCAAAGGCGTTGTGGACTCCATTCCCGACATCATGGTGGCTGCGCCGCCAGGTTCAGCCCCGGCTCAAGAACCTGACGACGACGAAATGAGGACGGCTGAGGCCGCACGGAAGTGGGATACCGCCATGTCTCGGTTCACCGTGATGTGTCTCAAGTGTTCCCATGGGTGTCACGCCGCACATGCGCGGATGTGGTTCGAAAAGCATCGTGTGTGTCCCGTACCTGACTGTACATGTCTGTGCAACGAGTGAGCGACTCGCTTCCACCATATATCCGACTTCTGTCTTTCATGAGATAAGGCGGCCCCTTTCTGCCCTCGGCCCAGCCCTGACTGAACGTAGACAATGAACAACAGTCTGCATAATGGTACCTACGAGAACGGGATACCTACTTCCTCGAACAGCACGGTAATCATGCAAAACTACGAGGTCAGTTGCTACAAGTTTCTTAAGCGAGCCGGCGAAGAATGGAAAATAATACGAGACTTTGTGTGGGTAGGACAACCAGGAACGGGTCAACGCCCCGAGGCGCAAGATAGATCCGTTTTCCGACGGCGTACGAGGTTCACCACACCAGGCTTCGCTCGTATCATTATCGCATAATTACCTGGAGTGGCTGGCTCGCCAGGCGTTCTGGGGTAAAACCTGCGCCCACTATGAGCACGTCGAAGTTGCGCGCCTATCATCATCATTCATCACTCCAACATGCTGAGTTAGCAGTAATCTACAGTGTAGCACGCAGAGCCTGGGTGATTGGTATTGACGAGCCCGGCACACTTCAAGGCTATTTTCAGAGATGGTAATAACAAGCGCAGTCGACACAAGTGTTGCGCAAGAAACCACCGACTCGGTTTTTGACCTTTTGACCCCCAGCCGCAAAGGCCCGCCATGTGCGCCGATGCCTCGTGGTCGTTTAGCTATCGGTGATCGCGTCAAGGGCCGAGCGTTCAACTACCTAGCTAGCTTTACTTACGAGTCGCTGATACCATTAGGGCACTCCTACTTACTGTGCTCGGTACTCTTAGGCCAGGCGTGTCTTGTAGCCCGCGCTGGATCGAACTATTCTATTCGCCTACCTTTGCATGGGGAACAGGAACCGTAGAACGTCGTATTCGCACCGGATTGGTGAATTCAACTTCCATTCTCTCTCTCCTCGTTGTTTCCCCAATGTTTCGTTCTACTGAATCCCCTTGCCTCCTCCTCTTCTTCCACCATCATCCTCATCATCAACCATAGCCACGAACATCCGACTTTATTTTCCCTCCCTCGTCTACACGGCCACTCTCGCCGTCGGATAGTTCCTCACCTCGGCATACAACCCCTCGACTCTGGTCGCTACTTCCAGGGTCTCACCTATGACGGAGACTGTTGCATATCGCGACTTTTGTAGACGAAAACCTGGTGGAAGGCACTGGCGAAGCATTCCGATTAGCGTTTCCGTTTGGATCAGATGTTACTTGAGGCGGCTAGAACTGGGAGAGCGAGACACAGATTCGGGGCTCGATTCGCTCCCTCTGCTCTGTCGAGCTTCTCCGGTACTGTCGACTCCCAAATCATGGCGTCCGTGGTTGTTCTTCCTAGGCCTGCAGTATTGACAAGAGCGTTCCTGGCTCGTATCCCCATAGGATCTCGAGCTCTTTGATCCTTCCCAGAGAGCCCCATCCTGTACTTTCGTGGATCAGTCTCAATAATCGCGCCACTGCGAGATGTTCGTCCAGGTGAGTAAAATACCTGCCAGCCAGGCACAGCGGCTGAATCGCATTGATCAAGTTTCCGCGGTGTGGGTTGGTCAGGGAGATCCCACACACTCTCCGTGCATGCCAAATGATCGAATCTTGCGAGGATCCCGGGGCCGTCTCAGTCCTTGGTTTATGGAGCTCAAGCATCAGGATGCAAGCTGTATGGTAGGATTGGTTGCTTGAGATGGCGGCGCGATGCACGAAGAGAATGTCTGGAAAGAGTTCGTCGCCGTCGCCAGGGGTCGCCTTGACGGGCTGCATCGACGGCGGCCTGTGAGAGTACCAATGCTGCAGGTCAGTCCAGAGCCGACGCCACTGGACTTCAAAGGGTCGAGTGTCGTATTGATCAGCTTGGTCCGATTCCAGCAAGCTTGTTCGTCGGTAACTTAGGTCGGTGACCTTCGCACATAGGTAAATAGCCCAGTTTCCATACATGTCTGGGCTGTTCACGCTGTGTTGCCCGAACATCTGCCGTACCATCTCTTCACGCCGGGCCAGCGGGTGTATCAGCAGTCTCGTAGGCGCCAGCCACTGGCCTATGTGAAGAACGGTGCTCTCCGAGCCGTGGGCAAGAACCGCACCGCAGACATCCATACGAGCATAACACCAGAAGACGGCTTGTAGGAGACCACCGCAGAAGCCATGGACGTTGAAGAGGCTGAGCAAAGTGGCACAGCCCTCGACGTGTCTTCTCCAATCCCAAGAGCTATCTGACATTAGCTCGAGGCAGGCTAGGATGCAAACGACGGCGACCATATTCGCGTCTCTCGCCTGCAGCCCGGCGGCTAGTAGAGCAATCGACTCTTGATAGAGTTCAAGACTGTCATAAGTCTTCTGTGCGCCTAGTTTCCTCTCCATGTGTCGAGCAGAAAATGCGAGGATCGCATAGAGCAACGCCGGCGAGCGTCGGGCTAGCAGGGGGATTTCCACCGCGAAATGCTGGGCCTCGTCGAATTTGTCCAAGCACGGCGCACTGTCCGTGATCCAATGTGTCATGTACTTTATGAGTCTCGACTTTGAGATGGACGTACGCCCAAAATCGGGCTCTTCTTGTGGATACTCTCCGACTTGGTCACTGCCTGCGTCGCTCTGGGTCGAAAGAGGTGAACATGCTCTCGTATTCAGTAGACTTGGTGCTTCGGCAAAGAGCATCGTGCGGAGTTCTTGCTGTAGCTCACGGAATCGCGTATCTGGGGACAACTCGTCAGGGCTAGCGTGCATTGAAGGCCACGAGAAGTGCCCATCATCTGTGTGCAGATAGCCATGTTGGATCGTTTCTGAAGCAGCTGGCAGCTGGAGCTGATTAACCACGACGTTGGCCATGACTCGCTAACGGCATGCGATCTTTCGCTTATTGAGAGTGAGCACCATCCATAGGCACAATAGTCATTGACAGATGAAGTGGTGTCTTTCCAGCGCTTGGTGCCTCCGAGAAGTACAGTCTTGTGAGCTTCCGTCTGCGTATAGGGTATAGTGCCTTCAGAATGCCTGAGGTCGCGCTTTCAGCCTTGCGTAGACAAGTTTGAAATCGATATGTATACAGACAATTGTTGCCAAACCAGCTGAGTAGCGAAAGACAGCCAAGATTCTTCGCGCTGGAGTGGGATGAGGGTGAGCGAGACCTTAGGGACCGTCAGCATTTATACTTCGTGATGTTCTTCCAGGGACCTCTCTGCTTGCGGGGAGTTGGACAGGTGACAGGCGACTTCTAACCTTAAGCCGGAGCGCCAGGGAGCCTTCGGCCAAGCGAAGCAGTCGCGGTAGTCCAGAACCCCGCCCTATTTCCCTCTCCAACAATTGTAGGGTATCAACTACGGAGTCCTCGGTACTCAGTTGGGTTTCTTCACCACGTCGAGGCACACGAGATTCCTTTCAGCTCTCTGTCTTTGCTCATAATCGTCGCCAATCTCTGTGGGGATCTTGAATGTCGCATTGTCATGGAGCAAACACGTATCAAGACACGAGCTCGCACGGGCTGCTTGACTTGCCGCCGTCGCCGAAGAAAATGTACAGACAGTTTCAAACTCCTACTCATTGAGACAGCGTGACCGTCAGCTTATGTCCAGAACGACGCCTACTAACGAAACTCGTGTTTTACCAGGTGACGAGTGCAAGCCTGTTTGTCGCAATTGCAAGGCCAAAAACTTTACCTGTCAATATCCTGCCTTGACCTTTATCACCACTTCGCATGAAAGGACTGAACCTCTTGATAATACTCGAAGTGGTTATAGAGCAATCAAGGTAGGCCTAGAAGCAAGATTACCTCCGTAGCCTTCAACACTGACTGCAGAACTAGTTTGTCCAGAACCCCAGTTTCAGAACTTCATCCAAAGGCGGTACGCGGCAACCCTTGCACGAAGTTCAACACGACGAGATTGGATTAGAAATCGACACAGAGACCGATGGCAGCCCTCCTAGTATCTCACAGGAAATTCCTGTCCTCTCGATGAGCCAGGTCGAGACGACATTGACGCCAAGCGAGCTGTTCACATTGTCACCGGGAGCTGCTGCAGACATCCAAGGCACGACGTCTTATGATGGAGGCATCAAACCACCAAGTGCAGACATTTCGTCTTCGTGCGCCGTGGATGTCAGCAGCACCATAGCGTCTCCCTCGTGCACGCAACAAGAATCGCCACCGACCGTTACGGCGAGCCGACTACTTCAGTCTGCTGATCCTCCGACATCTAACAAGAATCTTGAAACCCTCCTCGTATGCCACTTCCGATACATTTTGGCGCCACTTATCGATGCTGGCGACCATAAGGGTCCATTTGGTGTCTCGGCCGTACTGCTTGCTCGAGAACATCGTTCAATCATGGTGGCAATTTTGGCGGCTTCGGCTTCCCACCGTGCCATTCTCTCGCCATCGACCAAGAGTCAGGATCTTGCGCACAGTCATCATTACCGACAAGAGGCAGAAGTCAGGCTGGCAAATGAAGCCAGCTCGATTCAACTCTTAGGACGAATTCTATTGCGCCTCGATTTGTTTTTTCGACCAGGGCCGAGCCAGTGGAAGGACTGCCTCTCAAATATAAATATGGATATCAATGCTTTGGCTTCCCAAGCACCTGCTGGGCGATGCTGGGAATCGCTTTTATGGTTCTGTTTCAGAATAGGTCTGCTTTTCCCCTTTTTTGGCTCCCCAAAACCCCGCAAAGATGTGGAATGGCGAAGAGAAACGAACAGGGGCTAACTCGAGTATCGAATAGACCTCGCAGCATCTATCGTCTCCGAGAAGCCGCCCCTGATTCCGTTGGACGTTTCATCTCAGCACATTGTGCTTTCCGACACTTTATATCCTCAGCCTAGCTCCTGGCGGCAGATTTATCACTCTATCCTCCTGAAGCTGCACAAAACACTCCTTCTCGTATTTGGTGGTCCGAATGCTCCCCATTCCCCGACAGATATGGGCTATTCTTTGGCCACGGAGTCAAGAACGGCATCAAACTTTTTGTCTGGCTGGGTTGACTTGTGGCATGAATCCCAAGTCTGGTACCACGAGCTTCCTGCCTTCATGCGACCGGTGGTGGTGGTCCCAGCCACAGAAGCGAGTCACTTTGACGCAGACGAGCCGGCCTCATTCCCGGCCTATATCTATACAAATACGTTTGCATTATTGTCAAATATGGCCTATCATACCAACAGTTTGTTGCTCCTTTCACACAAACCTCGAATTCTGGAGGCATCGGCAATCCCAAAACAGGCCCTATCCCAAAGCTGGCACACTTTAGCTCTCGCAGGCACAGCAAGCACCAACGATTTTCCGGAACAATGGGATCCTGTAGTTGTTGCAGGTCTGCTGCTTGTGGCCCAGAAATTGACACATAAGGCCCAGCAAGCCGCACTACTCGTATGTTTAGCGAGGTGCACTGCCGTTGCTGGAATCATGCTAGAACATGAGGTAGACGAGGTTCGAAAATTGTGGGAAGCGTCTCGAAGCTATACTTGACCAGTGGCCCCCCACAGTCTACTTCCTGCCATCTATGAGCGCCGCACGCCCGTCCGTCTCCGGAGTACAAACTGCATGGTCTGCGATCTCATACGCAAACGGAATGCTCTGGCTTGCACCCGGGCGCTCTACGCAAAGACCTGCTGCCATGGTTGCGTCCTGGATGACGGACTCGATTTTGGCGTCAAAGCTTTCAATCGTTGCTCCGGTGGCCATGAACTTGGCGAATCCGCTAGCAAAGTAGCCGACGAAGGTGTCTCCTGCTGCAGTTGTGTCTACAACCTGCCTCACTGCTCGAGCCGGACACCGGCCTTGCAAGCCCGAGCAGGTCGAAAAGAATACCCCTCGCGCCCCTAGGGTGATTAGCACGATTTTGACGTGCAACAGCTTGTGGAGCTGCCCGGCAAAATCTTGTTCGTTCAGAGGTGACGACGAGCCATTTCTCGGAGCAGTCAACATGAAGCTCGCTATCTGCCCTGCCTCGGTTTCATTCATCACCAGCACGGCAGTCCCTTTGAGCGATGTCGGCGGTATACCATCCGGGAACACAGGAGCCGGGTTGAATATGACATGTCGTCTGCAGCTTGGATCGTTGAGAACACACAACAGTTTCAGGACCGTCGATCTCGGAATTTCGCCCTGTAACAATACAACATCGCATTCGACCTTTTGTCGTGCGATAGCATCACATATCTGGGTTGCGTCGCTCATTCCCGAGTGGTTGACGCCAGGTACAACAAGAATCCGGTTCTGTCCCGCGGAGCTTTCATCCACGATGATACTAGCTGAACCAGTCTGGCCGCTGCACCTTCTGTTGACGTGGACGGTGCTGACTCGACAACCATCACATATTGGCTTGACGAGTGTGTCGTAGAAGTGATCCTCTGCTCCAACGGTACCAATCAGATTGACCAGCATGTCTGGCTGAGCAAGGAAATTGAAGGACGCGCGAGCGCAGGCAACTGCCTGGTTCAGTCCCTTCCCTCCAGCCCAGGTCGAAAAAGCTCTCGCGGTCAAAGTCTCCCCGGGACCAGGAATGCGCGATGCATATGTAACGAAGTCGATGTTGATGGAACCGACGACGCAGATGTGTGGGACTTTGGATCTGCTGTTATTCTCTATTATCAAGTCATCTTCGGGTGCCATTTTCCCTTTACACCAAAGTCCGACACTGGAAAAGGGGGGTTGAAAAGATAAGTGAGGATTCCCGATCGATACTCCCAGAGATCCAAGAACTTTGATAGAATCCGCGGAGAAGACACTCCAGCCTCCCTGGACAAGGTTCCAAATAGGGATATATGATTCAAAGTCAGAACAAACAATTGGAAATTCTATTGATGTCCTACTACACAGAATGTGACACTAGGGGGGCCTTTATTGGAATTCATTCCCCTTGTGGAAACCCAAGCGCATGAACCAATTTCAGTCGCAAACGTGGAGACACAGAGTGTAGTAGACAAATTTCTCAAAAGGGAAGTCCAACCACCGGCCAAAACCAGCGATAGACCGGTTGTGTGGGTATTCAGACAGGCTCGCAGTAACGATATCCTTGGGGCTGTGCTGTGTGTTCTGGTCTACCATTCAGGTAGGCCTATCCTTGCGACTGCGCAATTTGTGTGCGTGGCAATACCAGCCGAGACTAATAGTTTTGCTGGTTAAAGCGACTGTTCGAAGCGTTCTGCTTTCTTTACTTCTTTAGACCTGGGGTCGTCTTGGAAAGGGCAAGTGCTTCAACCCGGTATTCAATCACACGAGACTACGAATGCCCATACTAGTACCTATGTACCTGAGATGTATCGAAGTGGTAAGTTTTCAAGCCTTGTAGTCGGAGAGGGCTCCTTGCAATCAAACGCAAAATCGAATTTGCTTGTAGGTATTAACTTCGAATTTCCCAACGTAACTGTGTTCCCCCCTCCAGCATTGACCACTGATCACCCTTGATCAGAAACTCTCAATGGCCGGCTTCATTCTCGGAACCATGTCGTCCGATCTCTTGAGTAATTGCCCTAGTTTCTTGCAGAAGGTCAAGGCGAGTTGACTTGAATCGCCAGGCCGGGATACGTTTCTCGAACAGGACGTCGACCTCCTCAAAAGTCCGGTCTTTGGTTTCGGGCAGGCGGAATATAGCCCAGATCAGAAGCAAAACCGAAGTGCCCAGCCAGACAAGGGCGGTCTTCCCCCGCAGATTTGCCTTTGTGGGATTGATCAGGTAGGGTTCAACAACCATGGTTGTGATGAACCACACGTTCCAGAAGTTCCGAGCCATGGACAGTGTGACGGACCGAAGTCTGGTGGCCGAGACCTCAGCAGCGATCGTGAAGGCTAGCGGGCCCAGGCTGAGTTGAAACAAGGCGAGCCAGACGACCAGGAGTCCGCCTTGCGCCCAGACCAGGTCGTGATTTCCGGCGACTTTGAAGTCGAGGGCGCCAATGATGATGTAGATCACGCACATGGTTGCCAGGGAGCAGAGCACTATGGTTCGTCGGCCAACTCTGTGCATCAGAATCCAAGCAAGAACTGTAAAGGTGACCGAGACAGCCGTGCCTCCGAAGCTGAGCTTGTATGCCCCAGATGCGCCCAGGCCAGCTTGAACGAAGAAGTAGACATTGGTGACGCCGAATGCCTGGCCAGATAGAGCCTGGCCGGCCACGATGAGACAGGCAATCTCCGTCCGGCGCAGGTTCGTTCCTCGAAAACAGTGCCAGATACTGGTGTCGGTCTTCATAGCCTGTTCCAGCTTGTTGGTGTGGACGATCATGGCGAGTTTGAGCCGGACTTGCTCCTCTGTGTCCTTGCCTTGAAGACGCTGTAGTGCCTGTTCAGCCTCAGCCAGACGGCCCTGGCGCACCAACCACCAAGGGGACTGGGGTGCAAGGATGCCAACTATGATCAAAGGTGGAATCCAGATCCACATCAATCCGAATGGTAGCCGCCAGCCACGATTGGTCGTGTCGTTCACGAGCCCTTGCAAAACACCGGCCGCAACGAGCTGACCGAGGACCCAGCAAAGATTGACCGCTGAGGTCATGACGCCCCGGAGAGCGAGTGGCACTACTTCAGACGCATACGCCGGGCCCTGCATGGCGAAGATTCCCCAGGGAATGCCACAGAGAACCATACCTGCCGCCAGAGCAGGCAGATTGGGAGCAAAGAATGGGAGAAATATGGTCCCGGTCAATGCCACCAAGAAGAAAAGCATGACCTTGCGGTAGCCAAATCTTTCTGTCAGATATCCATTCATAAGCAACCCAAAGACAGATCCTGCGAAACCAGCCACGGACAAGGCCGACTGCCAGTCGGCAGGGATCACTTTGGCGTCGAGTTCGGGATAATAGGTGCCAAATCGCTCAACAAACGACGGGTACGATGTGTAGCTGATGATAAGAATGGTGTCATAGCCTTCCATCTGCAAAACAAGAAGAGCTTGGTGTCAGCATTGGGGTAGTAAATGAATAATGTTGGTAAGAAATTGACCTTGAGGCAAACTGATGGCTTTTGATTCAATCTGCGACAACTCAAGCAGAACGAACTGAGGGGGAGGCGGGATAAAAAATGTTGAAACGCATTGGACATACCACGATGGTAAAGGACATCAAAGCAGCCCACATGGTGGCCAGGGGATATCGCTTGATGGCTTGCCCAAAGGTCATAGCATGTTCTTCTTCGTTTGCTCGAAGCATTGCCACATCCAAGGCCGAGGAATTTTCCTCGATTTGTTCAAGTTCGACGTGCATGGCATTGCTCTGCGCTTGCGGGGCTTTTTCGTCTGTCATCGTTGACTGGGGGATGATGGCCGGGTCCGCCATTGTGCGTATGATGTTAAGGTCGTCAAGAACTTTCGACTTGTCAGGGAAGTCCAGAGGGGATGAGGTAACAACCCGAGGGTTAACGTGGATTGCACGGAACTATAAATACTGGATTGGAAGCGTTGATCTTGCCGAGGGCCTGTGGCCAGTCCAGTATCACAAGGATCAGTGGATGGATGGTCTTGACTCCATGAAATCCCCGTCCTCAACATATAACCTCAAATATATAGTAAGTTGAAAGGCTAGGAGATAGAGAGCGGGCTTCCCTCGGCCATCACTGGTACACCCTTTTGGTGCGAAGAAAGCGGGGCCCCACGAAAGGCCGAAACCAGTTTGCGCTATCAAGCGAAAATCTGGGACAAAGCGTAGTCCAAAAGCGCGTCTTGGCCGCGCGGAGCATTGGTGGTTAAATGACCCAAAAAGGAAATCGGCTGAAGACCTGCTGACGTTGATCCAGGAGATGCATACATGTGTGGGTCAAACGTGCAGCCTGCCCGATTAGGCTCTGAGTGTCGCTTCCAAGGGTACTTCAGATGAGCTTACAAGAGTCTAGACTGTGGAACCTCTGGCTCAGGGGCAATGTGGAATTGATCGTGACTGACATTGATCCGGGGCCAGAAGCACATTCCGAGCGTCGACGGTAGTCAGAGCCGAACAATTTCAATCATGAGTTCTCATGCACACTTGGCTCCTGAGATCTTCTCGAAATGGATTACTAGCCAGCCGCATAAAGCGGGTTTTGAGATAAGGGTTTGTGGCGATTGTGGTGACCATTAGATTCATGCCCTGGATCCTTTGAAGAGGGGGTCTAGGTGCCAATGTAAGACCGTTGAGAGCGAAGAGAGTGCCGTGATAACTTCATGAGCATAAACAAAGATTTGAAAATTTGACAAAGCAAGTACGATTCACATCTTAACCGGGCCAGGCTGAAAAGCCCACCATATGTGAAGGTCACGATCCCACAGTCCGACAGCTAATCTCCAGTCAAGGTAGATTCATGTCGAGTCTATTCAAATATGGCCATTGGTCAACCCGTTCGCACTCCCATTCGCTGTGGCATAATCACCACCGTTCTGTTGTGCCTCTTGCTGTCCTGAAGACCGCACGTCCGACTTTGGCGGCGCGATGTTCATTGCTTTGATCCAGTCCGGGTCCAAGGCGTCCGTGCGAAGGTATGGACTCCAGTCCCTACCCTCGACCACCTGATCATTGGCGCCCATGCCCAAATGCGCCCACATGTTCTGCTCGCCCGGTCCCAGATAAGTGATATCGTAGTCTTCGTAGCGCGGGGTGCGGATCACAGCCATGTAATGGAGCGAAGACCCGGGCCAAATTGCATTGACACGCCCGGTCTCGTTATTCTTGTACCAAGAATGACAATCGTCTGTCCAGACTGTGTGGCGGACCCATTCTTGGGCATGTGCATTGAAGGCATCCGTCACAGATTGTTTGGGCGTCAGCGAGCGAATATACTCGGTTTGTAGTTTTCGAGCGACTTGCAAAGCGTACTCGCCCACAAGCAGCAGTGGGCCAAGAACGGATCCCTGATTGTCAATGCTGGTTAGCTGACAAGATGAAACTGGTCGCAGGTAAATCGCAATCAAAATTGTTCAGATGCGGACGGGGATTGGAAGGAGTAACCCTCGACTTACGTTCTCGACGGGCCATGTTGGTCCGATGAACATCATGTAGTTCGGGAAATCTGGAATACCGATCCCGATATATGATTCCGGTACCTTTGCCCATTTGTCCCTGAGGTCGATTCCATTGAGACCAATAATTGGGAACTGAGGACGATGGGATACGTCGAAGCCCGTTGCACAGATGATCGTGTCGCATTTCCTCTCGATGCCATCGCCACCCACGACGCCAGTGTCAGTAATCCGAGCGGCTTCTGTGAAATGCACAGAGACGTTGTCCTTACACAGAGCCCTAGAAGAAACATCTAATTAGCAGATCATCACGAATGAGCGGAAGAAAACTGTTATTGCTTGACGACCAAACTCCGACTCGGTCCGACGGTACAACAATGTAATGAGACAATGACGCTCACCGCATATAGGGGTCGCCAGGAGTAGCGCGACGGCAGCCTATGGGCCAAGAAGGCAGAAACCCTTCGAGAATTCTCTTGTCCGTGATCGCCTCGGCCATTTCTGCTCTAACAACCTCTTGTTTTTCGAGCTGTGTCTTGGAGTTCTTGAAGAACATTCCCCAGGCGCTGTTGAGCTGATTCTCGATATTTTTGGCATGAGAGACCAGGTGTTCTGCGCTGCCATGGAATTGCTGCTTTTCTTCATTTGTGTACTCGCGATTGTTTTGTTTGTTCCCGGCCAAATCCACAAACCACGTTCCTGTTAAATATGAATGCGTCAAAGAAAATACGGAATACGGTAGAAAAGGATGCGTACCTGATCGGATGAACGTATCAATATGTTTCACCTTGGGCTGCATGGACGGCAGTACCTGGATTGCGGATGCACCTGAGCCGATTATGGCAACACGTTCTTGTGCCCATTGTTCGCTTTGGTAGTCTTTTGGCCAGTTGGCTGTGTGAATGACCTGCATATTTGGTCAAGAGATGGGATTAGATACGCCATTTCTGTGACTCTTGATTCCTGAGAATCAGGAGAGGACCCAAGGAGTCGACATACCTTGCCTTTGAAGTCTTTTAGACCTGGAATATCTGGCCATCTCCATTTATTCAGAATACCTGTTCCGTTCAACAGCAGGTTGCAGCGGTCCTCGATCTCGATCACCGAGCCGTCTTGCCTTGTTTGTTCCATCTTTACCAGCCACTCCCCCTGTTCGTGCTGCCAATAACACCCCACAATCTTGGTCTTGAACGTCATGTATTTGCGCAATCGAAACACTTCGCAGACCGTGTCTAGATACTTCCAGATGTCAGGAGAATGAGAGAACCAGCGAGGCCAATCAGGCTGAAAGAGTGACGGCAAGTTAGCAACTGCCTCCGATCACAATCTCTCATGAACAATGGGTCGTCCAGCTTACGTTCAAGGCAAATGAAAAGGCGTATGCGTGACTAGGCACATCATTGGCACATCCTAATGAAAGACGAATAAGTATGCAACCAATCTCCGTTGTGTCTCTCAACTGACCTGGATAACGATTCTCCAACCATGTACCTCCAATGTCATGGTTCTTGTCATAAATTTTGAAATCAATGTTGGCGGCGTATTTCTGGAACAGGTATGCATTTTGTATACCAGACACGCCTGCGCCAATGTTGATGACCCGAATCTTCCGAGTCATGGGAGAGCCGTAGACAATATCAGGTATGCTGTAGGCTGGATCTCTGGGAACGCCGTTGTCTGCATAACCCTGTGTGCGCCATGCTGATAGCTGAGCAAGATCGGGTGCCATTGTGGACTGTGGCCGCGCAGCGCAGATGAGAGGCGAGAGACGGAGAAATTGAGCAGAGCACGACTCTGACAGAGAGCTGAGCCGGTTCGATCTGTTTCAATTTTACGGCAGAGATTGAGTAAATAGTGTCAAGTCGAACTTGCTGGTATTATTAATCGTCTGGCGTCTTGTTACGCGCTCGAGCTGTTCTAGACCCATCAGTTTGTTACTTTGGGAGGATATCGAAGACTGGCCGATCTATCGGAGACGAAAACGCCCGGCTTAGCCCAGTCTTTGCTCTTGAGACACAAAATTCACGGAACTTGTAGTTTCATTGACTTAAAGAGTAACAAGTCCGGAATGGGCCAACAATAACATTGTCACGCGTATTCTCAAGTTGTTTCTCGAATCTAGGTAGCTATCCTACAGCCGCTTGGCCTTGAATGGATAAGTAAGGGAGAATAAGGGTCCTAGAAAGGCAAAAATAATTGGAAACCCATCGACTTCTCTGATTTCAACTCAGCTGGCTCCCCTCGGCTCTCTAGGTCTGGTATCTGAAATGTCTCCAAGTAATATTTCCCTTTTCGGTGGGTGTAACCACAACCACTAAGGAGTTGATTTTCTGCTCCGAGTGGATCGCAGCCGAATACGGCAGTCTAAGAGCCTCGCTTCTGTCTTTCGATGACGACTGTCTCTTCTGTGGTGGATCCTAGAAACCTACTACACCTAGACCAAATACGCTCGTGGTGGACCTAACTCCTGATGAGTTGAACCTACTTTTGCAATGTAGTCTCAACTTCCAGTTTTCTTAGTCACCACGTAGCGGCTAGTCATCACCTTTCTCTACTGAGGCTTCATTTACATACCCGGTGCATGGGCTACAAATTTTGTCTTCTCCACGAGATTCGAGAGCCTCGCCCGTCGAAGAAGATCGATAAAGTCTCCCACAGACTACTTTCAGTCATACCAATATGGATCCATCTTCTCGAGCCCCGAGGACACTGCCAGTCTTCACACTAGAAGGAAAGAACTGTCTGGGTAAGCTACGAAGAAGTCCGGTTCCTGCGCATGGAAGCCAGCTCATGTAAATCAGTCACAGGGTGCGTGCAGAAAAAGGTCCCGAGCGGATTGTAGCAATCGCTTACAATTTTTGTATGCTACAGAGGAGCAGGTGGTCTGGGCAAAGAATGCATTACAGGATTTGCTCTGTCGGGGGCCAACTGGTAAGGTTATCTGCTGCACCAGGCAACCAGATCCGACTCTGAATAAATGCCCGCTTCAGCGCATGCATTGATCTAGATCTGGACTCGTGTCAAACAACTTTAAAGGAGATCTCGGCCCGAGTTCTTCAGGAGTCTGGTATTGAAGCGGGATCAATGCGTGGCTACGCCTGCAATGTCACGGACGAGGACGACGTAAAGAAAACCATCAACCAGGTGGTGCAGGACTTCGGTCAAATCGACGTCCTTGTCACATGTGCTGGAACCACCGTACACCGCGAAGCGGAGGCGACCGATCTCGCCACCTGGAGCAAAGTGCTCGACATCAACCTAAACGGTACTTATCTGTTTGGCCGCGAGGTAGGAAAGCACATGTTGGACAGAAACATCCCTGGATCCTTGATATTCATCGCCAGTGGCGCTGGCACCCGTGCCCCGAGACCACAGGCACAAGCGTCATACAACGCGTCGAAAGCAGGTGTCAAGCTGTTGGCGGCTTCGTTGGCGATTGAGTGGGGAAGTCGCGGTATCCGCGTGAACTCCCTGAGTCCAGGATACCTGGACACCCCCCTGTCTCGGAAACAGTTCGCAAACCAGGTGTCCGTGAAGCCGGTTCCGGATCTAAAAGAACAGTGGCTCAGGCAAATTCCGCTTGGTACATGCTGAACATAACACTCCTCAACCCCTTGCACTCGCTGAATTCTCACAGGTCGCTTTGCGGATCCAAGCGAGCTTCAGGGTACTCTCGTAAGTTCGGACTAATTTCTCGTCAGAGATTGTGCGCCTAATTTTCCACTGTCAACATAGGTCTGGATGGCAAGCGCGGCAAGCAGCTACTTGACTGGCTCTGATGTTGTGAGTAATTCAAGATGTTACTCATTTTCTTTTCCGGTACTCATTACTGCCTTAGATTGTTGATGGAGCCTGGTCAGCGTAGTGGTCTTGTATAGATTGATGCTCTCTCTTCGAGGATGCCAAGATATGCTCAGAATAGCCAGCAATGAACAATCATGTAAACATTAAACCGTTGCAAAGCAACTCCTCCATTCCATGAGTTCAATGCTCAGTTGATAGGCCTTACTGAGTTCAAGAACATTATGTACGAAGCAGCCCATATCTCCAATTTCCGAGGTTGTCCACCAAGTATCACATTCTAGTGCTCCAGAGAAGAATTTTGGATGTATTTAGATTTATTTAGAGCCAACGTATGATAACCCAAGGCATCGACGGCTGAAGTATCCGACTCCTCAAAGTTGATAAACCAATTTTTGTCCACTGACCGAGTCATTTCTCAAGATATCAAGGCCTTCCACCACACCTTCTAGGCCACCTGGCTGTATTCTGGGTTCATGCGGCTTAAGCAACCCTCGTTCCAGCAGTCTTTGGGCGACGGCAACCCACTTCTGCGCAAACTTGAAATCTTCGGTATCCCCAGCAGCCAACTTCGCCCAGCCTTGGTCAAAGGGTTCGCCGATGGCGGTGTACGCGAGGGTGTGTGTAACGCGGACGTCCTTGCGAGGGAAGTCGATGGGGAGCAGACATCCGTATCTCAGGTCGCCTTCTCCCGCGGAGGCCAAGGCTTCGGCGCAAATTTGTGCGCTGCGTTCCGTTGATATGCAGTCCCACGCGTATCGCAGGTTTCCGTGGCTATATGATTTGATCGCCTGTGCGCAGTCGGGACGACGGTAGTCGAAGGAGGCCACGGCACCGAGCGAAGCGACGTATTGAAAGTTGTGAGGGGAGCAAGTAGTGATGGGGAGGTATCCCGACCTGTACCAAGATTCAGCATGACGGGCAAAGAAGAGTACGGGGATGGTAAGCTGGACACGCACGCCCGTAGTGACTGGATACCCAACGCTCCTGTGGCTGCGAAATGGTTAGTATCTTGGAATCACAGTCTCCAGAGTTCTGCCACAAACCTGTTGAACCACCGTAGACAAGCACGTATTCACCTGTTGTTGTTTTATTGATATCCTTCTCCTTTTCATCTTCCATTGGCAACTTAAGTCCCATTGCCTGATATAAACCCTGCCCTACTGTAAGAATGCCTACTCCTAGAGTAGCAGCTTCGGCAAACGACATATGTGAAGGTATTTTCAATTGCACATCCGCCTTTGCCACGATGTACTCGGCGAAAGCCCCATCCTCGGGCTGGGATTTATTGCCCCCATGAGCCATCCCACAAACCCGATCGCCTTCTTTCCATGACGTTGAGCAATTTGTTCCCACAGCAGCCACCGTCCCAGCGTAGTCACAGCCACATAGAAGATTTGGTCTGTTATGCCAATCAATGTGTTTCCAGTCGGTTGGATTGAGTGCCACCGCAGCCACCTTGACAAGGAGATACCCAGGGCGTAAGTTGGGAAGAGGGCGATCTTCAACCAGTGCAGCCTTCGATCCTCCTTGCATAACTATGGCCTTCATGTTGAGAATGCCACTGTTAATTTGCGCTATATAGGGTTGATTTTGATGTATTAATCCAGACCAGATGTTTAGAATTGAAATTCTGGACCTGCCAATGTTTCTCATGCCGTCCCCAGGATCTGAAGAGCCCTACTTAGTTCCAAGTACAAGTATGACATCGGATGAATTGTTAAGTGGTGGGTATTTTGCGGTAGGATACTTTCATGTATTCGCAATTGCAGCTGGTGGTTATATGGCCGCATTGAGAAGGTGTCTGGATGGGGTAATGAGTTGGAGGCACCCAGGAGGATTATGGTCTAGGCGATGAGGTACTTCGGAAAGCTCCCCCATCCAAGGACATTACCCTGTTTGGAAATAAATGCACAGCGACTCGCAAGCACCGAAGTCCAGAACGACTGAACTCAAGGCGCTTACCGAACAGGCGATGCCTCCAACTGCTCTCAGAGCTGGTCCGATTTTCCGACCGGCGCCAGATTCGTGTCCGGACTCAGCTCGCAAACAACAGCCTCAATGTCGCTTGAGGCGAGGGCGTTGCTAGAATCATAACCCCGCGGGACATGATCACTCGGAGTGTTTGTTGCCCGCCTGTGATCGAACCACAACGGGTAACAGGAGGCGCATTCTCATCGCGAACCATGGATCACGAAGACATCACTTGCCTCTCGGGGATCTTAGAGTGATTCTCTTCGTAGGCTGAATATGAGATTGTTGGTCCATCCACAGCAGGGTTGGCGTGGTCATGTCCTTTCGAATCATATACTTTCTCTATTTACTGCTTTTAGCACCCCGGTCCCCAAGTCATATCTGTTTTTGCTGGAGAGTAACACAGTAATTCTCATTAGATGGTCCATTGCTAATGACCGGACGCTAGGTGCATCTGATAAGACCAGGTTCCTTGCCCATCCAGACAGCAGCAGAACCCTGTGTACCGGAAGTATTCTATTCTAATTCTACCGGTGCAATTTATCCCCAGATGAACGCAGTTGCGTTTTGCTTCTCTCCTCCAAACCAAGCTAGCCGTTGCCATCTGCAACCTACAACTTGGCCGTAGGCTGAGCGACCAAGT
This sequence comes from Fonsecaea multimorphosa CBS 102226, assembly GCF_000836435.1. NCBI lineage: Eukaryota > Fungi > Ascomycota > Eurotiomycetes > Chaetothyriales > Herpotrichiellaceae > Fonsecaea > Fonsecaea multimorphosa. The sequence continues at coordinate 984,848 of NW_015971638.1, read as the reverse complement.
TCTCATCTTTGGCAAACTGATAATAGTACTGCAGACTCTTCGGATTGGACAGCGTCCCCGAGGGTTTCACGACCTTGCCTGAAACGATTTGCTTGACTGGGAGCTCCACCTTCTTCGCGTTGATTGTGGTCTGCCAGTTTGATAAATCTCAAGTCAGCCACGTTTGAACCGTGTCAATCTTCTCTAGAGGGACCATTGCTTGCTCCAAACTTACCGGGATTTCTGGCGTTTCAAAGACATAGCGGGGGACGTGGCGCGGCGATAGCTCTCGGCGAATCACCGCCTTGATCTCCCTGACCAGGTCCGCCGTGAAGCGCTTTCCGGGCTTCATGAGCAGGAATAGCATGACGCTCTCGTCGTCGTCCTGCGGCCGCCGTTGCCCGACGCAGATACTATCGGCCACAGTCTCCGAAAAGAACGTGTCGATCACACCATAGATGTCTGAGCTGCCGAAGCGCACGCCGCTGGGATTCAAGACGCCGTCCGCACGACCAAAGTAGATCACCTGCTTGGTCAGCGGATGGGTCATGATGAAATCGCCGTGCGTCCAGCAGCCGTCGTACTTCTCAAAGTAGCTGCTGAAATATCGTTTCTGGCCGTCCGCACCCCAGAGTTTGACGGGCATCGTGGGAAATGCCTCGGTGCAAACGAGTTCGCCCGGTACACCGTTGGGGACGGGTCGACCTTTCACACCTCGTCCGCCTTCTATCGAGGAGTCATAGACACTGACGGCCATGCCGAGGGCTATACACTGGCAACCACCGACGTAAACGGGGAGGAGGGGATTCGCAGTCCCAAATGCGGCGGCGATATCTGTACCGCCGGAGATATTGCACAGCTGGACTGAGGGCGAGAAGCCGACATCGTAGAACCATTGGAAGAGAGCGTCGGACAAGACCATGCCTGTGCTAGTTACGATCTGTAGGTGCCTGAGATCCGCGATGCGCCTCGGACTGATGTTCTGCATCTGCAAAGTCTGCAGATAGCGAGGGGAAATGCCCAAATGCGTGACGTGCTGCTCGTCAGCCAGCCGGATTAACGCCGCTGTGTCCGGGATGAAAGGACTGCCGTCGTACATGATGAGTCTGGCGCCCGTCAACATCAATTGAACCGAACTCATGTACATCATCCACCCAGTGGTTGTATATTGTAGCTGTGTCGACGTAGAATCCACCTGGCGATGTAAAGTCGATTCTTTGTGGCCGCTTAGTACCACGCCGCCAGCAGAGTGCACAATGGCTTTCGGTATCCCGGTGGTGCCTGAAGAGTAGACGATGATCATGGGATCGCCAAAGTCCACCTGTTCGAACTCTAGCGCGGATGAGTATCTCGCGGCAGAAATGAAGGTGTGCCAGGTGCGACAATTTGACACGGCGAAGACATCGGCAGGTGCGTCTTGAAACCTCGCCTGGGCTATGATGCCTTGGAAACCTCGGACGTCCTTCATGGCTCGCGCGAGATCTCTCATCTTCGGTCTCAGGTCCATCCGTTTGCCATTGTAGACCGCCCAATCATCCATGAAGATCAGCTTCGGCTCGATTTGCACCAGCCGTTCGAGAAGGGCCTTGGTGCCCATGTCGGTGCTTGAGCTCGAGAAGATACCTCCCAGTGCAGTCACGGCGAGAAATACGGTCAGAGTATCCAGCGAATTGCTGGCAACCAGGGCGACTCGATCGCCTCGACGGATACCGTGCGCTTTCATTGCCTGCGACAAGCGACCGACTCTTTGTCGGAGTTCTTTCCAGGTGACCTGTCTGATGGCTTCGGTCGAGTGCCATCCTTCTCTCACCTCGGTGCAAGCAATCTTATCGTCTTCCTTGCCCGGGCTGGTTGTAGCCCGGCCGTATTCGTCACCGCAGAAGAGCACGTTTTCGGCAAAGTTGAGCTTGACGCCTTGAAACCATCTGGGAACCGTGTCGATCCTGGCGGTCTCATTGACGACAGGGGTTGGCACCTTGCCGGAGTACACGATGGGGAAGTAGTCCAGCGTGAACCGCCAGAATTCGGAGCGGTGCTTGATTGACCACTGGTGAAGCGCGTCATAGTCCTGCAATGTGATGAGCGGGCATACAGATAAACCGCAAGGCCGTCTACAGACGGAAAACGTACCTTGAAGCTCCTGCCTGTCTCCCTTTCCGCCCTCCTCATGAATTTGTACATATGAGTGCTCTTCGGATCTGGATGCTCCCACAGCTTCCGCGGAATAGGATGTTCCGAAGTCATGATGAATCCTGTGGACAACTTCACGCAGATTTACTGATCTAGATGTCTTCAATCGTCACCTCCCACATGGGATGGGTGGTGTATACGGTGTTGAGAAAATCCCCTTCTCGGGGTAAAATGTACTTTAGCAAGTCAAGAAACAAATAACTTTAGAAGCAATGGCATAGCTACGCACATCTCTCGCCCGACTTCGGCGAGACGCGAGCATGCAGTGTGATTTGATGGGGTGGAAGGTTCATTGCAGCGCGCCCTTGGACACGGAGCGCACCCTTGGACATGGACCCGTCGAGAAACCACCTGTAAAGCGGAATGTTTGAATGAATACCGACGGGCCGATGACAGCTGGGGAAGCGAATGATGGTGAGTTGGGGAGTTTGGTGTGGCTAGTGTCCACGGTGCAGCCAAGAAAGAGCCGGCACGTGACTATTATTATACCTTCCTCTGTTCCTAGCCTGAATTGGCCTAATCGCAACTACCACCACAATGCCCCCCTTTGAAACCCACAACCGCTCAGCCTCGCCATTCACCATGTGCCAGTTCCATGCTCAAAATTCTCCTCTTAGAGGGTATTCTCATTCGAACAAGGCTGCCTGTGACTGAATGACACTGATGGAGTCAGAACTTACAGATGGTGAAAAGGGTACCTCAAATAACTCAATCTCAGAGTCAGTTGAGCCATCGTAATACTCATGTCACATGCCAATCACCCCGTTGCTCGTTGTGTCCTGTTCCGCTCTGCTCTGCTCTGCTCTGCTCTGCTCTGCTCTGCTCTGCTCTGCTCTGCTCTGCTCTGCTCTGCTCTGATCGTTTCTATTCCAATCCGTTCTCTCTGAAAAGTCACCCGTCCACCCGCATCAAAGTCCCCATACGAAATCCACCCATCGAGCACGCAGGGTCTGCCTACAAACCCGTCAGCTCAAACCCTCGTCACTGCTAGATGTGCAAACCCCTAGAAGAAGAGGGTGGAAGAGGAGGAAGAGACCAACGGTACATTAATCAAACCCCTCCCCTTTCCGGACCATCCCCCTCTGCGGCACAAAAGGAACTTGCACAGAAATTCTCCTTTTCCCTGGGACAAAATAATTGAACCAACCCAGATCTATTCCCAAAAAAGATCGCGAGGGCAGCAGAGCACAGCATAGCTCAGCACAGCAAATCCGCTACATGACCGGCGAGTACTCGGCGTACAAGGCCCAGCCGTCCGTGTAGATGCTCCTGAGCCGGCGCAACAGGGCCCTCGATGTCGTTAATAGTCGGCCAATCCGTGCGCGCATTGACATTTGCCCCAGGCCAGGCTGGAGGAGTGTCGAGAAGAACGGGGTGGATGGATGGGATATAGAGTTGTGTGTGTTTATTGAGGGATGGATGGCGGCACCAGGTAGTATAACACACGAAGGTGACCATCAAAAGGGGGGTATAAATTCAGGTTCGAGTGTGCTGGGAACCACGCTCAGAACTCAGATCCAAGATGGTTGCATTCGTTCAGTATCAGGAGGAGCTGGCTCTAGAGACGTGGTTGCTCAGCTCGAAGACGGTGGCGGGATGGCGGAAAGCTGTCTTCCCACATACCCATCCATCTATCCATCCATCCATTTTTGATACTCGTCTACGTGGCAGCCAGGGAGTCTGGGGAGTCTGGGGACTAGGGCCAGGACCAGGGCGCGTCGACGTGGAGTTCGGTCCTGTCTCACGTACATAGCAGCCGGCCAGCCGAACGGGCCGAATGATGGACTGCACTGCACCGCACTGCACAGGCAGAGACAGGTGGCGAAGAACGTGTTCGGGGGGCGGGGGGGGGGGGGGGGGGGGGTTATTTACAGGGG